>NC_058136.1:24771410-24808219 GCF_016433145.1 Gracilinanus agilis | reverse complement strand
AAGAAAGGGCAAGACAAGGAGAGGAAATCAAAATGTTGGGGAATACACAGGTGGAAATCATAAGTCTGAATGTGAATAGGATGAACTCACCCATAAAACAGAAGCAAATAGCCGAGTGGATTAGAAAACAAAATCCTACCATATGTTATATACAAGAAACACATATGAGGCAGGTAGACACACAAAGGGTAAAGGTAAGAGGCTGGAGGAAAATCTATTGGGCATCAACTGAGAAAAAGAAGGCAGGAGTTCCAAACATGATATCTGATAAAGCCAAAGTAAAAATAGATCTAGTTAAAAAAGATAGGGAAGGTAATTACATCCTGATAAAAGGTAGTATAGACAATAAGGAAATATCAGTACTCAACATGTATGCACCAAATGGTATAGCATCCAAATTTCTAAAGGAGAAATTGGTGGAGCTTAAGGAGGAAACAGATAATAAAATTATACTAGTGGGAGACTTGAACCTTCCTCTATCAAACAAAAAATAAACAAGAAAGAGGTAAGAGTTCTGAATGAAATCTTAGAAAAATTGAAGTTAACAGATATATGGAGAAAAATAAATAGAGCCAAAAAGGAATACACCTTCTTTTCAGCAGCACATTGTACATACACAAAGATTGACCATGAATTAGGGCAGTGATGGGCAAACAACGGCCCATGGGCCAGATGCATTCTATCCAGCCTTGTGACATTATTCATAATCTGAGGAATACAATGAGTAGGATACAATACAATGAAACTTCGAAAGAGTTGCCTTAGAAACAGACTGACAGAGGAGCATTTCCTTTCCTTTGGTCCCCACTTTAAAAAGTTTGCCCATCACTGCACTAGGGCATAAAAACATGGCAAACAAGTGCAAAAAAGCAAAGATAATAAATGCAACCTTTTCAGATCATAATATAATAAAAAACAACAATTAACAAGGGTACATGGAAAAGCAAACCAAATATTAATTGGAAATTAAATAATATGATTTTCCAAAATCAGCTAAAGAACAAATCATAGATACAATTAATAATTTCATTGAAGAGAATGACAATGATGAGACATCATACCAAAATCTATGGAATGCAGCCAAAGCAGTACTCAGGGGAAAATTTATAACATATATTAACAAATTAGGGAGGGCAGAAGCCAATGAATTATGCATGCAAATTAAAAACCAAGAAAGCGAACAAATTAAAACCCCCCAAATGAAAACTAAATTCAATTTCAGACCAATCAGAAAAAAAGCTCAGTATTTGATACTTTATACCATGTCTATTTTATAGATAATTGTGATCTATTAGAAAGATCAGTGATCCTGAAATCAGAAGACTTAGGTTCAAGTTCTGATTTTTCCATTTATCAGTCATAGAAATGTAGATGAGTTCTTTTTGAGCCCCAGCTTCATCATATGTAAAATGTTGATAGCTGTATCTTTGATGCCTCTGACAGAAGCTTACATTAAGGTTGAAACAAGATGATGTATGTAAAAGCATATGATGCTCATAAGTCATTGATTGCAGCATTATTGTTATTATTCTAATGCATTCTTAACACAAAAATACAACAATTTCCATTGTTTGGGAGCTAACTCACAACTTAATTTCCTTGTCAACAAAAACAGAACATTGGTGCCTTTCCTCAGATCTTCACACTCTGAGTTCTGTTATAACAAGAGTCTAGGATAGAAGTGCAGAAATATTATTTATTCCTTGATTCAAGAGAGATTAAATGGACGAATTTGGTTAAGAAAACAAATAAAACCAGAAAAAGATTAGCTGGATGCCAAGATGATCTGCTGCCAAACTGAGCAAATAAGTGGTTCTTGCCAAACAACATAAGGAAAATAGTCTAGAAAAGTTAGCTGGCCTAGAGAGGAGAAGCCACTAGAATCTCAGCAGTTGTCTCAGGCAATAGTCAGTCAGGGAAGAGAGGTAGGTAGACAATGAAGAGATAGTTACTGCTGAGAAAGATTTGAAGGTCACATACATGTAATCAGCCCATATCTCACCCTGAAATCTCAGTTCCCCCAAGGGCAATCAAATGTGCCTCCTTTCCCTTCCCTAGTCCACATATCCCTCCATGGTCCCTGATAATGACTTCAGTCCCTTTAGGAAGTAATATAGTGTAGTGGATAGAGTATTAGACTTGGAGTCAAGGACACTTAGGAAGATCTGAGTTCAAATATCATCTCTGACACTAACTGTGACTATGGGCAAATTGCTTAATCTGAATTTTTATTTCCACATCTGTAAAATGGAGCTAATGATATCTGAAGAACCAAACTCAAGGGTTGTCATGAGGCTTAAATGAGGTAGTCAATGAAAAATATCTTTCAATCTTTAACATACTATAGAAATGTTAGTTAGTATGAAATCTTCCCCTTACAAACTAGAGAGAGAGCGATAGAGATGGCAGAATGATAGAGTGATATAGATGCATGTGTATGTTTATATTTATATAATACACTCAAAGCCTAGAAGACCTTCAGTGTGTTAGATCCACCCTATCTAGTGAATTTATGGGAGGTCATAGATGAGAATAATGCAAGATGGGAAGGCAAAAAGGGGCTGTAATCTGCCCAGAGGAAGGAGCACCCAAATCAATTAAGTTGTAGATCTTAAATCCAAAGCAGAGAAAACATACATGGAAACTTTTTTGAAATCTTTTTCTTATCATTATAATTCTTCTCTCATTCTGATTAACACTGAGAAAAAATAATGCATGTTGATTTTGGGCATCTATAATGTAAACCTATATCCATTTAGAATCCTTTATCTTCCAATAGCCAAGGAGTCCTATACCAAAAATAGGGAAATATTTTGTGTTGCTTAAAACCATCTGGTTTCATTTCAACACATATTTATGAAGCACCTACTGTGGGCAAAGCACTGTACTAGATTCTGTAGGAGACTGAAGTGTAGATAAGCCATAGTTCTATTGTTTTCTCAGTAAAACATAAGCCCCTTGAAGGCAAGAACTGCTTAAGTTTTGTCTTTGTATTTCTGGTTCCTGTCATATAGTGAACAATTATCAAATATTTTTGAATTTTAATTGAATTGAATTGGGTTTAGCATCAACATATATAGTGGGAAAGAGAAAAAACAATGTAATGAAGATATGACCATGAGCAGACCCCATCAGCTTGCTCAGCTAATGTAGCCTTTCTAGGTAGAGAAGACAAAGGAGCTTTACTCTAGGAGAATCATAAAAATGTGGAATGGATATACTTTGGAGAGATTGTGAAACACCTGCGGACATTTTATAACTAGTTCTGACTTGCCAACCATTAAGTTGGAAGGAGCCTTTTTCAATTGGCTATGTATCCAGAAATATTGGCATTTTCCAAAAGGCCCACATCATCTTTGGCTATCTTATATCCATCTAAGGAGGTTCAGTGACTTTTCCTGCTCAGAGTAGCTGGTGAAAGATCATAGAGTAAGGAGATTAGCCTTAGGGTCTTCTTCCCCTCTGAGGCCATATTGCCCCTGAGAAAGAAGCCTCACTCCTCTACCTTTTGTTTGAGATTAATGGTCTCAGCAAAATTAGTTCCTCTTTTGGTATACATGACCCTCTAACCATATCTACTTTATCATATGCCACTTTTCACCTCAAAACACACATCCAATCCAAACTGGTTTACCATCATTTGGGGGTTCTTTATTCCCCTGAATAGATCATTCAGGCATTTTGATTTTCTTCCTTTTTCTTTTGCTATCCAAATTTTGGTCATTTTCTCAGTTTGCCAAACCTCATATACTTAAAATAGGTTACCTTAATGTATTTTTCATTGTGAATGTGTTCAGTTAACTAAAATATTTCATTATCTCTGTTCTATGGACATAATCAGTTCCTATTCACTTATCAAGGTGGTTTGTTGTGGAGTATTTTGTTACCATTGATGAAACTTATAGCTGTAGACTCAGATTAGCTCATTCTCCCTGAAATTGATTAAAAGCAGGTCCATTCATTCATTCAGTAAGTGTTCATTAAGTATCTACTGTATGACAAGTACAAGTATTCCATGGAGAAACCAAGAGAGATATGTACTTTACTTCATTGTATGAGTCACCTCAGGATAATAGAAAAAAAATTCAGAAAGGGAATGTGGAAACTTGGATGTTAGTTTCAGTTCAGTCACTAATTATTAACCTTGTGACTCTGGGTAAGTGACTTCCTTCTCTGAACTTCCATTTTACCACCAGTAACTAACAAGATGATTTTTAAAGTTCTTTCCAGCATTAACATCCTGAACTACATACGTTAATGAAAAATGATAATAGACAATGGAGAGAAAGGAGAAATACTCAACTCTCATTTTGCCTGTTTCTCTTTCAGGTTAAGTGATCATCAGATGGAGAGGAACTTAATAAAAATGGTTAAGGAGGAATTGAAACCAGTGTAGATGGAAGTGATGTTAAGAGTGCCCATGTCACTGATCTGGATGAACTATACCCAAAGGTACTCTAAGAACATGATTTGTGGTCTTTACTAGTGGCCTTTGAGGAAATGGAGCAAATGGGAAATGTTCAATACTTTCAACTATAGGCTACTGTGCATTTCAAAATGGCTCTGAACCCTGGAAGACTACATCTCCCAGAACTCTCTACCTTAAACTTCCTCAGACACATCCCACTTCCTTTGTGGGAGGTGTCTGAGAAAGTATGAAAAGAAGAGAGAGCATGGATTTTGGTGCCTTTTTTTGGAGAAGGGAGGAGAGTGACTTTTGCTCTGGAGAGTCATTTGCCCCTAAGAGCTTTGGTACCAGCTAACTGCTGGAGATCTAACTCCTAGCTTTCCCAAGCCTTACTTTTACTAAACCTAAAATAAACCCACCTTAATATCCCTATAGTCTAGCCTGATTTTGTTCTGCTCCAAAGGGCTCAAATTAATTTCCCCTCCAGGGCTGGGGGCCACCCCAGCTAACTTCCTTCCCTTCCTTTTTCCTTCCTTTCTCCCATCATGCTTCCTTCCTTTTTCAGCATTACACTACTGAACTCCAAATTGGTTCCTGGCAAAAAAAATTAGAACTGATTATTAAGGGGGTGGTTTGTGGGCACTTTGGGTGATATAATCAATAGGAAATAGCATGGGTTTCAGAAGAAAATACTCCAGACAAGTTTTGCTAGAATAATTGCTGTGGACATTGGTTATTGGAATTTCTGAAAGGCATTTGACAAATGTTTCTTCTGATGCTCCTATGCACAACACAGAGAGAGAATAACATTTATATAGTTGTTTAAAATTTTAAATTAAATTTTAAAATACAAAGGACTTTTAGCCACTATTTCACTTAAGCCTCACAGCCAACCTGGGACCTAGGAGGTAGGCACCATAGGCATTACTATTCCCCATTTCACATGTAAGGAGACTGAAAAAAACATTAAGTGACTAGCCCATTATAACATATACAGAAAGCATCAGAAGTAGGATTTTAATTTAGGGCTTCCTGACTGCAAATCTAGCATTATAATCACTTTACAATGCCTCTCAGTAATGATCCAGACACTAAAGGTATTGATTAATTGATTGATATCCACTTGGTCTCTAGGGTTTTGCTTCTGACCTAATTCTGTTTGATATTTATCAATGACTAGAATCAAGTTATAGATAAAGGAAGGAATGAGTTAAAAAGCATTTATTAATAGTTTGTATGATATTTTAAGGTTTGTGGAGCAATTTTATTTCTCATTTGATTCTCACAATAACCCTATAAAGCAGTGATGGAAAATCTATGGCATGGGTGACAAAGATGGCACACAGAGCACTCTCTGTGGGCATCTGTGCTGCCCCTTCCCCCAGAGTTGGTTACGAGAAAAGCAGAGGGACTCAGGTGGGGCTGCTCCCCTCCCCCTCACCACCATGCCTGAGGACATTTTTTCACATCACTCGCCCCTCTGTCCAGTAGCCTAATGGCAGTACAGAGGGGGTCAGGTGGGCAACTCACAGGTGGCAGAGCTGGAAGGGAGCAGAGTGCTCAGGCTCCTCCTCTCCCCTTCTCTATACCTGCTGAGGACATTCCTCACTTCACCTGTCCCTCTGCCCAGCAGCCCAATAGGATCACTTTCTCCCTCCCCTTGTGGGGTAAGGGGGGGCAGGGTACCTAACACTTAATTGGGGGAAGAGCACTACACATAGTCTCTGGGGTGGGGTGGGCATGGAACTTAGTCTAGGGGGGTGAGGTGGGGCCTGGCACTCCATCTCTAAACGTTTTGCCATCACTGCTATAAGGTATATGCCATTAATATCTCCATTTTACAGGAGAGTAAACTAAGTGTGAGAAAGACTTCGTGATTCGCCCAGGGTCCCACAGTTAGTAACTGTCTGAGGCCAGCAGTCACATCTTCCTGATTCCAGTAAAATGTTCTATTACATCACCTAGCTTATTATATGCCAGGCAGTATATAGAGAAGTCATGCTTTCAAATCTGTGGATGACATGAAGGTGAGATACATTAGAGTGAGAATACAGCCGAATCTCATCTCCCTGCTCCATGCCATCTTCTACTCTGCTGTAAAATTGATCTTCCTAAATCTCAGATATGACCATGCCATTCCCCAAACTACTTTCCCATACCCTACTCAACAGTTCCTTATCACCTTCAGGATCAAATAAAGACTCCTCTTTTTTGGCATTCAAAGCCATTCTTAACCTGGTTCCCTGCCTACTACCTTACTAGATTGCTTATACTTGACTTTCCCTCCTGTACTCTTTGATTCAATGACACTGGCCTCTTTGCTCTTTCTTGAACAGGGCAGCCTATCTCCCATCTCCATGCATTTACCCTGGCTGTCCCCTCCCCCATATTCTCTCCTTCCTCATCCCTTTCATCTGGTTTCTCTAAACTAAAACCTTATCCTCACCAAGAAGCCTTTGTAATATCCTTGATGTATTATTTTTGTTGACCTCCAATTTTTTCCTATCTCCATCTTGTTTATAAATCATTTTTTTTGCATGTTGTCTCTTTCAGTAGACTGGGAATTCCTTGAGAGCATGACTGTATTTCGCCTTACTTTGTACCCCCACTGCTTACCCCAGAGCCTGGCACAGAGTAGGTGTTTAATAAATGCTTCTTGACTGTTTGATTCTAGTAATGTAAAGTTTAATGGGAATAAATAGAAAGTCTTACAATGAGTTAAAATCTTAATTGCTTAAATATAGAATGAGAAAGATGTGACTAGGCAGCTATGCATGTAAAAAAGGACCAAAATTTTTAGTTGATTGCAAGCTTGATTGGAATCATTAGTATGAAATGACAACTCATTCCATTTCCCCTCCCCCCACAAAAAAATTAATTTCTTTTTTTGTGTGTGTAAAACTATGATTTCATTAGTATGGAGAGCTCCCTAAACCAATATAGATTAGCCAAGGGTATAGAGAGCCTATGACTGGTCCAGAGTCATGAAGCCAGTATGTGTTGGCCTCAGACAGAATCTGAGGCCAAGGCCTACCAGTTTATGAGGCTGGCATTCTACTCACTTAACCACACTATTCATAATCTTAGTATTCCATTAATAGAAGTATAACATTCATAGCAAGGGAGAGAAAAGTTCCACTGTATTCTACATTGTCCAGACCATCTCTGCTACCTCGGCTTCACCCCTGAGCATCACATATTAGAAGAGATAGCGGCAGGTCTAGAAGAAGGAAACTAGGTTGGTGAAGGAGCTTAAAACAATAACTTACAGAGATGGGTTGAGGAAATAATATTTATTACAAGGAAGAGAATATTTAATGGGAACTGGAAAAGTATCTTCAAGAATGTTAAAGGTCGTCACATGGAAAAGATTAGATTTGTTTTGTTTGGCCTCAGAGGAACAGTGGATAAAAGTCACCCAGAGTCAGATTTCAGTTTAATATAAATAAAAACTTCCTAACAAAGGAAGTCATCCAAAAATTGAATGCCTGTTTTGAGAGGATAGAAAGAAGGGTAGTGAGTTCCCTGTCTGGAAAAGTCTTTAGTCAGGTTTGATGTTGGTGAACAACATTCATGTCTAGGATGGGAGTTGAACTAGAAAAGCTTTGAGGTCCCTTTCAGCTCTATGATCTTATAAAAATTCTGAGATACTACACACAGGCAACAGCAAAAAGAATAGACACAGAAATAAATAAAATAAAATAAAGACTGTGTTCCAAAAGATATTCCTGGTGAGAAATTATAAAATACGTGCTATTTATGCAATGAATATTCTTTCAGAGAATAAAAAAATATAGGTAAGAAACATTAAACCTGAAAATGTACACAGAGGGTCCAAAGCCTATTTTTCTACAACCTCCCCTCCTTAAGGTCCCTGCACATGAATTCTGAACATTTTCAGGGGTCAGACATCAGCCTCTTGCCTGCTTCAGCTATTTGGGAAAGATCTCTAAGATAACTATGGACACCTGGGAAAAGGCTGAATCAAACTCATCAATGAACTAATGTGTGAGACCTGCAAGCCAGGAAGCTTAGCCCGCATCTCCACCCATGGCCCATTTGACCTTCTGGCTGAATTGCTCAGTCAATCCTATCCAAATCGAACACCAAAATCAATTCTGTCATGTAGGGCACCTTAATTAGTCACTTTCGAATGGACTGGTTTGTCATTGTGCACTCTTAAAGAAACTTCAGGATGGTATGACTGAGGAAGCTTCCCTGACACCAAAGTATTTTCTCCTTCATCATTTATTGCTTCTACTTATTTCTTGAAATGTAATTAGCTGCTATCAAATGATTTAACTAGGAAAAAGAAATGATAATTTTTTGAGTCAGATGAATTCATCCTAAACACCCTACATTATATATCAAATAAAACATTATCCATGAGTGGTTATAATTCCACTTATACTGTTTAGGCAAACAGCTTAGGAAATTCTCAAAGAACCCCTGTGAACAAAACCAATATAAAGTAAGAATTTATATGCCTTCAGTCTCTCCCCTCTCCAATCTAGCTGACAGAGGGTTGCCATATTAATATTTCTAAAATACCACTTTGCACACATCAGTGATTTGCTCAGTAATTTTCATGGGCTCCTCTCTGCTAGAAAAAAAATATGACTCCCCCCAAAATTGAGGGACTCCAACCCATTTCTTCAATGTATCATAAACTACTTTCCTATATAATTTCTGTCCATGTTGAAAATTTTCAAATGGAGTAAGGATTTGATTTGTTCTGCTTAGTCCCAGAGGATCAAATTTATCTAACCTGACCAAAAGAATCATCATAAAGGCTGTCTGACCATGTCACTTCCCTGCTCAAGAACTATAAGCTGCTCCCCAGTGCCTCTAAAAAGAAAACATAATCTCCTCAGTTTACCATGTAAACTCTCTTCATCATGACTCCAGTCTCCATTTCCAGATTTATTTCATATTACTCTCCTTTGTCTGTTCTTTGTTCCATCCAAACCAACCTGCTTGTTGCTCCCTGAATTTGGGCTGTCTCCTAGACCTGGAATGCATTTCCCTGCTTGCCTCTGCCTCTTTGAACCCCTAGATTCCTTTTAAGCTTAGTTCATGTGACACTTACTATGGGAAGTTATTTTTGATCCTCCTAATTATTTACTCTATCTCCTGATTCAAATGGTCATGTATAAATGTATAAACATGTTATATTCCCTCCACATACACAGACATCCACTCTCAGTAGAATAGAAGGTCTTTAAGGGCAGGGACTGTTTTTGCAGTCCAAATTCCTAGCATGATAGCCTTTACATAAGAAATGTTTAAATATTTAAGATATACAGTAGTAAATAATATATAACAGATATATTTGACTAGAATGTGGAGTGCTGATAGAATTTGCAAAGATGCAAATTTAGGCTTAATATAAGAGAAGGGATGCTAGCAATTAGAATGATTATTGTTATTCCAAAGTGGAATGAGCTGCCTCTAAGAGCAATGGATTTCCCATCACTTGAGGTCTTCTTGTCAAGGCTGAATGACCACTCATCATCCCAAAATGTCACTTCAATTTTGGTCAGGCTAACATTGGACTGGAGTACTTCTGATGTCTTTACAGTTTGAGATTCTAGAATTCTTGTCTATACTTTGTCCTCAGGAAAGATCATGAATATGGTACCACCTGTGCCTAGAATCACTAAATGTCAGAGCCAGGAAAGAGAGATCATTGAGTGCAACAGTTTTGCCAGAGGAGAAAACTGAGGTCCAAAGTAGGGAAGGCACTTGAACAGGGTTTATCAAGTGAATCACAAAGTCAGGACTAGATCTCAGAACTTCTGATTTGCTCTCCAAAGAACCCTTTTCTTATTCTCCATTTGTTTCCATTCTGTGCTTTCCTCAAGGCCAAGTTCAAGTCATCCCCATTCCCCCTCCTATTCCTTCACACACTTCTTCCATGAACCTTCCCCCATGTGACCACTGTAAGGGGGAAAAAGGAGTTTTATGGGTTCAATATATTAAAGGTGGTCACCAGAGGATTGAACTATTATCAATCCTCAATTAAGAATAATCTCAAATCAAAATTGACTCTTATGGAAATTTATTTACATAAGAAGAGAGAGAAGAAGTACGGAGATAAGAATCTAATCCACTGATTTGTCCAGGTAGATCTTAACCCCTCAGCCGAGGGTTAAAGGACCTGAGGCCTGGAGGTGAATGGAGCAAACTTCATTCACAGAGTCTATAAAAGGAAGTTTCCCAATAGAAGTTCAGGAAGATTCAGTCTTTAAACTCACCACGTGGAACAGACTCGATCAGAAACCAGCGAAGCTCCCTCAGGTCCCCTTCACCAAACCAGAAGCCCCTCACTCACTTAACTCCCTCTTTTAAAGGGGTCACATATGCTTCACTTCCAGTGCCTTCCCCTAGCCTGCGTGTCCAATCACAATAGACACTTCCTCATAGAAAGCTCAGGGGGCTGTTGGTTGACTCTGATTGTTACTCACTCTAGCACACATGGGTTAGGACCTCCCAGAATTGGAAGGTGCTCTCACCTTTGGTGATTAAATCTAAAGATGGGCAGTGTAGACTTAATCTAATTAGCACACCAGCCAACCCTCTGATCTCCTAGAGCAGGGGTTGGCAAAGTATGGCTCTCGAGCCAGATATGGCTCTTTTGAGGGCCAGATATGGCTCTTTCTGTAGGAGCCATAAAGTCCATTTTTTTTTCAGGCGCTGTTACAGGAGCGGCATTGTGAGCACTGTGCAGCTCTCATGAAATTACATTTTAAAAAATGTGGCATTTATGGCTCTCACGGCCAAAAAGGTTGCCGACCCCTGTCCTAGAGCATGTTCACTTCTCATCTGCCACTCAATATTGCTTTGGGCTGCTTTGTATCACTTCATTTAAATATCCTGTGTCTCCTACTAGACAATGAGCTCCTTGTGGGCAGAGACATACATCTTTGTACAAGTCCCCAAAGCAGAGTGGCAACTCAAAAAAAAATAACTAGTTAGTGATGCTGATGACTGTAACCTCTAATGAGAGTAGAGTTCGCATCTGCCATAGGGACTTGCACATGGTAAACATTCAAAAAGTATTTGTTGAATGAATAAATGAAGCAGAACCCTTAAATGGCTTTTCAGTCATTTACAGCTGGGGGAGAAAGTTTAAAGCCCCTGACCTGTCCATCAAAGATCATCTACACTGTGAGCCCTATCTACTTCTTCAAACTTATCTCTGATTATTTCTTTATGCAAACCTACCAGCCAAACTGGGCATTGGAAAATCCAAAGTATTCCAGTAGGATTGACCATCCATGTTTTTGGTTTCTCCAATAACCAGATGGGTTTCAGAAACCCCCTCCTGAGAAAATTACAGTGTCCACACCTGCTGAAACATCATGCTATTTTCATAACCATTATGAGCATATCAAGTTGTTGGGACCATTGTTTGACTTCTCCAATTTGATTCTTGTATTTTCAGTTGGGATGTACTACTGCTGTCTGTGTTGGCTGTTACCAGCACTTGGGGGAATGTTAGTCTTTTACCAACGGCAGCTGGATAGAACAAAATTTATGTTTGATTCAATGCCTTGTAATATGGGATCTGTTTCCAATAAAACTACAGCATATCCAGGCAGCTGAACAGCTGCTATGGTGGCGATGGGCTGACATCACCCACAACAATGATAACAGTCGACTAACTGGGTAGCAGCAGAGACTGTGCCAAGTGCAAGATAAAATTTACTGAAATTAAGAGAACTTGGAAGATCTGCCAAAAAATTCAGGGTTTGACAATTTGTTTTGGACCTAAAATTCCCCCAGTGGAATTTTCCTCCAGTTGGAATTTCCTCTTATATAAAACCTTCTCTGTTGTCTCTATGACTTGCTATCTTTGTCTTGCTCTCTCCTTCATATCAACTTTGTTTTTACAGTCTTACCTGATTTATTCAAAGACTCTTCTTTTCTTGCATTGAAGGGCTGATTGCTTGACATAAGGAGCACAGAGTGAGAGCATCTGTTCCAGAGGTGTTGAAAACACATGGCCTGCAGTGTGGTCTGAACCAGATTAAACGGAAATTGGGAAATATTTAGCAAAATTAATAAAAATACAATAAAACATAGATAGTATTAAAATGTGGTTTTCTAAGTCAATACAGGACCTACAGGTGTTCTTAAGTATAGTTAGTGGCCCCCTCTGCCTTGTGAGTTGACACCACTGATTTAGTCCAACCTTCAGATTTCACAAATGAAAAAAATTGAGATCCAAGGTGGAAAAGTAATTTGTCCAAGGTCACAAAGGTAGTAAATGGCAGGTAAGCCCTGAACCTTGTTCCTCTGGCTCCAAATCCATTGTTCTTTCTACTTCCACTAGAACTTCTAGGTTGCAATTTCTTTGATTGTGAGGTTTTGCTTTGCTCCAAGTCATACAGCAGTGCAGAATGTTACTTCTGAATTCTCTGCCAATGGAAAAACTATATGGACTTGGAAGCTAGGCCTACCAAATCAGAGAAAAGTGCATGGTATCCTGGGAAAAAACCACTGGATTTAGTCTGAGGATCTGTGCATAAATCTTGAAATTGCTATTTATTAATTATATAATTATGGACAATTCAGGAAGCACTGGATTTCAAATCCACCTCATAGATCATTACTATATGATCTTGGTTAAGTCACTTACCTTCTGCCTGCCTTTTTCTTCAACTGTAAAATGGGGATAGTAAGAGCACCTATCTCCCAGGAGTATTAAGAAGATAAAATAAGATATTTGTAAAATGTTAAAACAGTGCTTCTAACATAATAAGCACTTAATAAATGAATGCATGCTTCCTTCCTTCCTTCCTTTCTTCCTTCTTTCCTACCTGCCAACCTTCATCTTCTAGAATGTGAGAGGACTGGGTGAAATTATACTTATTTTCTAATTTTAGATCCCATAATCTTGGAGACTCTGCTATTTGCTATTCCCATTTGAAGGACTGAACTCTTGACTACTCTTCCTATCTACTTCTATGAACCAATATTCTCACTTTTAAAAGACATGGCAGAAGGTAAGAATGAGAAAATAAATGAATCATTTCTCAATATGGAGGATGCTATTCATTTTATTGAGACATCCTCTCTAACATTCATTTCAAAGGTCAATAATGATTTCTACAATTCTGAGACAGGGAATTTTTTGACAATTCAAAAAGAGTCTAAAGAGTTTACCTGAAGTTACTAGATGGGACTCTGGTTCCAACTAACATTATCACTTTGGTCAAGTTACTTTATTTCTATAGGATTTGTCTTCTTGATGTATAAAATAAGGTTTTGAACAAGACAGATTCATAGGGTTCCTTCTAACTGTAAAATGCCTTTTATGCTTTGAGACAGACAGCATGGAAGTGTGGAATGAGTGCTTGACTTAGGGCCAGGAGACCAAGTTTCACATCCCAACTCAGAGAATTAGTTATATGAGTATGAAAAAGTTCCATAACTTCTCAGAGATTCAGTTTTCTCAACTGCAAAATTAGGACTATAATAATATTTGTGCTATTCCACAGAGATGTTTTGAGGAAAGCACTTTGCATAACTTAAAATACTATCAAAATATTAGTTATTATTATAGATAGATTATTTCTATGGTCTTTTTCTGGTCAAATATTCTAACATTATATCTATATCTATATATGTATACATACGCACTACATACTGAGTTTTGTAAACTTTAAAACAATATGTAAATGTGTTTGATGATATTATTATCAAGGTCAATGTGTACAAAATAGAATTTATTACCTTTTCTCTGAAATACACTTTTTCTGAACTTCCCTACTTCTGTCAAAGTTATCCCAATTGTTCCAGTCACTTAAGTGTTTAACTTCAGTGTCATCCTTGACTCCTTACTCTCTCTCACTCTGCATATATAACTGGGTACCAAATGTTATCATTTCTATACCTATTGCATCTCTAGCATCCATTTCCTTTTCTCCATTCACAGTTACAGCCATAGTTCAGACCTTCATCACCTCTTCTATGGATGATTTAAACAGCCTCCTAATTGGTTAGTCTCCTTAGTTCAAGTCTTTTCTCACTTCAATCCATCCTCCTAACAGTTCCTCAAGTGGTTTTGCTAAAAAAGCAGACCTGACCATGTCATCTTCCTACTCAACAAATTCCAATAGCTCCTCATTATCTCTAGGATCAAATACAAAGACCTTCGTTTGACATTTAAAGTCCTTTGCAACTTGTCTACAACTTGTCTTTCCAATCTTATTATATTTCCCTTCACAAAATCTACATTACAACCAAATTGTTCTACTTTCTATTCCCTGAATGTGACATACAATCTCTTACCTCCATACCTTTTCATGGGCCGTCCATGCCTAGATTGCTATTCCTCCTGACCTCTGCAAAAGCTCAACTCAAATATGTCTTTTAAATAAGCCCTTTCCTGATTCCCCCTAGCTGCTAGTGCCTCCCTCTAAGACTACTTGGCACGTATTTTGTACATATTTCTATGTGTATATCTTGTCTCCATTCTACAGAATATAAATTTCATTAGGGCAAGGAATGTTTTATTTTTGTCTTTTCCTCCTTAGGATCAGTGCATATGAGGGGATTAATAAGTCCCTATTGAATGATGATTATGATAGTGATGATAATGACGGTTCTGCTTAATTTTAGGAAAGATTCCATCGAAAACAAAGTTATGTCATAGAAATTCAAATGAGAAATAATTTTTCTTTTTAAACCTACAATAATATTCTGAGCTTACAATATTTATGTTTCTTATTAGATGATAAAGTTTTTGTTAAAAAGTCCTTGTATTCCTATGAAGTTCTATATAGTTTCTGACCTCCTTGCTATCCAGTCTCTGAGCATTTTCTTTGGCTGGCTGTCCATCATGCCTGCAACTTTCAAAGTCCTTATCTCTAGTTTCTGGCTTCATTGGCTTCTTTTAAGTCAGAGCTAAAGTTCTACCGTCTGTAAGAAGCTTTGCCTATCCCTGGCCTCTACCATTGCCTTCCCTCTGAGATCATCTCCCATTTACACTGTTTCTATCAGGGATGTACATGTTCTTTACATGTTGACTCTCTTGCTTTAGAATGTGAGCTTCATGAGAGCAGGTACCAAGTTTCTGTCTTTATCTATATCCCCAGCACTTAGTATAGTTCCTGGTACATAGTAGGCATTCAATAAATATTTTTTTTCACTTGATTCACTTCACTGATAATATTCTTCAGTCAGGATGCACAGGGAATAGAGTACTGAATGATCCAAGAAGACGGGTTCAGGTACCATCTCTGACATTTACTTAGCTATATTACCACAGACAAGTCATGGAACCTCTCTACCTCAGTTTCTCTACCTATCAAATGGGGATAATAATCCTTTTATTCCCTATTTCATGGTTGTGAGGCTCAAAAGTAAGAAAGCATGGAAAATGTTTTGCACATTTTAGAGTGCTATAAGAAAGTTCGTTATTATATCTTATTATCTGATTGTTCTGTGGTTTGTTTTTCAATTGGTCCAACTCTAAGATCCAATCTAGGATTTTCTTGGCAGACATACTGGAACAATTTTCCATTTCTTTATCCAGTTCATTTTACAGAGGAGGAAACTGAAGCAAACAGGATGAAGTGACTTGCCCAGGATCACACAGTGAGTAAGTGTCTGAGGCCAGATCTGAACTCAGGAAGATGAGTCTTCACCACTTTAAACCCAGCACTTTATCCTATGTGCCACTTAGCTGTTCTCTGGGCTAAAAGGTAGCAAACCATAACTGCTCCAGTGCTGGATTAGGCACAGTCAATATACTAAGCAAAATTGAGGAGAAAAAGGCAAGAGAGATGGAGCCACCCTGGGACTATTTCCAACATCCAGAGAGGGCAATTAGTATCAGATTTACAGAATCACAAGGGCACTTTCAAGTCACATAAACATCTACTAAGCACCTACTATGAGCAAGGTACAATATTCTGTTTTCATTCATTTATTCATTTAGCATTCAGACACCATTTATATATGACAGGCTTTAGCCCTGTTTCTTTAACCCAGTTATGACCTAAAGGGGTAGAGGAGCTGATTCAAGAATCACTGGACTGTGAGGAAAGGCATCCACCTCAAATTGAAGAGTCAGTTGGCCAGAATGGAAAGTCTTTGAAGTCAAAGAAATGTCTGTGGAGTCTAAGCTACATGTCTGACTATATGATACTGAGATTTCACCCTATCTCTGAGGGGCATGGTTGAGAGAGCCCCAAGCATTATAATCAAGGAATGCCAGGTGGCCAGGAGACTTGAAACATCTGACTCATCTGAAAGAATTAAGATTGGCATCTTATTATATATCCTTTGATATGATGATGTTTGACAAATTGGTATTGATCTGGAAAAATCATCCAGACTTAGAAGAGTAAAGACATTTTGCATCAGAATGTCACATATTGAATCTGAATGAGAGAAATGGATATATTCAAAATCTAATTTACATGCAGTTCCTGGGGCTGATTTAACTTATTCCTCTTTGCTACATGTGAGCACTGGTTGGAATTATTTAATCGGAAAAACTAAAACAAGAACTAAGAAAAAAACCTGTTAAGGACAGCAAGAAGTACATGGTGTAGGAAATGGCAAGTTATAAATTATGTTTATAAATAAACAAGTTGGGAGCCTTTGTAATATTTACAATCCAGAAATGCATTTGTTTGTCACAGCCAGTTATGAGGAAGCCTTGGCTAATCTTTCTTTTCATTCCTTATTATTGTGATTAATTGACACAATGGATAGTTAACCATTAGCAAAGATATGGAATCTAATCATAATAGTGAACCTCTAGATATTGGGACCCTCAAGAAATATATTTTATTTACTTTGTATATATCCAATATTTACTTTGCTGAGTGAGTATGTATTTTACATATTGTTTTTCCCACAGTAGACTGTCACCCTTCAAGGGCGGAAACCTATCTCATCATTTTTGTCGTTATATTCCCTTCACATAACACAGTGCCTTACACACAATAGGTATTTTGATAAATGTTTGTCAAATGAATGAAGAAATGACCCTCCAGAAGGGAGAGAAAATCTTTAGAAAATCATTTTGTAAGACTCAAGATATTATTATAGTATAAGCTTGCTGAATACAGAAACCCTGTCTTATCTCTACTTCCCAAGTCTCCCTCTGTGCTAAGGAAAAATTTTACACTCAATATATGTTGATTGAATAGAATTAAAATATCAAAATGTGAGGAACCTTAGGAACCTGGAAGGAATCTCAAAATTTTTCAGGTGTAACTGACTCATTTTACAGAAGAGGAAACCGAACCCAGAGAAAGATAACAATTTGTCCAAGACAGCTGTTGTTGTTATTGCATTGTTGTTCAGTCATTTCAGTCACATCAAATTCTCTATGAGCCCATTTAGGGTTTTCTTGGCAAAGATCATAGAGTGGTTTGCCATTTTTTTCTCCAGCTCATTTTACAGAAGAGAAAACTGAGGCAAACAGAGTTGCCCAATTGGTATGGGAATACAGAGTCTGCTGGATATCCCAAGCCGCTAGAGCAGAGGTTGGCAACCTTTTTGGCTGTGAGAGCCATAAACGCCACATTTTTAAAATGTAATTTCGTGAGAGCCGTACAGTGCTCACAGTGCCGCTCCTGTTAATAGCGCCTGAAAAAAATGGACTTCATGGCTCCTGCAGAAAGAGCCATATATGGCCCTCAAAAGAGTCATATCTGGCTCGAGAGCCATACGTTGCTGACCCCTGCGCTAGAGGAATCCCAGGTCAAAAAAGTATGTGAAGAATTCCTTGATCCTGAATTCCAGGAAGGCAGGTGACTCTAAAAAGCTGGCCCAATTAATAAATGTTTAAAATTAAAAAAAAAAAAGCTGGCCCAGTTGCAACCAGAGAGTCAATTAATTAAACAAAATATTCTGAGAGAGATGTATTTTCTTCTGTTGTAAATGCATTTTCCTTAGTTTTAACATGGAGGTATACCTTCCATTTGCATCTCAAACACCACTGCATTCTCTAAGATAGTCAACTCATCCTCCTTTATGATCAGGGCCTAATAGGTCATAAACAATTTGTATACCTGTGATTCTACCCTCAACACCAAGACACCACACATGGGAATCCTCTCTGTATGTTCCCCTCCCCAGCTTCCTTTTCAGGCCACATAGTCTCTGTTCTTTTTAAGGTATAAAAATCCTGGACCCCTTCTCCTCAGGGAGGGAGACTTCACTTGTACCTACCTCCCAGTCATTTACTCAATAAATCCCTCTATTTTTAAAGATTCATAGGAGCCTTGTAATTCTTTATGAAGGTGTACCTTCCTGAACCAGATAATATCGAGCTCTCCCACAATAAAGCTAGAGAAGGTCTGAGACCAGATTTGAACTCAGAAAGATGAATCTTCCTGATTCCAAACCCAGTGCTCTATTAATGAACCTATCTAACTGCCCTAAGGCAGTTGTAGTATGGTGAAAAGAGTACTCACTGACCTTGGAATTAAAAGGCTTGGGTTTCAGTCCTAGCTCTAGTCTACTAAGCTGTATGGCCTGGGGCAAGTGACTTTCCTTCCCTGGGTCTTAATTTTCTCATTTGTAGAATGAAAGTATTGGACTAGAATAGAAGATCCTTATGACCCCTTCTAGCTCAAACATTTTTCATTTCTAAGGTCACACAAGGAGTAAGTTAGTAAAGCTGGTAACCAGGATCTAAGTCCCCTGACTACAAAAGCATATGAGTAAAAATGTTTAACAACAAATTCTCCAGAAAAATAAAATGTACCAAGGACATGTTTTTAAGTTCAATCTTTATTACTAGCATTTTTCCATCACTTTCTTAAATCTAGACAACTAACAAAATAATAAGACAAAGCCTGATTTGTAGTTTGCTGATTTCTGAGGTGTAGTTGAAAATTTTAACAATTGCCTCTGTAAAGCCCGTTTGAGCTTGTTCCAGCACACACCCACCTGCTTTCCAGGCCAGAGTCCTTAAAATTACAAGATACATCCCAGCAGCAAGAGTCAGAAAGAGAAATTCCATTTAAAATCACCCTAGACAATATAAAATACTTTGGAATCTATCTGCCAAGACAAACACAGGAATTATATGAACACAACTACAAAACACTTTCTACACAATTAAAACTAGATCTAAGCAATTGGAAAACATTAATTGCTCATGGGTAGGATGAGCTAACATAATAAAAATGACAATCCTACCCAAATTAATCTACTTATTTAGTGTCATACCTATCAAACTACCAAGAAACTTTTTCACTGAATTAGAAAAAAACTATAACAAATTTCATTTGGAAGAACAAAAGATCAAGAATATCAAGGAAAATAACAAAAAAATGTGAAGGGGGGACTAGCAGTGCCAGATCTTAAACTGTACTATAAACAAGTGGTCATCAAAACAATTTGGTACTGGTTAAGACAGTGATGGGCAAACTTTTTAAAGAGGGGGCCAAAGGAAAGGAAATGCTCATCTGTCAGTCTGTTTCTAAGGCAACTCTTTCGAAGTTTCATTGTATTGTATCCTACTCATTGTATTCCTAAGATTAGGAATAATGTCCTGTGGCTGGATAGAACATTTCAGGGGGCCCCTCCACATCTGGTCCAAGGGCCATAGTTTGCCCATCACTGGGTTAAGAGATAGAAGGGAGAATAGACTTGTGGTACATAACTTCAGCAAGACAGTGTATGATAAACCCAAAGAGCCCAGCTTTTGGGACAAAAATCCACTATTTGACAAAAACTGCTGGAAAAATGGGAAAAAATGGGAGAGATTAGGTTTAGATCAACATCTCACACCCTACACCAAGATAAATTCAGAATGGGTGAATGACTTAAATATAAAGAAAGAAACTCTAAGTAAATTAGGTGAACACAAACTAGTATACCTGTCAGATCTTTGAGAAAAGAAAGATTTTAAGACCAATCAAGAGTTGGAAAAAATTAAAAAATGTAAAATAATTTTGATTACATTAAATTAAAAAGGTTTTGTACAAACAAAACCAATACAACTAAAAATTAGAAGAGAAGTAGCAAATTGGGAAAGAATCTTTTTTTCACAGAAGACAGAACTGGCAAAGGATGACTTAGTTATTCTGGCAGTTATCAAAGGATGAGTCAGAGCATTTGCTAGTTTTCCCTTACAGGTATGATGCAGTTTGTTAGCATTCTCTAAGGAGACAAGAGCATTTCATCTCTCTTCACTGGGGCCTGATGTTATCACTAAGAAAAAGGTCATTTGGTTTGGGTCATGAAGTAGAGGAAGAGGAAAGGAAAAGCCCTAACATCCTATCATTGCTCCCAGTGGACAAGATGGAGAAACAAGGATCATTTCTTTAAGATGTTCTCTGGCCTTTTCCTGTGCCCTTTTCCCTTCCTGACTTTTGTCTAATTTCTTCAGAAAGCAGGCAGGCAACAATGAGTGATACTAGGAGAAGAGTGGCATCTGCTCATTATGGAGCTGCGTTAGTGTGTTTGATGTGTAGATTTGGAGTCAGATAAATGAGATCTTATTTCATCCCCTAAAAGAAAGCAGATATTTTAGGCTTAACAGTTAGGAGCAGTTCAAATGAGCATTGAAATCATATATAAAGAATGCATTTATCTCTGAAAAAACTAACTTCCAGGAAGGTTTTGTATCTCTTTGGCTTGAGAAGGGGAGACCTAATTTAAGTAAACATTCAAAAGAGGGGATAAAGGCTCTTTTCCCAGCTGGGGAAGGTTTGCAGATATGAAGATCCTGACTCAGCAGATCTCTATTTTTATTCAAGCAGATTGCCAAGAAATACAGTGGCTGCAGTTTTCTCTCATCTCTAATGTTCACTGCAGCTCAGCTAGAAGACTGAGAATGGAAGACCCTCTTTAATTTACCTGGGAATGTTGGGGGTGGGGTGAGGAGAGATAGACGGAAGGCAGGGGTCAGGCAGGAGCTGCATCAGCAGATTCTCCTTCCCTCAATTCATCCAGAGGACAGAGACAGATGGTTCTTGTGTTGGACTTCTTGCTTGCTGCTATTGTGTGGGTCTGCTCCTTGAATGGTAGGCATAAACTAACTTACAAATTCTGGCTTCCTCTTTGTCTTGGAAAGCAAAAACAAAACACTGTGTGTGTGTGTGTGTGTGTGTGTGTGTGTGTGTGTGTGTGAGAACTGGAGATAGTCTTTGAGAGCCAAGAGTACAGGAGCCTTTTAACCTACATTAAACAAAGCCAACATCATACTAAAGAAAGACATTCTGTAGACAGCAGCCAATTTATTACTTTGGTTTTATTTGGGTACTGTATCACCTAGTACCCATCACTTTGATCTATTGTTTTTAATCACCAGGCAAAGACATTTTCTCTTACAAAATAAAGGAATACCTGCAATGATCAATTTTGGCCTTGGGTAGTAGATGAAGAAATGTATCTTTATCCCTTGCTTAGAGAGGCAGTCTATGAGTACAGAATGTTGCACATATTGTATGATGCGGTCACTACAATGTAGTTGGTTTTGCTTAACACTTTTTCTTTGTTACAAAAAAAAACTTATTGGGTGAATTGGTAGGGGAGCCGTACATCTAGAAATGACTAATGTACAAAACAGAGGTCATTGATATAATGTTTCTGACCTTTTCTTAAAGATCAGATCTAATGCAAGTAGAAGAAAATAATGGAATACCATCATTTGTGAGTAGCAGCTTTTAAGAGCACTTGTCAGGTCTCTAGAATGAACCGTCCTTAGTGACACAGAAAATACTACATTTGTCTAGTACCTCAGTATCCAATGTGCTATACAAAGAAAGGAAAATGGCATTGGAAAAACTAAAGCAGAAAGAGTAATTGAACAAGAACAAATAGTGCATCTGTGCTGGCAGTGAACCAGTCATGAAAGCCCTGATGGATCTATCTCAAGCTATCTCAAGGAAAGGAGGGGGAGAAATGCTAATATTATTATTAAACAGAAATAAATGACTGAGAGGATATCAATACTGATCTTTCTGCTGGCTTTCTTCTCATCCTCATAAAATCCTTATGAGAAAGATCTATGCATATATTGATGAAAATATGAGAAGGGCATGAGCTGGCTTTCACAAATGGTTTTCTACATCTTTAAAGACGCATGATTGTCTAAAACATACATAGAATCTATGATCCAGCTATGTGTTTGTTAATTTAAAAAAAGCATTTGACTCAGTAGAGCAAAAAGCTGCTATAAAGACTCTCTTCCAACCTATACTAATACCAAACAGGATTCCTCAGTAAATGCGACCACAAGGAGGGAAGGCTGCCAGTGACCCTTTGGTTTTTGACATCAGGTGTCAGAGGAACACAAGGGAACACAGGCTCACCAAAGGTTTTGACATTGCCAAACAGGATGTCTTATGTTGAGTTCAAATGGAAGAGGATTGTGAAGTCCTCCAGCTGC
This sequence comes from Gracilinanus agilis, assembly GCF_016433145.1. Lineage (NCBI taxonomy): Eukaryota > Metazoa > Chordata > Mammalia > Didelphimorphia > Didelphidae > Gracilinanus > Gracilinanus agilis. Next base: position 24,785,438 of record NC_058136.1, on the reverse strand, counting down.
TCCTATTTGGAATAATATTATGCTGACTGCATTAAATCTCAAAACACCAAAGAGCCTCTTCAGTGTGAACCATGATTATTCAAAAGAGACCAGCTTAACAGCTTACATAGGAAAAGCTAAATGGATGGAAAATGTCTATTGTCCAGAAGAAGACATGCAATTGAATGGCCGGTTAATTGAGTTAATGCATTGGTACATATATTTGGGACAGACACTGCAGTTAGATTGTAATTTGTGCTCAGAACTGAATAGGAGAAAGAGAATGGGCTGGATTGCTCTTGGGAAACTGAACACTTCTTTCAGTGATTCCAAGCTGCTCTCTGGTACCCACTCAGACATATACATACACAATATTTTTTTCAGAACCCAAATATTTGCCAAGTAATATATGGCTACCAATCTTAGAATACCAAAATCTCTGAGATTAAAACTGAAAAGCAAAGCAAAATGTAGAGAGACATATGCAAGTGGCGTGCCCTATAGAATATTCCAACTTCATGAAAAAAAATAGCATAAGGGGGGCAGCTGGGTAGCTCAGTGGATTGAGAGCCAGGCCTAGAGACAGGAGGTCCTAGGCTCAAATCTGGCCTCAGACACTTCCCAGCTGTGTGACCCTGGGCAAGTCAATTGACCCCCATTGCCTACCCTTACCACTCTTCCACCTATAAGTCAATACACAGAAGTTAAAGGGTTTAAAAGAAAAAAAAAGAAAAAAATAGCATAAGGGATTAACATGAAGGATATGTATTATCAAAAAAGTGGGTCAATCACTTAGCATGAATGAGGGATTATTGATGGATATTTCAAGAGCTATACTATGACAGAATGTGAAAAGACCTCACAAAGGGCCTGTAGAATGTTGCGTAGATACTCTAGACAATTAATGAGAGAATCTGGAAAATAATTATATAAGATAGGTAATCATATCTAGGTAGTAGGCATTCTTTCTATTGATATAGCTCTCCTAGATTGAATCTCAGTTACTCTGAGATACTGAAATATTGAAAAACAGAGATATACAAGTTCTCATAGTTTAAATGGCAATGCCACGGGAATATTCCCAATATCCTATACTGATTTTTATCTCTGAATTCTGTTCCTTCCTCTTTACTCTCATTGCCAATACACTGGTACCTCTTGTCTAGACTATTATAGCAGCCTCTTAACTGGTTTCTCTGTCCCCAGGCTTTTCCCATTTCAATGCACCCTTCACATACCTGACAAAATATTCCTTCCAATACATAGGTTTCACCACTATTTAAAACCCAACTAAAATATCATTTTCTCAAATAGGCTTTCTCTAACCCAGTCTCTCTCACTTCTATGCTCTCTGCCTCTGAAAGATAACAAACTTTCTCCTTGGATCTCAAATAGCACTTTGATTTGCAGCTTTGTAATGTACTTATGAGGTAGCTAGGTGGATCAGTAGTTAGAGTCCTGGGTATAGAGTCAGAGGACCTGAGTTCAAATCCTGTCCTTGATACTTACTAGCTGTGTGACCCTGGGTAAGTAAGTTACCTAATTTCTGTTTGCCTTAATCCACTGTAGAAGGAAATAGCAAACCATTCCAGTGCCTTTGCCAAGAAAACACCATGGACAATATGGTCCACAAGGTCACAAAGAGTTGGACAAGACTTAACAACAAAATCAACAACAATGTATTTATGACATAAAGATGTGCCTTACACTTACCTGTGTTTGTGTACTTATTTACCCACTAGAATGTAAGCACCTTGAAGGCAGGGACCATCTCTTAGCTAAACCTTGTTTCCTTGGATAATTGTAGTAGAGCATCCTGAACACCACAGATGTTTAATAAATGTCTACTGCTCGATATAGGATGTGGCTATCATTTGTCTGATGAAGATCCTTTAGTGGCTCTCTATTACTCCTTGGATAAAATGCAAACTTTTTAACCTGGTTTTGAAAGACCATCACAACGTGGATCCAAGCTAACTTTCCAAACGTTTTTCATATTAAGCTCCATCACACACTCTGTGCTCTAGTCAAAGTGGACTGCTTGTTATTCCATGATTTCATCTTTGTGCTCTCTCACATCAGCACATCCATGTAGGTCATCCTTTATGACTGGGATATACCTCTTCATTATCCCCAGCTGTAATGAAAATAGATAGCATTTCCAAAGCACTTGAAGGTTTGCAAAATGTTCATTTGATCTTCACAACAACCTCAAGAGTTAGGTACTATTATTGTCCACATTTTATAGCTAAGGTAACTGAGGCTGACAGAGATCAAGTGACTTTGCCCACAGAGCTAGAAAATATCTGAGGCAGTATTCGAACTCAGAGTTTCCTGATTCCAAGTCCAATCTTCTATCCATTGTTACACCTACTTTCTTAACATGAGGTGCAAATTCCATCACTTTAAGTTTTCTTCTCATATTTCATCTAGTTCTATCTTTTTTTACCATTATCACATTCTACTTTGGATACTTGTGTAATTTGTGTCCCCCTACTAAAATATAAACTCCTTGAGCATATTGGTTTTTCATCTTTTTCAACCTCAACACCTAGTAGAGTGTCTGGCACAAAATAGGTATTTCAACATTTGCTGACTTATTGACTTGACTCAGTTACATCCCATTCCAAGGCAATTAATGATGCCCTAACTTCCTAGGTGTCAAAATAAAAAGAATCAAAAGAAATGAATATGGTTTCTAGGTAGGCAGCCAAACTGACTTGGATTGTTGCATTTGTATCCCCCTAATCCTTTCCACAAATTCATTTATAACATATGATATTATCCCTGGAACTAGAAGTTTCCATTTTGGCTATTCCCAGGCTCCCTAGAAATAATTCGTGATTGCTGACTGAACAGTCCCAGATACATATGATCAGCTCGCCAGATAGCTGCTGAAAGCCCAAGACACAACCATAGCAAAAATGATGCCTCGGAAAGATGCCTATGCCATCACCATCAGTAGACTGGCCAAACCCTTGAGATCAATGTGTTCTTATCAAATGGTAATCCCAATTGTCTCCCCAGTTTAACAGGGATAAACTCTTATATGAAAATGTAATCTTTGGGCTTTTTGGGGGATCTGGCAACCAGAGGTCAAAGCTCTAGTAGACAGTATCCTTTCCTTGGGATTCATAGATCTCTATGTGACTATATGCAAAGTAATACAGTGTAGATTTCCAAAGGATTCATTGCTAGTGGTGCCTATTTGGGCAGCAAGTCTTCTCTGTTAAGCAGGAAAAAAGATGTGCTCCAGTAGCCTTTCTGAATGGAAAAAAATCCTCACCAACCAAAGGCTTAGGCTCTGGGAGAGATGTTGGACCACCATCCCTGTATTTATAGAAGCTGAAACACTACTTTGACCATAACTGAGAAGAATTTTAGCCAGTTTGTATATTCCATAGTTTATACTGATAAATAAAAGACTTAGAGATATCTTAGACCTCTCAAAGGAATCAGAGTAGTTTTTTTAAAAAAAAATATCTATCCAATCTAGTTCAAACATTTAGTAAAGATTATGTGTTGAACAGTAGAGATACAAGAAAAAAGCCATGGTCCTCATCCTGCTCTGAAGGAGCTTATTACATTTGACAATTCATAGAATTATGGGTTCCTTAAACACCTGGACATCATGAACACTTAGAAAAAGTTGCCTATGAATTTATGTGGTAGGTGCATTTCTTTCTCTTTCTCAATCATGAAAAAACAGAATGCTCTCTTAACTGCTCCTGTGTGGTTGCCTCCCTTTGGCTAAGACATGGTCTTGAGTTCATGCCATGCCAGCATCAGGTGAAGGAAGTGAGAGTATTCAGTATGAAGAAGAGAAAGCTTGGGCTGGGGGAGGAGGAATTCATAGCATTTCAGATACTTTAAGACACATATCATATAAAAGAGGGATTTGATTTGTTCCATTTGGCCTCAGAGGGAAAAGAATTAAGATCAATGGGTAAAAGTGGCAAAGAGGCAAATATAGGCTCCATAACTGCAATTGTTCCAAAGCAGAGGAAGTGGGATCCCCCTCTCTGGAGGTCTTCAAATAGAGGATAGCTGACCACTTGTGGCATATATTATAGAGGGGATTCTTTTAGACTAGATGGCCATTGAGGTCCCTATCAACTCTGAAATTCGGTGAACTCATTTAGAGAACATAGAAATAACCCCGAAATGTCACTGTTGCTTTCCCCTATGCGCCTTGGAAGTATATACCCTAGCCAGACTCAAAGGAACAGGGATTTTATTGCCAGGAAGAGCAGATTCCTCTTGAGTTCAAAACTAGGCATGCCCACTAGAATGGATATTCTCTTACAGAGGGGAAACTGACCTCATCCAGTAACTCACAAGTCAGAATGAAACCTCCTGGCCACTTCAATGAAATTCAGTCACCGTGACTACTTTAATTTTGAACCTTCATCACCCTTTTAAAGGTTTATAGTATCATACTTGCTAGAAATCAGAGTAGCTAGCCCAGCACTTCCAATCTACTCAGGACAATTCAGGCCTGTTTTCCATTACAAGCTATTTCATTACAGCTCTAAAATGTTACCAATTCCAGGTAATGGAATTTGGAAGAAAAAAAACACCAGTGAATACAACTGCATAAGCCAATAACAATGAAATTCCTTTTAACAGTCTGAGAATATTGTCTCAGGTCTACCAAAAGTATTCCTGGAAGGCTCAAATTATTTCTGCTGAATGCCAGATAATCTTCCATTTCACATAAGTATGATGAACATCATCAGAAAGCATTTATCCAGCCTTTGCCAATGGCTGTGAATCAGGCCTTGATAGGTGATAATAAAAAAATATTCTCTTTCCCTTTGAGCCCCCAGAGGCTTTTCCTAGGCCTTTCTTTATCTCTTACCACTGTCCTGGTAAAAATCATTACTATTCAAAACTCATCCAGGGCTGAAATATTTAATCTTTGGTCTTATCACCATATAACAAAGTCTTCCTATGTGGCAAGATACAAAAAATAGTTCCTAACCATCAGGTGGGCAAAATTTGAAGGTGTTTTTCTTTTTAAATATATCGTTGGTGCCTTTGGTTGTTATATCAGAGTAATTTCCATATACTCTCTCCCACAACTGAATCTCCATTATAACAAAGGAAATCAGTTAATCAGAAGTAACTGATGGTGCCCACATCTGAGAACATATGCAACATTCTTCCCCATACCTTTCTACCAAAACAAGGGAGTTATATTTGAGGATTTGTTATCTGGAATCCAGTATTGTTAACTGGAATTCAAGTTTCACTTTCCTTTCAAGTGATTTTTTTTTCATTTTTATTCTTTCTGTAGTTAATGTCAGTGATGACAATTTCTACAGCCTTGTAAAAAAAACTTTGCTTGTAATAGTGTAAACTTCGCTGTGATTTTTTTTAACCAAACAGACTTGTGATTTCCTCAGAGTAAGGCAGTCCCTGGGAGGGGATTCCCTCTGCTGATACGGATTAGCAACTACTCTCTGGATCTCCTGGATCTCATATTCTTTAAGAGTTGCTGGGGGCACTGGGACCTAAAGGGAATTTTTCAAGGTCACACTGCTGAGAATGCTGATAGGCAGGACTTGTATGAAGGTCCTCCTGATGCCAAGGCCTCTTCTTTAGACACTATACCATCCTGCCTCTCATTTTGAGTATATCCTAATTATCATGGTTGAGAAATTTGGCAAAAGTTGATATTTTTGCACTTAATTCACAATATCCAATTTTTTCAATGCTCTTTTATGATAAAAAGTATAGTAGCTAGGGTGTTAAGTTTGGATTTGACAAAAATCTATGTTCAAATCCTGTCTCTGACTCTTCCTAGTTGTGTGACTCTGGGCAAGAGCTTTCCCATTGTGTCTCTGATAATTTCTTCAGGCTTATCTTTCATGTATTCCATGATTATTTGCTAAGAAAACAGAAGTTTTATATGAGAAACAGACTGGCAGGAAGGTAGTGTATCTTAAGTAAACAAATTCACACTCAAACTGAGTCATGCCACATGACTCAAGGAGAAAAATCTGACATTATAAGGTCTTTGAGCTACTGTTTTACTCTTGAAGTTTCTCAGCATCATTCAGGAATGATAATGGCAATAAATTATCTTAATTTATGATCAGCCCAGCAGCTCTTTGAGAATAGAGTCGAGATGCCTGCTGACACGATAAAGAAACCATTCTGCAGCCATGTTGCCATTTTTCCTCCCTTCCCAGCATCAAAACTCTCAATATTTGTACTCCACAAAGAGTTGAACTCCTTTTAATTCAGATAGAAAATAGTCTTCTGGGCTTTTGTATGCATCCCATGACCCAGGGGGCCCCAAAGGGATCTGGGATCCCTGAACAAGTCACTTAACCTCCATTGCCTAGCCCTTTGCTCTTCTGTCTTGGAACCAATACTCAGTATGGATTCTAAGCCAGAAGTTATGGGTTTTATAAAAATAAATGTATTGTTATGAGGGCCTTTGTATCACCTCGTATCACCCAGGCATAAAAAGAATATGAACACCAGTGTCCTGGATATTATGAGCCAATGACCTTTTTATTTTTCCATTAACATGCATTTAATATTTTACCCTCTCACTACATTTCCAATAAAAAAGGAAAAAAATCCTTTACAATCAATATGCATAGTCAAGCAAAACATATTCCCACGTTGTCCATGTCCAAAAATGTCTGTCTCTTTCTGAACTCAGAATTGGTCACCTTTTTGTCAGGAGATAGGGAGCATGCTTCATCTTGGATCTTTTGAAATTCTGGGTAGCCATCGTGTTGATCAGAGTTCTGTTATGTTTTTTTTTTACTTGTTTTGTTGCTGTTAGTGCATAAATTGTTCTCTAGATGTAGCTCAAGACTGCAAGAAGCAGCCAGGTACCTTGAATACTGGCCATAGAGTCAGGAGATTTGGGTTTTAATTCTGCCTCAGATGCTCACTAACTGTGTGACCCTGAGTGAAATCATTTCACTTCTCAAACCTCCACAGAATACTGGAGTTTCAATCTGCATCTGAATAATAATCTGCTCTTCTGTCTACTCAACAAATGGACATTCAACATGGGAATTAAAGCACCTGGCAAGGGTTAGGATAGATGATGAAATGTATGGTTTAGGATAACGATGGCGAACCTATGGCATGGGTGTCAAAGATGGCACACAGAGTACTCCATGTGGGTATGTGGCTGCCCTCCCCACCCCAGTTCATTACCAGAAAGGTAGAGGGACTCTAGTAGAGCTGCTCCCCTCCCCCTTTCCACTGTGCCAGATGATATTTTTTTACATCCCCCACCCTTCTGCCCAGTAGTCAATGGGAGTGCACAGAGGGTGGTAACATGGGTGCCCTATAGGCAGCAGAGTTGGAGGGGAGTGGAGTGTTCTGACCACTCCTCTCCCCCTCTCTGAACTCACTAAGGGCATTCCTCACTTCAACTGCCCATCTGCCCAGTAGCCCAATGGGAGTGCTTGCTCGCTCCCCTGTGTGGGGTAAGGGTGGGCAGGGCATGCCTGACACGTGTGGGGAAAGAGGGCACAGAACTCCACCTGGGGAGTGGAATGTGGGCAAAGCCTGGCACTCCATTTCTAAAAGGATTGCCATCACTGGTTTAGGAGGTTGTTTTTCCTTATTGTATGCTTGAGTGTGTGTTGTTAACTTAATAATAAAAGTATATTTTAAAAAAGAAAAAAACATTTAAATTCTTTGGCCATGGGGTTAATGTCAGGCCAGAGAGAGTAAAATGGTACAATAGAGGTTGCTTGATAAACATTGTTACAGAATTAGCAGTTATTAGGATTTTGATACTAATTACTTAAGTATGTTGCCAGGTGGATAGTAGCTAAAAATATCAGTGCACTAGCCAAAATAAATTCATTTCTGTTAGAGAAAACTGTTTCTGCCTATTCCCATAAGGGGCAACCAGATAAAAAAATATTTTTTACAAAATATATGATTTATCACTTGTTTATATGGGTACATGATGTGGAGTTTTGGTTTTAAAAGATTACTCTATTACAAAAATGAATAATATGGAAATAGGTATCAAGCGATAACACATGTATAACCCAGTAGAATTGCTTGTCAACTCCAAGAGTAGGGAGGGAAGAAGGGAGGGAGAGAAAATGAATCATGTAACCATGGAAAAATATTTAAAAATAAATTTTAAAAAATGTTTTTACAGAATTAACTAGTTCAGGTTCTCACCTAGGTCTTCCTATAGTAGCTCATGGTGGCAAGGCAGTGACTTTTGTTCTCAAAGTTTCTTCTAGTAGGATGCAAATTCTGCTAAACTGGAAAGGGGTCAAGGATGGATGGACCCAGTAGGACAGAGTAGGTCTGTTAAATGAAGACCTCTCTAAGCTAGGTTTCACAGAGATTATCAAAAGGTTGACCAGTGATGGATTAGGGTGGGAGGTGAAATGATTCTCACAGACCATTTATTCATGAACTTCATAGAAGAGAGCACTTAAACGGATAGAATTCTGGATCCTTGAAATGTGACCAGTCTAACTACAGATGTGATGGATTGCTATTCCTATCCTGACCAGGTAGGACTTGAGCATGTCATCTGTGGTTTTAGTGTCATATCAACACAATGGTTTTCAGACTCCATCCCCTCTCAAAAAAAAAAGAAGAATTTGATCTACCTATCATAGAAAAGCCATATCTGGCTGAATAGTCATATTCATACTTTCTTTTAAAGGATCAGTCACTAAGCAATCAATCCATCAGTCATGAAACAGTAGTGATAAAATAGTATATTTCAAGCTTGGGCTATCAGGTCCCTAAAATAGCAGCATAGATAATGATCAGAAAAGAAATGGCAAATAATAAGATAGACTGTAAAGAATCCATTTCCAAACTTGAAAAATCTGTCATAAACACCTATTTCCCCTTGATTTCAATGGAGCTTTCAAGTGGAGAGCTTTAAAAAAAGATTATCAAAGCCTCAGTACCTTCCTAAGCACAGTTAGAGGATAAAACACTACCATGAGACTCAGGAGACCTGGGGTTGATTTGTCACTTTTTTTGGAGGGGAACATATACTGGATAAGTCACTAATGTATCTCAGCATACCAGTCAAATAGAATATTAGCTGCCTCTGAAGGCTGACTGTTACATGGCTGAGATTACATAATAGGTGGGAGAACATTTGTATAAAATAAACAATATCTATCCTATGATATTAATGCCTATGGTCCTATTCTGTTGTAAATATGGTGAATGAAACTAATCAAGCAGTCAAAAGACAGCTATAGCTCATGGTTACATAGTTTTTTAAACCCTAACTTTATCTTAAAATTGATACTAAGTATTGGTTCTAAGTGCTAGGCAGTTGGGGTTAAGTGACTTGCCTAGGGTCATGTAGCTACGAAGTATCTAAGGCCAAATTTAAACCCAGGACCTCCTATCTCCAGAATTGATTCTCTATCCATTGAGTCACCTAGCTGTGTACCCTATAATTCATCTTTAATGAGTATAACCAACTATTGAGGAAATAACAAGGGACAGATGATAGAGGGTAGCTCTAGAGTCAGAAAGAGCTGGATTTGAATCCTATCTTAGTCATTTATCAGCTATATAATTCTAAGTAAGTCATTTAACCCTGAGTTTCAATTTTCTTATCTATAAAATGGGGATAATGGTAGCACCAACCCCAAAGGAACAATATAAGACCATTTTGCAAACTTTAAAGCTCTATATAAATGGGAGATATTATTATTAATTAAAAGAAAAATAGTTGCCAACAATTATTCTACCAATGCTGTTTTATGGGCGTGAAACATGGATCATAACAACCTCCAAAGAATTTAAAATGAATATAGGTATCCTTCCCATATCATGACTTTCTACATTTTGATATATTGTGGGTCAGGATAAGAAATTAAATGGACATTTTTGGGAAGTTTTGTGGAAGCCACAGACAGCACATGAAGGACAGCAGACAACAAAGAAAAAGTTTAGAAACTCAGAAAGTTTAGAAACCCAACAAAAGAAATTCAGACTTCTTCTCTGATGCAAAAAAGAGGGCCAAAACATTTTATCGGGATTTTCCAGATCTTAGAGGGTGATGTGCCCCTAACCCCCATGATGTAGAAGGGATACTTATATAACACAGAGGGCAATAGAGAAGTGCATGGAGGATGTGAGTTAAATATCACAAAGAATCAATGAGGAACTTATGATGTCAGTAGAAAGTCTCTGGGAGGCTCAGTGGGCTTCCTGTTGTGAACTTATGGGAGGTCATGGACATGAGAGCACAGATTGGGAGATATGATGAATGGGTTGCTATTTGCATTGTTAGAAGGAACACCCAACTCAGTGAGATCATTAACTCATTGGTATTCTCATTATTTTTATTGATATTATTCTAGATTCCATTTCTGTGGTACCTCAAAGTTCACAAAGTACTGTAAGATACAGAAGGAAAGCATTATTCTCCTGATTTTACAAAGTAGGACACTGAAGCCACCAAAACCTTGCAGGAGAGAATTGAAGCTATACTTGTTACTAGGGAAGCCATGCCAGCTGAAGTCTAAGGAACCATACTGAAAGTCCTCAGGGCTCATGAGACTTTTCCCCATTTCCTAGTTAACTAGTCCAACTCCTTAAAAAAACAACAGACGTCAAAAATGAGTTAAACACACATGCACACATTTGATATGGTCAGGGAAGTGTCAAGGTTGAAAGATGCCCCTGAAACAGATAAATACTAAGTCTACTTGCAGCTAGTGAAGACTGATTGGCATAATATGAATTATCCCAGGGAGAGACTAAAGACAGTAGTACAACTGAACAGCAGGATCTCTGTGAGCTCTGAATAGGAAGGGAGCAGCTACATCTGGTCAAAAGCATCAGAGAGAAATGCCTGATGGGGCCAATGATGTATATGTGTGTGCTATTTATCAACTGCAGTCTTGAGGAGGTCCAGGTGCAAGCTGAGTCAGATAATAAGAGTCTAGTAATTGTCTGCAACTCTTCCCTAATGCCAAAGGGATCACACTGTTAGCTGCTGAGGATAATATACTTGTCCTTGCAAAGCCATAGGGTTCCTCCCACACCAAACTAGATTCCACTGAGGAGCTCAAAAAAGGAAACTGAACATTGCCCCTCCTTACTAGAGCAGTACACCTTGGTTATGGTAGATGTAGAATGGGGAGTTATTAGATATTCTCTGTATCCAACATTATTTAATAGAATATTCCCTCCATGGCATTCTGGCTCCAGACTGGTTTACTTTTCATGGTAAGTAATAACAAGGCATCAAGCTTTGGCTTTATTTAGTCACTTTTTAATATCACATAAGCCTAATGCTCTGAACACTAGCCAACTTTGGATGGGGAATCATGTGCTAGGGATAGATTACCCCCATGGTGGAGAGCAAGGAGCCTCTCTACTTATTGGTTCAGAGAACTCTGGGAAAAACTCTTATATGGCTACCCAATTCAATATACAACCTCAGAACTAGAAGAGATCTCAGAAGATCCTATTTAGGCAATTTCTACTCTAACCACTGTTAGTGTTCATCTAACCACTACCCAAAGACCTAAAATGAGGATGAACCCACGTAAGTTTAAATAGCCCATTCTACTCTTGGTCAGCTCTAATGATAAAGAAAGAATTACTTATAGCATGCTAAAATTTGCCTCCCTGTATACCCATTGGTAATATTTTTGCCCCTGTGGTATCTAGTAGAACAAGCTGAGACTCTCTTTAATAAGACAGATATTTTAATATTAACAATAATAGCATTTCTTTAGCACTTTATGGTTTGCAAAATACTTTACAACTATTTCATTTTGTCTTCATAGCAACTCTGGAAAGTAGATATTATTATTATTAGACCCATTTTTCAAATAAGAAAACTGAAGCATATGGAAGGTAAGTGACTCCATCCATCACATAGCTAAATGCCCAAGGCAAGGTTTCTCTAGCCACAACAGCACTACTTCAATATAAGACAGTCATCAGATAAGGCAAGGTCTTCTTTAAGTTTTATCTCCTCCAGGCTTTAGCCATTGCCATTCATCAACTGATCCAGGTATGGCAAGACCTCCAGTCCAGTCACCTTCCTCTAGTAGTACTCCTGCCTGTCAATGTCCTTCCTGAAATAGAATGCCTCAAATACACTTTCAGAAAGGGTTTCACATTTCACAAAAGCAGACAAAGAAGAAAAGGCAGTTCCCTAAGTCTCTCAGTAGTTATGAAGAGATATTTTTATTTATATGTGTATATATTGTTATCCCTGAAGAGAATAGAAACTTATTATGGGAAAGGCTTGTTTTGATTTCATCTTTGTATCCTCAGAATCTAGAAAAAGGTCTTGAATATGGTGGATACTAAATAAATATTCAGCCGTTTTAGTCATGTCTGACTTTTTTATCCCATTTAGGGTTTTCTTGGCAAAAATGCTGGAGAAGTTTGACATTTTCTTCTCCAGCTCATTTTACAGATGATGAAATTGAGGCAAATAAGGTTGAATTATTTGACCAGAGTCACACAGCTAGTAAGTGTTTGAAATCAGATTTGAACTGAGGAAGATGAGTCTTTCTGACTTCAGGACCAGCACTATATCCTCTGCAGTGCCACCTAACTGCTACACTTACTTACTAAGGAGAAGTATGTAGCTGTTAGACACCACAGGACTTTTGAAATCAGATGGAACACTGCCATCCTTATTTTCTGTTTTATGTTGATTTTCATGGCATACTTCTTATCACAACAACCTCTAAAAATCCAGCTTTGCAAAGATATGCCTTAGAAAATGGGAAGTTAAAGAAGGTACTGGTGAAACAAAAATATGAGTAAACAAAAACAAATTTTAAACATTCAATAATATCACAGAAAGAAATATAGCCCTCTAATGTTAAAACTGTTAACCACCTCAAGCTAGAATTTTGCTTAGTATCCCACAGAAAGGGATGTTTTCCTCAAATATTTCACTATACAATGACGCCTTTGTGAATTTCCTGCACTTCCTCACAGTTTGGGAACTGAGAAATTAGGATCACTTTGTGTTCAACACATTTATTACAATAATAATCTACATAAGCAAGAAGAATGAGTTCAAATTCTGGTTCTGATACTCACTGGCTAGAATTGGATTTGAATTGAGAAGATCTGGGTTCAAACTTTGGCTCTGTTATTTGCAACTCCTATGACCTTGACTTTGAATTTCCTCATTTGTGAAAAGAGGGATTTGAACTTGATAGTCTATAAGGGCCCATACTGCTTTAAATCTATGATTCTATGAACTTTGTGACTATAGACCATTCTCGTAAACTGTGTGCTTCAGTCTCCCTCTTCTTTAAAAGGGATGATAGGAGACTTAATAATGGCATTGTAATTAATTCATCATAATTAAATCTCCCATAATCGTTATTTTAAATGTCAAAGAATGAATCAAAGAAACACTAACTGTGATGGAGAAAGGCTAAAGATAAGACAACATATCAAAATTTCTGGGAGGTAGCTAAAGTAGTTTTCAGAAAGAAAATTATATCCCTGAAAACATACATTAAAAAAGTGGAAAAAGCAAGGATTAATGGCCTGAACATGCAATTTTTAAAAATTGGAAAATCAATAAACAAAAAATCATAAATCAGCCTAAAATGAACAAAAAGAAGAAAACCTGACAATTAGAAGAGAAACAGATAAAGTGTACAACAAAAAAAGGTTATAGAACTGATCAACAAAATGAAAAGCTAGTTCATTACAAAGACTAAGAAAACTGATAACATTTTAGCTTATCTGACAAAAAGGGAGGAAAATCAAATCATCAACTAAAGAATGAACAAAGAAGAGTCACAGTAAAAAGGAAATAAATAAAATGATTAAAAACTTACTATATGCAATTATATGCTATCAAAAATGAGAATTTAAAAGAATTAGAAGATTATCTCCAAATATATAAATACCCAAGAACATGAGATATCTTTAAAAAAACTAGAGATATTAAAAAAAAAAAAAAACCTTAAGAACTGCCCATCACCAAATAGTTGGGAACAATGAACACAATAGTAACAATAATAGTAGCTGGCATTTAGCATTAATATATAATTATATCTTCTAATT
>NC_058136.1:24754185-24770910 GCF_016433145.1 Gracilinanus agilis | reverse complement strand
CAATTCATTAACCTCTGCCCTTCCTGATTTGTTAATACTTGCACTCAGTGATATAAATTTTCCCCTTAGAACTGCTTTGGCTGCATCCCATAGGTTTGGGTAAGATGTCTCATCATTTTCATTGTCTTTAATGAAATTATTAATTGTTTTTATGATTTGTTCTTTCACTAACTTATTTTGGAGAATCAAATTATTTAATTTCCAATTAGTTTTTGGTTTATCTCTCCATGTATTCTTTTTTTTTAATTTTAAACCCTTAACTTCTGTGTATTGACTTAAAGGTGGAAGAGTGGTAAGGGTAGGCAATGGGGGTCAAGTGACTTGCCCAGGGTCACGCAGCTGGGAAGTGTCTGAGGCCGTCCATGTATTCTTACTAATAACTATTTTATTGCATTATAATCTGAGAAGCTTACATTTATTATTTCTCCTTTTTTTCATTTGTTTGACATGTTTTTATGCCCTATTACATGGTCTATCTTTGTGAGTGTTCCATGTGCTGCTTAAAAGAAGGTTTATTCCTTTTTTCTCTATTTATTTTTCCCCATATATCTATTAACTCTAATTTTTCTAGGGTTTTATTCACCTCTCTTATCTCTTTCTTATTTATTTTTTGCTTTGACTTATCTAGATCTTATAGGGGAAGGTTGAGGACCTCACTAGTATGGTTTTGCTATCTATTTCATCCTTGAGCTCCACTAGCTTCTCCTTTAGAAATTTGGAAGCTATACTGTTTGGTGCATACGTATTGAGTACTGATATTTCTTCATTGTTTATACTGCCTTTTATTAGGATGTAGTTACCTTCCCTATCTCTTTTAACCTTATCTATTTTTACTTTGGCTCTGTCAGAGATCATGGTAGCAACCCCTGCCTTCTTTTTCTCAGTTGAGGCTCAATAGATTTTGCTCCAGCCTTTCATTTTTACTCTATGTATGTCTGCCTATCTCATGTGTTTCTTGTAGACAACATATGGTAGGATTTTGGTTTCTAATATACTCTATTTGTTTTCATTTTATGGGTGAGTTCATCCCATTCACATTCAGAGTTATAATTATCAACTGTGTATTCCAAGACATTTTGATTCTCTCTCCCTGTCCTGCCCTTTCTTCTTTCCCTATTTTCTTCTATACCAGTGTTTTGTTTTTAATCAGTTCCACTGCTCCACTCCCTTATTGTACATCCCTTTCTCCCCTCTCCCTTCTTATTCCCCTCTTATTTTTCTTTAGGATCTTTTAAAGCTACCTCACCTCCCTCTCCCTCCCTAGTATTGCTTCCCTCCCCACCAGTCCTTTTGTTACCTTTCTACTTCTCTATAGGGCGTGAATCAATTCTCTACCCCAATGGATATGATTGTTCTTCCCTCTTTAAATTAATTTCATTGCACTTAAGTATTAAGTATTTCCTCTCTCCAACCTCTTTACCCTTCCAGTATATTGGTCTTCTCCCCTGTTCGCCCCACGTGCTTCTTTATGGAATATAAATTTACTCCATTTTGTCTGTTTTCCCATTTTTCTTAATATTATCTCCTTTTTCCTCCTCTAGTTTTATATATATTTATACACACACACACACACACATACACACACACACACACACACACACACACACACAATCCTATACTGTTTGTCACTGTTACCTCTAAGTAAACTTCTTCTAGTTATCCTATTGATAATAACAGTTTTTAATATTTACCAATATCTTCTTTTCTTCTAGGGATACAAATCAATTGAACTTACTGAGTCCCTTAAAAGACTTTCCCCCCACTTTCTTAATTACCATATGGTGATTCTCATGAGTTCTGGATTTGGGCAGCAAACTCTCTGTTTAAGTCTGTTTTCGTCTTTATGAATGCTTGAAAGTCTTCAATTCTATTGAATGACCATACTTTCCCTTGCAAAAATATAGTCAGTTTTGATGAATAGTTGATTCTTGGTTGTAGACCTAGTTCTCTTGCTTTTCGAAATATAGTATTCCATGCCTTCTGGTCCTTCAGTGTAGATGCAGCCAGATCCTGTGTTATCCTAACTGTGGTTCCCTGGTATCTGAATGACTTCTTCTTAGCAGTTTGTAATATTTTTTCTTCATCTGATAGTTTTTGAATTTGGCTATAATATTCCTGGAAGTTGTCAGTTGTGGATTAAATGTAGGAGGTGATCTGTGGATTCTTTCAAATTCCACTTTTCCCTCTTGTTCAATAATGTCAGGGCAGTTTTCTTGAATAATTTCGGGTAGGATGATTTCCAAATTTTTTCTTTTGTCATGATGTTCTGGTAAACCAATAATTGTTAAATTGTCTCTTTGAGATCTGTTTTGTAGATATGTGGTTGTATCAATAAGTTATTTCATATTCTCTTCAAAATTTTCATTTTTAAAATTCCTTTTATATATTCTTTTTGCTTTGTGAAGTCATTTGCTTCTAGTTGGTGAGTTCTTTTTTTTAAAGACTGAATTTCATCCCTGGTTTTTTGGACAATTTTCTCCTTCTGGTCTGATTTGCTTTGTAGATCATCTTTTGCCTTCTTTGCTTTGTTTTTGAGATGGTCAGTTTTAGCTTTTAGGACTTTATTTTCTTGTTTTAGTTCATGTATTTCCTTTTTCAAATTGTCTTCAGCGTCTCTTTATTGCTTTCTGAGTTCCTGAAGTTCTTGAGTTAATTGAATTTTGAGATCTTCCAAAGCCTGTGTCTAATTCACTGGAGCTTCCTCCTCTTTTTCTGTTTCATTTGTTCTCTTTTCACTTCCTGGAAAGAAGCTGTCAATTGTAATTTCTTTTCTCTTTTTCTGTTGTTTTCTCATATTTTTTCCTTCTTTGTTCTTCTAGTTTAAACAGATGGATTTAATGAGCTTTGATGAAAGATCTTCCCCCAGCTGGCAATGGAGGTTTGTAGTTAGGTTCTCTGCAGCCTATGAAGGAGGGGTGTTAGAGTTTTCCTGCCCTCTGAAGACTTCTTGTCTGTCCAATTGATGGGATTAATCCTGGATTAGTCTGTATCCCTTAATGTTCCCTGAGGCTAAAACCTGGAGAAAAGGGAAAAAAAAGTGTGTGGGGACAAGATGGAGTATTTTCGCTGAGCTGTCCAGCAGTAGGGTCCCCCTGCTCTGTCCTGCTGTTAGACCTGGTTTTCTGTCCCCTTGAAGCCCTTTATTCTCTATCTCAGTGTGGTAAAGGCTGTAGGTCTGATGTTTGGCTCCATCTAAGCCTCCATATTCCGAGCGTTTTTTGCTGTGTTTCTCTGGCTTTCTCCACTAGCCATCTCCCTGGTGTCTGTGTTCAACTCCTCGATTCAGGTGCCAGCAAGATCCTCTCTCCTGGCTGGTCTCCTAGCCAGTCCGGAGATTTTAGGGGCCATTGGAGACTCCACACAGCCTGTGGGGGAGGGGTCCTGGGATTCCCCTTCTATACCCCAGATCCAATAGTTCAAGAATTCAAGCCTTTTTCTTGGTGTACCTCTTGAGCTGTCCAGCAGTAGGGTCTCCCTGCTCTGTCCTATTGTTAGATTTGGTCCTTTTTCTTCTTGAAGAACTTTGTTTTCTATCTTGGTGTGGAAATGGTGTGGAAGTTTTAAGATTTGCTCCATCTAAGCCGCCATCTTCCCAGAATTCCTCAAATTGTAGTTCTTACTGGTTATTAAGTAAGTGAATCATTTAACTAGTGTTTACCTTTGCAAAATAGTAATAATATCTGCCCCATATTGATTGCAAGATAATTGTGAACATTAACTTTGATAATAATGAGTAAGGGACCTAAGCTAGATCAGAAGGAGGAATTTAAACCACAACTGGTGGGATGAGTGGTTTGTCACTATTCAAGCAGAAATAACTACTATCTGTTTAGAGCTTTGTTAAGTGCTATGTAATGTAATCAGACATTACACTTATTAAATACACAAACACAATCAATACTGGTGTCTAATGAAATGTGAGGAATCATTATAGTTAATCAATGTGACAATTACACTGGAGACTTCATGTCACAGTGGAGAAAAACTCTGAGAGGGAGGCAGCCACAGACCTGTTTATCCCTATTTTTGAGATGAGGTAACACTGAAGGGACCTTGGATAAATTTCTTCCTTTCCTAGCTATAAAATAAAGGGATTGAGCTGTCTGCACTCTTCCAACTGATGTGTGAAAAGGTTCTTGGAATTGTCCTTCATTGAACATTCTGAACCTTAGACTCTCATTCAACTAAAGGTAAGATGTTTTTCCTTATCTGTACCTCTGTGAAGAAGTAATATTTCTTTGCCATGATAACTAGATTTTGTTTGAGTCAAGATTCAATCCCAGATTACTCCATGTTCACCTTTTTTATAATATACCATATATGGCATATATGGGGAAAATTTGCATGGGATGATTTTACAATAATGAAAAGACCACATGGAATCAAGGATCTAGAAATAAAGTTACAAAACATACATTTGAGCAATACCTCAAACACTCATGACCTTCCTGAATAAAATAGATACATAAAACATCAAAGCTAAATGGGAACTTGTCCCTTCTATCTCTCTGTTCTTGGTATTTTTAAATTAGCCTTGATTTGAGGTCCAGATCTGTGATTTCCTCAGCATAAGTTACTCCCAGGAATTGGTACTGCTAAAGTATAAATTAGTATATTTGAAAGTATCTGGGGAAATGAGAGGATTGTCCATGCTCATGCAATCTCAGCAGCTATTGTGTGCCAAAGCAAGGGTTAAATCTATGTTTTCCCTATCCACTCTTCCACATCCCTTTTTGCTTTTAATTTCCAGAAGAGAAAACTGGAACCTATAGAAAGGAAATAAATTTCCTATTATCATATAGTAGAGCAAGAATGAGAAAGTTTCCTGACTCTCAAGGCTTTTCACCTAACTAAAGTTCCCATATTAATTTTATATTCAAAGGTGTGAGTGCCCATCCTGCTTGTCTGCAAGTATCCAAGGTCATTAATATTGCTTATCGCTTAGGGCTGCCTCTAAGTGAAAGCCCTTAAGAGTACTTTATTAAAAAAATGTAGGGAGGGAAGATGTGAGGGGAAATTATATATATACATATTTACACATACACACACATACATGTATATGTATATATCTCTTCAGTGAAGTTTTTACCTTTTGTAAATATGCTGAATTCCTTAATGACCAGGATTACATGATTTTGCTGTCTCTGCATGCAGATCTACCCAGCATCCAATACTTTTCTCATTCTTCTAGCCCATCCCTAAGTTATCATCCCCCATTCCATGTTTGTTATTTTCATATCTTTAGAGAATTAGAACTCCAACAGAAAGGCACATTTCCTTATGACTTAAATGGTTTGGTAAAATTCATTAATAGAAAAACTCCCACCTAGGATGTAGAGCAATAACAACTTTCACATATCAGATGACCAAGAAACAAGAGGTCAAGGTTTCCTTGTTATGACTTGGAAGGGAAAAGTGATACTGGGTCTGGTCAGGTAGAGAGATTTAATTGGAAAATAGTGGGCTTTCCTGGGAGAGACCTAATTCATATGTCTGCTTTTTCTAGAGCACTGACCTCTGAGGCAGAACTTCAGAGCTAGAATTTACATTGCTTTTTCACTTCACCGTAATCTTAGCCATGAAATTATTGTTAAAAATTAGAATAAATTAACTCACATTTATGTAGATCTGAGATTTAGAAATAGAAAAGAACTTTGTTGATGCTCAATTGTGACCTAACAAACCATAGCATGCCAATGCTGTCCATGGTGTTTTCTTGGCAAAGATTCTGAAGTAGTTTATGATTTCCTACTCTAGTGGATTAAGGCAAACAGAGGTTAACTGACCTGCCCCGGATCACACATAGTGTCTGAGGTCAGATTTGAACTCAGGCCCTCTTGGCTCCAGGCCTGATGCTCTATCTCCCTGAGACTCCTAGCTGCTTCCAGAGAACTTAAGTCTAAACCTCACATTTTATAAATGAGAAAACTTAAGCCCCAAAAGGTTAACATGATTTGCCTAAGTAGCAGAGCAAATATTAGAATTTGGGTCTTCTAATACCAAGTGCTGTGTGCTTCCCCTGTCCTACACTGTTATTTTTAATTATTTTATTGCTCATTTTTATTAGCGAGTAATCTTTTAAAACCAAAACTCCAAAACATAAACCCAAATAAACAAGTGATAAATCAGATGTTTTGATCTACATTCCGACTCCAACAGTTCTTTCACTGAACGTGGATAGAATTCTTTGTCATAAATACTACAGGATTGCCCTAGATCAGTGATGGGCAAACTATTCCAGCAAACTACAGCCTGGATCTGGCCTGCGGGGAATAGTTCACTCATCACTGTCCTAGATCATTGCATTGCTGAGAGTAGTTAAGTTTGTCATAGTTGATCATTCTACAGTTTTGCTGTTACTGTGTACAATGTTCTCCTGGTTCTGCTTATTTCACTCTGCATCAGTTCAGTTCATTACTATTATTTTAAAGAGGGATGTTTGAGGTTTATTTGGAGTTATACCAAGAAGCAACTTCAAGGTGACAGACAAGGAAGCATCCACTTTTCTTCTGCTCTACCCTATGTGACAGGAGACCTGGGGAAGAAGGATTAAAGTCAAGTAAGATTTTAGGCTGCTGTTTCTGCTCATTGATTCTTCCTCCTTATAGGTTCCTGAAAATAATTTATAACTGGGGTAGGTTTTCTAGGAGGTTACCATCAACATGTTGATATTACTTTTTAGTATAGCATTGGTTTTCTCAGGGTTGATTTGGAGAACTCCGTTGACCAGGAATCTGGAATCTAAAGAGAGTATTAGCACCCCTCTAGATAGCCCATCCCTGGCTCATTGTAACATGGCATCCTGAACCTAGGCTGATATTGCTTCTTGTGAAAAGGAATTTTTAACTCCCTTTGTTTATTTTAACTCAATCAATCAAGAACTTGGAGTGCCCCTCCTTTCACACTTAATCACTAAAGCACTTGGATAACCTTTTATTAGAAAAGGAAGTTCACAACCTCAAAGACAGGAAGTGGATCCCACAAGCACTGCAGGCAAATTAAGAAACTATGATTGGTTCCTGAGATGTGACAGACTAGGCCACAGTGAAAGGAAGTAGAAGCAAGAGAGATAGGAAGTGACGTGGGAAAAGGGCTTATAAAAGGAGAGACCAAAGCCATTTTTGTATGGCAATTTGGAACTATGCAAAAAGGGCTATAAAAGACTTTGATCTAGCCTTACCACTGGGTTTATATCCTAAAGAGATCATAGGGAAAAAGACTTGTACAAAAATATTTATAGCCTCGCTCTATGTGGTAGCAAAAAATTGGAAAATGAGAGAATGTCCTTCAATTGGGGAATGGCTGAACAAATTGTGGTATCTGTTGGTGATGGAATACTGTTTTGCTAAAAGGAATAATCATCTGGAGGAATTCCATGTGAACTGGAATGACCTCTAGGAATGGAAGCAGAATGAAAGGAGTAGAACCAGGAGAACATTGTTCATAGAGACTGATACAGTGTGGTATAATCAAATGTAATGGACTTCTCTACTAGCAGCAATGCATGATCCAGGACAATTCTGAGGGCCTTATGAGAAAGAACGATATCCACATCCAGAGAAAGAACTGTGAGAGTAGAAACACAGAAAAAAAAATCTGCTTGAACATATGGATTGATGGAGATATGATTTGGGGTGGCAACTATCAATAATATGGAAATAGGTCTTAATCAATGATACATGTAAAACCCAGTGGAACTGTGCATTGGCTACAAAGAGGTGGGGGGGAAGTTGGAGGGGAGGGAAAGAACATGAATCATGACCATGAAAATATTCTTTAAAATATTTTTAAAAATAAATACATTTTTAAAAAAGGAGAGACCAGACAGCTGAGCATTCATTCTGCATTGGTGATTCTGCCTTGTTGGCTCTTGCTGAAAGAGGGATTCTGCATTGGAGATTCTTTTGTGGCTCAGCCTCTTTGGTGGCTGGAGATACTCTTGTGGGCTGGTGAGATTAGCATTTGGATTCACATTTATGGATGAAGACACTGGAATCCAGACTTAGGGTATTTAGCTAGGTGATATTTCCTATCTCCTTCCTACATTACCCTCTCTTTCCTATCTCTACCTTGCTCTAATAAAGCTACTAAAGCTACTAACAGCCTCATGCCTTAAGAGTTAATTTTTATAAATGGTGACCACAACAACTTTTTATAATTCTTAATTTGACCAAAACTGATCTTACACTCCCCATCTTATTGCTTGAATGGGAAATCACAAAAACCGCATGGTTGACAACTGAAAAATGTCTTCCTTATCAGCTCAGTTATCATTTTTAAGAACACAAAATGAATAGCATTAGATAGCAGTGGTAGGATCCTAAAGTCATGAGAAGGTTGCCCATCTCCAAGTCAGGAAAAATGAATATTATACAATTCATAATGATAACTTATCTTTGTCTAGTGCTTTAAATATTCATATAAACTATTTCGTAAACTTTCACATGCCCAGTTGGGTGGTGCCCAAAATGGTTATGACTGCTCACATGCCTTGTTCAATTTAACCCACCACCCAAAAAGCCCATTTCACTGATAGAGGTGTTATTGTTTTTGCCAAAGTATGATCCAAGGAACCTTATGGAAGCTGAACTGTTTATGTTTCTCCACTGGAGGCTGATGTCCTCAGGGAAGTAGGTGGGACCTAGGGCCTCCCCTGGCAACTCTTGAGTGCCCTGTGATATCTTAATTTGTGGCACTAATGTCAAGAATAACCTTACTTTTTGGAATTCAGTCATACTTCTGTCTTGAATTCAGACTCATTTAATAGCCTTAAAGAGCAGATGGTAATTTTGGTTGGGTTCCCTGAAAAGTCCCAGGAAAAAGATGCTGCACCCTGCTTCTTCCCTGCCCTATGAGTGAGTCTAGGAAGCTGAGGGCAAGCCTGTCCTTCTTGGACCCAAAGCCAATGCACTTTATTCTCAAGAGCCCCACCCCTACTCCTGTCCTGGGCTACATAGCTTCACTACCTCTACTTTTCCAATCTTATCATCTTAAGGTGAGATAACTTACAGTTACCCATATGTAAAATGAGATGACATCTCAAGTCCCTTCTAGCTCCTATAATCTTATGAACTGTTACTATGCAACTACAGCCTTGAAAGGAAGGTAGGATAGTTCCCTTCTCCCATTTGCTGCTATTGTTGATTTTTGTTTTTTTTTTCTTTGGGGGGGAGGGAAGGAGGGACAGGATGCTTTTTAAAAAATAGTATGGACTCCTCCCCATTACTGGAAATTTACTTCTTTATTGGTTAATATTTGTTCCTAACAACAACAATAATAGTAATACTAGCATTTATATTAGCACTTTATTATCTTATCTCATTTAACCTTCACAACTCTGTGAAATAGGTGCTATCCCTGTTTTACAGTTGAGAAAATTTTGGCAGAGAGGTTAATTGACTAACTTAGAGCCCCACAGCTGAGTAAATATATGAAGTAGGTTTTAACTCAATTCTTTCTGATTAGCAATTCAGAGATCTAACCCTTGTACCACCTAGCTCCCTGATGTTTTTTTCATGATATTTTAAAGCAATTTTTTTCTAAAACAAATTACTTGGAAAAGTAGTTTCACTCTTCACATGATGTTATTGTCACACATACCTTCTGTAATATAGTACTATAGTTGAGCAGACACAGCCTTTCTTTGTATACTAAAAACAAATTGTTGTAACTATAAACAAATTGCATTTCTGTGGGTTCCAGGGAATACTTTGGGTGAGTTATGGGCTCCTGGGAAGTGAGCTGAAGAGGAGTTATGAAGAAATCTCAAGGAAGTATAACATAGTATGAATGCTAGTCCTTTATTATCCCAACCTCTATAGGGTATTACATGATCAAAGGTTATGCACAGTTTTATAGTCCTTGGGCAAAGTTCCAAATTGCCTTCCAGAATGGTTGGATC
Organism: Gracilinanus agilis; assembly: GCF_016433145.1. Taxonomy (NCBI): domain Eukaryota; kingdom Metazoa; phylum Chordata; class Mammalia; order Didelphimorphia; family Didelphidae; genus Gracilinanus; species Gracilinanus agilis. The sequence continues at coordinate 24,761,009 of NC_058136.1, read as the reverse complement.
AGGACTTCCAAGGGTGGAGCCAAGATGGCAAAGTAATCCAGAGCAGATCCATGCCACCATGAGAATCCTTTCCATCAAAGATTAAAATATAGCCACAAAATGAATACAGGAGTGAAAGGACTAACAAGGAGACAGAATGAAACAACTTTCAAGAAAAGAAAAACCCAAAATGTAGGCAAAGAACAACTGGGGAATGGGATGAGAGGAAAGCAGACCTAGAAAGAAGCTACAACAGGTTAGGAAGAGCAAGCCACACTCCCATCCCACATCTTCTGTCTGAGGTTCAAGAATTTATGTCTAAGCCAACATCCAGATCTTGAGATCCTGCCTTGGAAAATAGTAGTACAAGCCAACCCATACCCCTTGAAATTTCAAATCTGTGAAGAAGTCAGTAGTAAGTACTGATCTTTTTGCCTAAAGTTCAGGGAAGAGCTCCAAGACAGGACAATCAAGTGTGTGCATGATTGAAGCAAGTACACAGCCCCTGACCAAATCAAGATCAGAGTGAGATCAAAAGATTATACCTAATCTTGAGACAAGTCTTTAAGCTATCAGCATCTCAAGGGTCAATTCAATCAGCAGCGGGAGGGGTCTTTCAGAGCTCTCAGCTGGCAGGCCATTTCATCATTCCCCAAGCCTCCCTATAATTAAATAGGAAAAATGAAGAAAACAAAAAAGCACTGATTTTTTATGACAACAAAGAACAAGGTAAGAACGCAGAAGGGTACAGTGAAAGCAAAAGAAACACATGTAAAATCCAAAGGAAAAATATTGATTGGACACAGATTCTGGAAAAAAGTTGAAAAAGGACTTAAAAAAACAATTAAGAGAGGTAGAGGAAAAGTGGGAAAGAGAAATGAAAGTGATGCAAGAAGAAATGGGACAATTGAAAAAGGAGAAACAAAAACTGACAGAGGAAAATCAAGCCTTAAAAATTCAGAATTGACCATCTAGAAACTAATGATATCATGAGAAATCAAGAAACAATAAAGCAGAATCAAAGAAATGAAAAACAACAGAGAAAAACATGAAATATGTTCTTTTTGAAATTTTTATCAGAATAATATTTTATTTTTATTTATTATTTTTTAGAATATCTTTCCATGGTTACATAATTCATGTTCATTCCCTCCCCCCCAAACACTCCCTACCCTCCCTATAGACAACATGCAATTCCACTGGGTTTTACATGTATCATTGATCAATATCTATTCCTATATTATTGATGGTTGCACTGGAGTGTTCATTTAGAGACTACATCCAAAATCATATCCCCATCAACCCATGTGTTCAAGCTGTTGTTTTTCTTCTGTGATTAAATATTCTTTTCAAATTTAAATATTTTGTTTTTTAGAAAGATTTTCCATGATTACATGATTCTAGTTTTTACTTTCCCCTTCACCCCCCTTCACCCCCCCAATCCAACATGCATTTACACTGGTTTTCACAAGTATGATCAATCAAGGCTTATTTACATATCATTGATAGTTGCATTGGTGTGGACCTTTAGTGTCTATATCCCCAGTTATGTCTACATCAACCCATGTGTTCAAGCCATTGATTTTCTTCTGTGTTTCCACTCCTGCAGTCCTTCCTCTGAGTGTGGGTAGTGTTCCTTTTGATAAATCCCTCAGAATTGTCCTGGGTCATTGCATTACTGCCAGTACAGAAGTCCATTACATTCGATTTTACCACAGTGCATCAGGCTCTGTGTACAATGTTCTTCTGGCTCTGCTCCTTTCACTCTGCATCAATTCCTGGAGGTCTTTCCAGTTCTCATGGAATTCATCCAGTTCATTATTCCTTTGAGCACAATAGTATTCCATCACCAGCATATACCACAATTTGTTCAGCCATTTCCTAATTGAAGGGCATACTCTTGTTTTACAGTTTTTTGCCACCACAAAAAGTGCGGCTATGAATATTTTTGTGCAAGTCTGTTTATCTATGATCTCTTTGGGGTAAAAACCCAGCAATGCTATGGCTGGATAAAAGAGCAGTCAGTCTTTTAGAGCTCTTTGGGCATAGTTCCAAATTGCTATCCAGAATGGTTGGATCAGTTCACAACTCCAGCAGCAATGCATGAATGTCCCAATTTTGCCACATCCCCTCCAACATTCATTACTCTCCCCTGCTATCATTTTAGCCAATCTGCTAAATGTGAGGTGATACCTCAGAGTTGTTTTGATTTGCATTTGTCTAATTATTAGAGATTTAGAACACTTTCTCATGTGCTTATTGATACTTTTGATTTCTTTATCTGAAAATTGTCTATTCATGTCCCTTGCCCACTTATCAATTGGGGAATGACTTGATTTTTTAAATAATTGATTTAGCTCTTTGTATATTTGAGTAATTAGACCCCTGCCAGAGTTTTTTGATATAAAGATTTTTTCCCAGTTTTTTGTTTCCCTTCTGATTTTCGTTGCATTGTTTTTGTTTGTACAAAAACTTTTAAATTTAATATAATAAAATTATTTATTTTACATTTTGTAATTTTTCTAACTCTTGCTTGATTTTAAAATATCCCCTTTCCCATAGATCTGACAAGTATACTATTCTGTGTTTACTTATTTATAGTTTCCCTCTTTATATTCAAGTCATTCACCCATTCTGAATTTATCTTGGTGTAGGGTGTGAGACATTGATCTAAACCTTATCTCTCCCATATTGTTTTCTAATTTTCCCAGCAGTTTTTGTCAAATAGTGGATTTTTGTCCCAAAAGGTGGGCTCTTTGTGTTTATCATAGACTGTCTTGCTGAGGTCACTTACCCCAAGTCTATCCCACTGATCCTCCCTTCTGTCTCTTAGCCAGTACCATATTGTTTTGATGACTGCTGCTTTATAGTATAGTTTAAGATCTGGTACTGCTAGGCCACTTTCCTTCATGTTTTTTTCATTATTTCCCTTGATATTCTTGATATTTTGTTCTTCCAAATGAACTTTGTTATAGTTTTTTTCTAATTCAGTAAAAATGTTTTTAATTTTTTGGTAGTTTGATAGGTATGGCACTAAATAGGTAAATTAATTTGGGTAGAATGGCCATTTTTATTATGTTAGTTCTTCCAAACCATGAGCAATAAATGTTTTTCCAATTGTTTAGATCTAGTTTTAATCATTTGGAACGTGTTTTGTAGTTGTGTTTGTATAATTCCTGTGTTTGTTTTGGTAGATAGATTCCTAAGTATTTTATATTGTCTAGGGTGATTTTAAATGTTGTTTTTCTTTCTACCTCTTGCTGCTGTGATGTGTTGGAAATATATAGAAATGCTGATGATTTATGTACATTTATTTTGTATCCTGCAACTTTGCTAAAGTTGTTGATTATTTCTATTAGCTTTTTAGTTGATTCTCTAGGATTTTCTAAGTAGACCATCATATCATCTGCAAAGAGTGATAGCTTAGTCTCCTCATTGCCTATACTAATACATTCAATTTCTGTTTCTTCTCTAATTGCTACTGCTAGTGATTCTAGTAAAATGTAGTAAAAATAGAGGTGATAGTGGGCATCCTTGTTTCACTCCTGATATTATTGGGAAGACTTCTAATTTATCCCCATTGCATATGATGCTTGTTGATGGTTTTAGATATACTCTTTTTATTATTTTTAGGAAAGACCCTTCTATTCCTATACTTTCTAGTATTTCCAATAGGAATGGATGTTGTATTTTTTCAAAGGCTTTTTCAGCATCTATTGAGATAATCATGTGGTTTTTGTTGGTTTGCTTGTTCATATGGTCAGTTATGTGAATGGTTTTCCTGATGTTGAACAATCCTTGTATTCCTGGTATAAATCCCAGCTGATCATAATGAATAACCCTCATGATCACTTGCTGGAATCTTTTTGCTAGTATTCTGTTTAAGATTTTTGTATCTATGTTCTTTTAAGGAGATTGGTCTGTATTTTTCTTTCTCTGTTTTTGATCTACCTGGCTTTGGGATCACTACCATATTTGTGTCATAAAAGGAATTTGGTAGAACTCCTTCTTTGCTTATCATGTCAAATAGTTTGTATAGTATTGGAATTAATTGTTCTTTGAATGTCTGATAGAATTCACTTGTGAATCCATCTTTTCCTGGGGATTTTTTCTTAGGGTGTTCTTTGATGGCTTGTTCAATTTCTTTTTCTGATATGAGATTATTTAAGTATTCTATTTCTTCTACTCTTAATCTAGGTAATTTATATATTTGTAAATATTCATCAATCTCACTTACATTGCTATATTTATTGTCATATAATTGCACAAAATAGTATTTAATGATTTCCTTGATTTCATCTTCATTAGAGGTGAGGTTTCCCTTTTATCTTTGATAATGATGATCTGGTTTTCTTCTTTACTTTTAAAATTAAATTGACCAGTACTTTTTCAATTTTGTTTGTTTTTTTAAAAGTGCCAGCTTTTAGTCTTATTTATTAATTCAATAGTAGTTTTACTTTCATTTTTATTGATTTCTCCTTTAATTTTTATAATCTCCAATTTAGTCTTTAGCTGGGGATTTTTAATTTGTTCCCTTTCTAGTTGTTTAATTTGCATGCCCAGTTCATTGATCTTTGTCCGCTCTAATTTGTTAATACATGCACTCAAGGATATAAATTTCAACCTGAGTACTCCCTTAGCTGCATCCCACAGAGTTTGGTAGGATGTCTCATCATTGTCATTCTCTTCAATGAAATTATTTATAGTTTCTATTATTTCTTCTTTAACTATCTGGTTTTGGAGAATCTTATTATTTAATTTCTAATTAATTTTTGATTTGCCTCTCCATGTGCTCTTACTAATTATTATTTTTATTGCATTATGATCTGAGAAGATTACATTTATTATTTCGGCTCTTTTGCCTTAGTTTGCCGTGTTTCAATTTCCTTATACAAGGTCAATCTTTCTAAATGTACCATGTGCAGCTCAAAAGAAGGTGTATTCCTTTTTGTCCCTATTTATTTTTCTCCACATATCTATTAAATCTAATTTTTCTAGGCTTTCATTCACCTCAACTGCCTTAGAAAATTGATCCAAGAGAGACAATTTGAGAATTATTGCACTACCTAAAAGCCATAATCAAGAAAAAACCTTGGACATCACACTATAAGAAATTATCAAAGATAACTGGCCAGAGATCCTCCATCAAGAATATAAAATTGAAACTGAAAGACTTCACAGATTACTTGCAGAAAGAAATTCTCAAATGACAACTTCCAAGAATATAATTTAAGGGACTGATTGAGGTCAAAATGTTTGTATGTCTACATGGAAAGAGAATTTCTGTAATTCTCAAAAATTACTCTTAGTAATAGAGAAGATAGAAGGAATTTACTCAGAAACAGGGTGGAGAAGTAAGCTGATGATATGATGATATATGATGATATGATGTATATGTAAATGTGATTACATGGAATAATATGTATGTATGATATAATATGTATGCATATGAATGATATGTTAAAAATCAATCAATGGCTGAAAGAGAGGGTGATACTGAAAGAAAATGGAAGGGAGAGATAAAATGGGGTAAATTATATAACATAAACAGGATTGAAAAATCATTATAGAGAGGGGAGTATAAGGGTGGTGACTGGCAATGCTTAAATTTTACTCTCATTGTAACTGGATCAGAGAGTGTAAAACAAGCATACTCAGTGGGGTATAGAATTATTTCTTACCTTAATCACTGGGATATAGAATACTATCTTATCTCACACAGAAGTAGAAGGGGAATAAGACAAGGGAAGAGGGAGGGAAGTGGGGGTGTGTGTAACAAAAAGCAAAATACTGGTGAGGGGGAAGAGAAAGAAAGGGAACAGAGTAGGATTTAAAGGGGATAATATGATGGAGGGCAATACACAGTTAGTAATCATAATGCTGAATGTGAATGGGATGAACACACCCATAAAACGGAAGTAGACAGCAGAGTTGATTAAAAAACCAGAATCCTACTATATGTTATTTATAAGAAACACATTTGAGGCAGAGTGACACAGATTCAAGGTAAAATGCTGGAGAAAGAATTTATTATGCATCATTTAAAGTAAAAAAAAAAAGCAGGAGTAGTAATCATGATACCAGAAAAAGTTAAAGTAGAAATTGATCTGATTAAAAGTGATATGGAAGGAAATTACATTTTGCTTGTGTAAATGGAATTAACTCATTTTCATTTATTGTTAGACTCTAGCCATCAGAAATAATGTCATCCCACCCTACTTAGTGGGGAGGGGAAGATTAGTTACCCACATGTGACAATAAGTAACAAATCAAGAACAAGGGACTGCCCTTTGGGCAGTCCAAAACAGTGTTGAGGCTGCTATTTGTACACTTGAAATTAGAGGTAGATGCAGGAAGTGATGAAAGCTGCTATCTTTCAGATATGATGGTAACTTTCTGTGGAGGCAATTGGGGCTTTGGACTTGGTGTTGAAGGATCTCTGCTGAGACCTCAGGCGGCTTCTCTCTGAATTGTCATGTGGGTAAGTTAGGCTGACTTCCTTTCACCTCCCTTGGCATTTCTGGAGGCTCTACCCTTAAGGAGGCTTCTCTTGCTTCTCTAATTGTCAAAAGCCTTGTGGCTAGCAACCTTGTTTAATTAACCTCTGTGCTCCTCTCATCTAGTCTGGACCTCTGGTCCGGACCAGAGTTTCTCTCTCTCTATTTCCCTACCTTCAACCTTCCTAATTCTAAATAAACTTCCATAAAAGCCATGCTAACTTGGGTCTATTTAAGATTTGGAATTGACCTTCCGGGTTAAGATGGCGGCAGAGTAAGAAGCAGCTCTTAACCTCTCCTGACCGAAACACACAAAACTCCTCAAGGGGACATAAAAACAAGTCCAGA
>NC_058136.1:24740931-24753685 GCF_016433145.1 Gracilinanus agilis | reverse complement strand
TACAAAAATATAAATTGCCTAGATTAACAGCAGAAGAAATAGAATACCTAAATAATCCAATATCAGAAAAAGAAATTAAATAAGCAATCCAAGGACTCCCTAAGGAAAAATCACCATGGCCTAATGGGTTCACAAGTGAATTCTATCAAACATTCAAAGAACGATTAATCCTAATACTATACAAATTATTTGATGTAATAAGCAAAGAAGGAGTCCTACCAAATTCCTTTTATGACACAAATATGGTACTGATTTCAAAGCCAAGTAGATCAAAAACAGAGAAAGAAAATTACAGACCAATCTCCTTAATGAACATAGATGCAAAAATCTTAAATAGAATACTAGCAAAAAGACTCCAGCAAGTGATTAAGAGAGTTATCCATCATTATCAGGTGGGATTTATACCAGGAAAGCAAGGATGGTTCAACATTAGGAAAACCATCCACATAATTGACCATATTAATAAGCAAACCAAAAAGACAACTACATGATTATCTCAATAGATGCTGAAAAAGTCTTTGACAAAATACAACACCCATTCCTACTGAAAACACTAGAAAGTATAGGAACAGAAGGTCCTTTCCTAAAAATAATAAACAGTATATACCTAAAACGATCAACAAGTATCATATGCAATGGGGATAAATTAGAAGTCTTCGCAATAACATCAGGCGTGAAACAAGGATGCCCACTATCACCTCTATTATTTAACATTGTACTAGAATCACTAGCAGTAGCAATTAGAGAAGAAAAAGAAATTGAAGATATTAAAATAGGCAATGAAGAAACTAAGCTACCTCTCTTTGCAGAAGTTATGATGGTCTACTTAAAAAATTCTAGAGAATCAACTAAAAAGCTAGTAGAAATAATCAACAACTTTATCAAAGTTGAAGGATACAAAATAAATACACATAAATTGTGGGAAGCCAATAAGAGAATAGATAAAAATCTGAGACCCCTCTTTTGACACCTCTTATGATCCATGCCTTTTCTTATTGGAAAAACATTATAGAGTTATTGGAAAGTCCATACTCAGACCAGAAGCTACTGAGTTAACAATTTCTCTCCTTGATAATTAAGAAGTCCAAACCCTAAAAAATATATTACTTAGATAAGGATTGGAGCCAGACAATTTAGTCCAGACTATCTGACCAGGTGCAGATCTGTAAATCAAGGCAGAACGCAATTAGTAAACATCTCCATGAAATTTATTTCTGCTCCCAGAAGTAAACCCCTACTAATTGGTGGTTGGAATTTGGCCCTTGTCCTTGCACCTATATCTCTACTTTTTAGACTTTAATGGATTGTGTATGATTTGTAACCCCATTCACAGCTGTTATTCTTTCTTTGTGTTCTTTGTTTGAAACCAGTATAAAATAAAGTCCAAATCCCATTGCGTTAGAACAGCATGGGCTAACCACTAGTCTAGTTGTTCTCATTTTCTTTCTCCTGCTTTAACCATCCTATGCCACCACGCCGCTCAGGACCCCAAAAAATCATATAGAGGCATGGCCCCCTATAATAAATCATCAGCATTTCTATATATTTCCAACATATCACAGAAGCAAGAGGTACAAAGAGAAACACCATTTAAAATCACACTAGACAATATAAAATACTTAGGAATCTATCTACCAAAACAAACACAGAAAGTATACGAACATAACTGCAGAACACTTTCCAAACTATTAAAAGTAGATCTAAACAATTAGAAAAACATTGACTGCTCATGGTAGTACAAGCTAACATAATAAAAATGACCATTCTACCCAAATTAATTTACCTATTTAGTGCCATACCTATCAAACTACCAAAAAACTTTTTTACTGAATTAGAAAAAATTATAACAAAGTTCATTTGGAAGAACAAAAAATCAAGAATATCAAGGGAAATAATGAAAAAAAACTTGAAGGAAGGTGGCCTAGCAGGACGAGATATTAAACTGTACTATAAAGCAGTGGTCATCAAAACAATATTATACTGGCTAAGAGACAGAAGTGAGGAACAGTGGAATAGACTTGGGGTAAGTGACCTCAGCAAGACAGTCTATGATAAACACAAAGAGCCCACCTTTTGGGACAAAAATCCACTATTTGACAAAAACTGCTGGGAAAATTAGAAAACAATATGGGAGAGATTAGGTTTAGATTAACATCTCACACCCTTACACCAAGATAAATTCAGAATGGATGAATGACTTCAATATAAAGAAGGAAACTAAGTAAATTAATTGAACAAAGAATAGTATACTTGTCAGATCTATGGGAAAGGAAAGATTTTAAAATCAAGCAAGAGTAAGAAAAAATTACAAAATGTAACATAAATAATTTTAATTATATTAAATTAATAAGGGTTTGTACAAATAAAAACAATGCAACAAAAATCAGAAGGGAAACAAAAAACTGGGAAAAATATAACAAAAAATTCTGACAGAGGTCTAATTACTCAAATATACATGGAGTTAAATCAATTATATAAAAAATCAAGCCATTCCACAGTTGATAAATGGGCAAGGGTCATGAATAGGCAATTTTCAGATAAAGAAATCAAAAGTATCAACAAGAACTTGAGAAAGTTTCTAAATCTCTAATAATTAGAGAAATGCAAATCACAACAACTCTGAGGTATCATCTCACATCTAGCAGATTGGTGAAAATGATAGCAGGGGAGAGTAATGAATGTTGGAGGGGATGTGGCAAAATTGGGACATTCATGCATTGCTGCTGGAGTTGTGAACTGATCCAACCATTCTGGATAGCAATTTGGAATTATGCCCAAAGAGTGATAAAAGAATGCCTACCTTTGATCCAGACATAGCATTGCTGGGTTTGTACCCCAAAGAGGTCACAGATAAACAGACTTGTACAAAAATATTTATACTTGTGCTCTTTGTGATGGCAAAAAACTGGAAAAATGAGGGTATGCCCTTCAATTGGGGAATGGCTAACCAAATTGTGGTATATGCTGGTGATGGAATACTATTGTGCTCAAAGGAATAATAAACTCAAGGAATTCCATGTGAACTGGAAAGACCTCCAGGAATTGATGCATAGTGAAAGAAGAGCCAGAAGAATGTTGTACAAAGAGACTAATGCACTGTGGTAAAATCGAATGCAATGGACTTCCATACTAGCAGCAATGCAATGACACAGGAAAATTCTGAGGGATTTATGGAAAACAACGCTACCCACATTCAGAGGAAGAACTATAGGAGAGGAAACACAGAAGAAAAACAACTGCTTAAACACTTGGATTGATGAAGACATGATTGGGGATCTAGACCAGAAAGGACCACAATGATGCAACTATCAATAATATGTAAATAAGTCTTGATTGATGACACATGTTAAAACCAGTGGAAATGCCAGTTAGCTATGCTGGGTGGGGTAGTTTAAGGGTGTGAAGGGGAAAGTAAAAACATGAATCATGTAACCATTGAATATTTTCTAAAAATAAAAAAATAATTAAACATATATGCACCAAATGGTTTAGCATCCAGATTTCTATAGGAGAAGCTAGTGGAGCTCAAGGATGAAACAGATAGCAAAACTATACTAGTGGGTGAACTCAACATTCCCCCCATCAGATCTAGATAAATCGAACCAAAAAATAAATAAGAAAGAGGTAAGAGAAGTGAATGAAATCCTAGAAAATATAGAGTTAATAGATATACGGAGAAAAATAAATAGGTAAAAAAAGGAATACACCTTCTTTTCAGCAGCACAAAGATTTACCATGTACTAGGACACAGAAACATAGCAAACAAATTCAAAAAAGCAGTAATAATAAATGCAACCTCATCAGATCATAATGCAATAAAAATAGTTATTAGCAAGGATAAATGGAGAGGCAAACCAAAAACTAATTGGAAATTAAATAATATGATTCTCCAAAATAACTTAGTGAAAGAACAAATCATAGAAACAATAATTTCATTGAAGACAATGACAATGATGAAACTTCTTACAAAACCTATGGGATGCAGCCAAAGCAGTTCTAAGGGGAAATTTTATATCGAGTGAATATATTAACAAATTAGAGAGGGCAGAGATTAATGAATTGGGCATGCAACTTAAAAAAAACCTAGAAAGTGAACAAATTAAAAATCCCCAGATGAAAACTAAATTAGAAATAGTAAAAATCAAAGGAGAAATTAATAAAATCAAAAGTAAAAGAACTATTGAATTAATAAATAAGACTAGAAGCTGGTATTTTGAAAAAAAAACAAATAAAATAGACAAAGTACTGGTAAATCTAATAAAAAAAGGAAAGAAGAAAACCAAATTAACAGTATCAAAGATAAAAAGGGAGACCTCATCTCTAATGAAGAGGAAATTAAGGCAATCATTAAAAACTATTTTGCCCAATTATATGGCAATAAATATAGCAATCTAGGTGATATGGATGAGTATTTACAAAAATATAAATTACCTAGCATTACAGTACAAAAAATAGAATACGTAAATAATCCAATATCAGAAAAAGAAATTGAATAAGCCATCCAAGAACTCCCTAAGAAAAAATCACCAGGGCCTGATGGATTCACAAGTGAATTCTATCCAACATTAAAAGAATAACTAATCCCAACACTATACAAATTATATGACATAATAAGCAAAGAAGGAGTCCTACCAAATTCCTTTTATGACACAAATATGGTACTGATTCAATCTCCTTAATGAACATAGATGCAAAAATTTCAAATAGAATACTAGCAAAAAGACTCCACCAAGTGGTTATAGCATGATCAGGTGGGATTTATACCAGGAATGGTATAAATTGTTGGTTCAACATTAGGAAAACCATACTCATAAGTAATTGACCATATCGACAAGCTAACAAACATCACATGATTATCTCAATAGATGTTGAAAAAGCCTTTGACAAAATACAACACCTATTCCTATTAAAATACTAGAAAGTAAAGGAATAGAAGGATCTTTCCTAAAAATAATAAACAGTATATATCTAAAACCATCAACAAGCATCATATGCAATTGGGATAAATTAGAAGCCTTCCCAATAAGATCAACAGTGAAACAAGAATGCTAATTATAATCTCTATTATTTAACATTTTACTAGAAACTCTAGCAGAAAAGAAAAAGAAATTGAAAGTATTAAAATAGGCAATGAGGAGACTAAGCCATCATTCTTTCCAGATGATATGATGGTCTACTTAAAAAATCCTAAAGAATCAACTAAAAAGTTAGTGGAAATAATCAACAACTTTAGCCAAATTTCAGGATACAAAATAAATGTACATAAATCATCAGCATTTCTATATATTTCCAACACATTGCAGCAGGAAGAGTTAGAGAAATTCCATTAAAAATCACACTAAACAATATAAAATACTGAGGAATCTATGTACCAAAACAAACACAGGAATTATACAAATACAACTCCAAAACACTTTCCAAACAATTAAAACTATATCTAAACAATTGGAAAAAACATTGATTGCTCATGGTGTGTCATTTAAAAATCACTATGGGGGTCCTTAAAACTACATTTCCCGTGGTCCAATGGGTTTCCTGTTTTGGATTACGTATTCAAGGTGAGGGACTGTTTTAAATAGGGGGGAAGTGACTTTGAACTTGCTCTTTAGGTACCTGAGCTTGCGGAGACAGGAAAGGTAAATGGCTGAGGTGAGGTTGGAATAGCCTTCTTACAGGCACGTGGTCAGTTTATCTTTATCAGCATGGCTTTTATTTAAATACTATTCTCCCTTTTGATCTCGGCCCTCATCATTTTTAATCATAACAATGGGTAAGACAAGCTAACATAATAAAAATTATCATTCTACCCAAATTAATTTAGCTATTTAGTGCCATACCTATCAAACTGCCAAGAAACTTTTTTACAGAATTAGAAAAAATTATAACAAAGTTAATTTGGAAAAACAAAAGATCAAGAATATCAAGGGAAATAATAAAAAAAAAAACATGAATGAAGGTGGCTTAGCAGTACCAGATCTTAAACTGTACTATAAAGCAGTGGTCATCAAAACAATATTATACTGGCTAAGAGACAGAAGGGAGGATCAGTGGGATAGACTTGGGGTAAGTGACCTCAGCAAGACAGTCTATGATAAACACAAAGAGCCCACCTTTTGGGACAAAAATCCACTATTTGACAAAAACTGCTGGGAAAATTAGAAAACAATATGGGAGAGATTAGGTTTAGATCAACATCTCACACCCTTACACCAAGATAAATTCAGAATGGGTGAATAACTTCATATAAAGAAGGAAACTATAAGAAAATTAGGTGAACACAGTATTCTATACTTGACAGAGATCTCTGGGAAAGGAAAGATTTTAAAAACAAGCAACAGTTAGAAAAACTTACAAAATTAGCATAAATAATTTTGATTACATTAAATTAAAAAATTTTTGTACAAATAAAAACAATGCAACCAAAATCAGAAGGTAAACACAAACTGGGAAAAATCTTTATAACAAAAAACTCTGACAGGGGTCTAATTACTCAAATATACAAGGAGCTAAATCAATTGTATAAAAAATCAAGTCATTCCCCAACTGAAAAATGGGCTAGGGACATGAATAGGCAATTTTCAGATAAAGAAATCAAAACTATCAATAAGCACATGAGAATGTGTTCTAAATCTCTATTAATTAGGGAAATGTAAATCAAAACAACTCATAAACAAATGATAAACAAAGATTTTCATTCATTGTAGGTAAGAACTCAGCAAGTTGTGAAAGCAATTTCACATACTTGGGGCAGGACTGGGATTAGTTGTTATGCCTTGTAAGGGACCTTGACTGGAGGGTTAGGGGAAATGAGGAGGAAGAGGAGAAAGATAGACTATATTCACTCAAACTTCAAAAGACAATAAAAGCATTTCATACAACATATTCCCATGATGTTTCCAAGGGGAGGAGATCTTTATTTCTGAGCTATCCAAATTTCTCCTCTTTTAGTAGCATGGTAGTAATTTTTCTCCCAAATGAGATGTTATGTTCTAATTCTTAGTCAAATTTCAGTCCCAATCCTGTCATCCTTCTATAGATTTCTTTTATGTCCATACAGGTACTCTCAAAGTGGGCGGTGGCATCATAGCTGGTTGTTATGAAGATCTGACTATTGGTCCCCAAGTCATTGGGCACATGGAGGTCACTTATATAAAGGAATTTCTGTTCAATGGGCTCCAGGAGCTCCAGAGCCAGACGGATTTCTTTTTCAGGATCTTTACTCTCCAAAGCAGTACTCACAATGGCGATGTATTTGCCCTGCACAGCCACACTATGCATGGATGAGGTAAGGAAAATATATATGTCCGATCTGCGATTTGTCTGAGCAGAAGGGACAATGATGAGTCCAGAATTGGCGCCGTTGGTGTTTTTAACAGGGTGCCCGAGAATGCAGATAGCCCTGATGACCTGGCCGACCTTGCGCACACGGTCTGGTACATAGCTGGGATCACAAATCAGCTGCTTGCACCTTGTGATCTGACCCTCAGACCTGATGCCCACAACCCGGCCTTCCCTGATGAGAATCTCCTCTACTGGTCTGTTTGTTAAGAAAATGCCGCCTTGGCTGGAGGTCAGCCTAGCGAAGGCCTGCGCCAGCTCCCCCATTCCGAAGTTTGGGTAGAGGTAAGGGCTTTTTCCATTCTTGGTCAGGGATTCCGTATAGAGTTGGATCTTCTCCAAGATTTCGATGCAAGGGCGATCTAGATAGCTGTTGGTACGATTGAGGGCCAAGGCATGTCCTGTAAAATCGGTGACATCTTGGCCCAAGTCGAATCTCCGGAAGAGACTTTTGACGGTCATCTTCCGGAGATCCAACCCTTTGTAGGTACGAGGGTCTTGTTCGTCAAAGTTAAGGGCGTACACAAAGAACTTACGGAATCGGCGTTTCTCGAAAAGTCCCATCAGTCCGGAGGCCAGGGCCTCAGTCTCCGTTGAGGGCACCTTGTAAATCCGGCTGCCCTTGAGAAGGAAGCCAGCTTCCACCACACGCAAATCCAGGTAACGCAGCGCATCCACGTGGGCCAGGATTCTCACCAGCTGTCCTTTGGCCATGAGGAACTTGGGCAGCAAGTCCACCTTCCAGGCGCGTCCACGGCCCATGGAGGTAGGGAATGAACCCGACATGCTGAAATGACGGTAGGCAACATTGAGTGGACTCAGCAAGGCGCTGTCCCCCGCATGCTGGGCGCTGCTGCGGTCAATGTGGAGGACCTTCTTTCCAAGAGAGGCCAGGAGGCTCCCGAGGGCGCATTCTTTCAATCCGGTGCCAAGAATGATGACGTCATAGTCTTTATTCATACCAGCGCACCAGTGGAGCAAGGGGCAAGGAAGAAGACCAGGAGCATGAGGAACAGGAATAGAAGCAGGAGTGAGAAGAGGATGGCTTCGAGGTGCAATTCGTGGAGGAGGAATAGGAGGACAATGGCGAAGAGGCAGACTATGGCGAAGAGGCGGCTACAGACCAAGAAGGTGTCAGGAGGCAACAATGCTAGAGAAGGAGGAGAAGGATGACGACGATGATGTCAACGACGACAAGGATGACAATGGCAACGGCAACGATGACAACAACAAGGAGGACAAGGAGGAATGGGTGGTGCTGGTGGCCCGAGGGTGGGGGGAGTGGTGATGGGCAGAGAGAGAAGCAATAGGAAGAGGAAGAGGAAGAGGAGAATGGAAGAAAGCAATGTTGGGGCAACGAAGGCTAAGATGGAGATGAAGACTAGAGTTGAGAAAGAGATGCAGACTGAAGAGAAGATGGAGGTTAAGATGATGAAGATGTAAGTGGAAGAGGAAAAGAAAATGATAAAGGGAGATGGGGAATTGAAGAGAGTGGAGATGGAAGAGGAAGTAAAGAAAATGGGAGATAAAGGAGACAGAAATGGTGGTGAAGGCTGAAATAATCCAGGTGAGTGAAGCTTACTTGGGGCCCCGGAGGTATCAGAGCCAGCTGCTGAGAGAGAGAGCTACAGGGTATAGGTGGTACTCATACCAGAAGGAGAAACCAAATGGTGAAGGATAGTCTCGGTCCGGTTTATATAGCCTCCAGTCTCCAAGGACGCGCCATGGTTGCTAGGGCCCGTCAGAATGCCCAACATTGTGTAGTACTCAGGGCAAGGCCCAATAGGAGAGGAGGACTCTGTTGCTAAGGCACGCCCAGCAGTTGCTATGGCCTCTAACTGCTGGGGGAGGGCACATCAGAAGAGTTTAATAATAGTTTTTAAATGTTTGTTTTTATTTTATTTTTTAAATTTATTTAGAATATTTTCCCATGGTTGCCTGGTTCATACTTTTTCCCACCCCTTTTCTGGATTTCCACTGGATTACATGTATCATTTATAAAAGTTTTTAATTATTAGAAACTCTGTCCTCCCTGCCCCTCATTTTCCTTCTTAGCCTCAGGGCACCATCTGTCCCTTCTAAATTTCCAACTCCTTTCTCAGGCTTAGCACTGAAGAGACTACTTCTGCTTAGGTGCTTAGCCTGCACTTAGGGAAGCTGCCAGCAGGTGATAGCCAAGGGTTAAAAACAGACAAACCAGCCAAACATTTGGAAATCTGAAGTTTTGGACACTTGGTTATTCCTCTACCCCTCTCCTCCTTAAAAAACACAACTAGAATTCTTTATTAAAATACTTGAGAAACAGCCTGACTTAGTAGTTAAGGGGCTGGCATGAGGATGACCTGCTTTCAAAAAACTGCCTCTGGTGCCTATTGTCTGTGTGACCCTTAGGGAACTCTCTGTTTCAGACAATTAACTCAATAAGGCTGAATCAGATAGGTATTTGTTCATCTGCCCCCCTAAAGGGAGATTTCACACCTGGAATTCTCTGAATTATAGAAATTACAGGTCCCAAGTGCCCCACTCAAAATATTCCCCCAAAATAACTTTAATAAGTGAAATAGTACTAAAGGAGAAAAAAAGTGGAGGGGGAGCTAGTTGTATTCACTACTACTTCACCATTACCTATAACCACTCATCTGTAATTACATGTCATATACATATATACACATATATAATAATCATTCCAAGCCAGAGACATCCTGCTTTGGTCCTTTGTCTGAAGTGGAGAAAGACTTCTTTCAAGTCAACAATGATTTTTCTTGGTGCCTATGTGTCAGGCAGAGGCAGCTAGATGGCCCAGTGGATAGAGCTCTGGGCATGGAATCAGGAAGACCTGAGTTCAGATCTGTCCTCAGACACTTCCTAGCTTGGGCAAGTTACTTAACCTTTCTTTTCCTTAATACACTGGAAAAGGAAATAGCAAAGCACTCCAGTATCCTGGCCAAGAAATCCTGGACAGTATTATCACGCTGTGGTTCATGGGGTCACAGAGAGTCGGACACACGAAAGAAACAGAAGTGCCAGGTGCTGGGCTCTGTGCCTTGTGGGGGGAAAAGGCAAAGAGAGTCCTGCCCTCAGGGTCAGTACAGTCTAAGGGGGGAGACACCATGAAAATCACTAAGTACAAACAGGGTAAATTGGAGAAAATCAACATGAGGAAGGCACTAGTACTAAGGAGGCCCAAGAAAGGCTTCTTTCAGAAGGCAAAATTTTAGAGGAGACGGGAAGAAAGCCAGAGAAGGAAAAGACACAGATGAGGAAAGAGAGAATTCCAGGGACAGAGGACAGCCAGTGAAAAAGCTCTGTTGGGAGATGCAGGTCTTGTGCTTAGAACAGGAAGGAGGCCAGTGTACTGGATCTCATTCTAATTTAATTGAAATTCCCCTTTGCTAGGCACGCCCCTTGCTGGGCAAAGTCAGCACCTTCCCCCCCTTTGCCCATCACAACTGATCATGAACACGGTCTGTGCTTCCGTGGGGAGAGGGCAGCATGCAGCCAGCCGCTCCTCCCCAGCCACAAAAGAGGAAAAGGGCTCAGTCTGAAGCCAGAGGGATGGAGAACTTCCTGTGGGACACAGGAAAGAGACTCCTTAACCTGCAAGAGGTTAGGGAGGGAACTGTGGAGCCTCTGCAGACCATCAAGAAGGGAACAGGGACAGGCCTGGAATTAGAAAAAACAAACCCACTCCCCAGATGAGGGGGCACCCCTGCCCCTCCCCTGGCCTGTCCAGTCCAGCAAGCTGCCTTGCTGGCCAGCTTAGAATGTACAGGAGACCTGGGTTCTAGGGTCAGCTCTGCTCTAACTGTCACGGGGGCTCTCTGGGCCTCAGTGTCCTCCCATGGAAGATGAGCGGGTGGAACCGTTTTTGTGTCATGGACCCTGTGCTGCTGGGGGGAAGCCGGAGGACCCCCTCTCCAGATAGCTTTCAGCAGTTAAGAAAATGCCACATTTCAGGGAGCAGTACATAGAGCTGCAGCTCTCGCCCACCCAAGGGCCTCAGCTAAGAACTCTGGTGAGGTAGTCCTGGAAAGGCATCTCCAGCTCTGCCCAGCTAAGACTCGAGGAGAAGCCCAGGATCCCTTGGTGGGGTGGCCATGCAGAGAGCAGGGACCCAGAGTCAGGAAGTCACAGGGAGCTTTGCTCATTCTGTGGTCCTGTTGGGAGCCTGCCAAAGAAGGGGCCAGGGGAGAGTGCCATGGGGCTGGGAAACAGCCTTTGGGGGAAATGCCGTCAAAGCCACGCTCCACTGAAAGGCAGAATTAGGGAAATAATCTCTGGCTCTGCCAGGGGACAACTGCCTGTATGCCAGGAAGGTGGTTTGGAGAGGCAGAAAGAGCCAGGCACTGGGAGTTCCAGGACTGGAGAGGAAGCCAGGGTTTGGAGACTGTGTGTCCTGGGGACAATAGCTTCCCCTCTCTGAGGCCCAGTGTTTTCATTGGCCAGACTGAGAGGCATTGTGGGAAAAGGGCTGCTCTTGCAGGAAGGTCCAGAAGACCTTGGTTCAAGTGCTGCCTCTGTCACGAGTATCTTGCTGATACTGGGCAAGTCATGCAACCTCCCAGCTCCCCAGGCCACTCTAGGACCCTAAATTACAGGCTAATTGCACAACTATCAGCAAAGGCTGAAGAGATTATCTAAATGACTTGTGGCCCTAATCCAACCCAATCTAAACCTTAAGAGACATTATTTGGGGGGGGGGGGTTGTGGAGGTGTGGGCACAACTGAGGCTCATGGGCCCAAGGATTCTCTACAAGAAGATCCCTTCTAAGGCTGTCTGGTCCAACCCCTTTGTTTTACAGGTGAAACAGAGAACCAGAAAAGGGAAAATCTCCATTTTTCCTGGCTCAAATGGCAGAGACATGATTTCAATCTAGGCTCATTGACCCCCAAACAAACAAGCTGTTGCCAAGGATGACATCACCCACATTAACGTCTGTGAAATCATTCCAGCAACTGTTACATCATAAGTGGGAGATAATAAGAGGGGCAACTGTTACAGAGGAGGAGGGAGAGGGCCAGAGGAGGGGGAAAACCAGGACAAGGAGAGGTGAAGGGGAAGGAAAAGCTCAGTGGAGGGCCTATGGGAGGGAGAAGTATAGGGGAGGGAAAGACCCAGGGAAGGACCTATAGGAGAGAGTCTCAGGGGAAGGAAAAGTCCAGGGGCAAGGAGAAGCACTGGGGAGGGAAAAGCCCAGGGGAAGGAGAGGTGCAGGGGAGGGCCTTTGGGAGAGAGGTACAGGGGAGGGAAAAGCACAGGGGAAGGAGAGGTGCTGGGGAGGGAAAGGTCCAGTGAAAGATCCAGGGCAAAGAGAGGTACAGGGGAGGGAAATGCCCAGGGGAGGGAAAGGCCTAGGGGAGTGTCTAGAAGAAAGAGAGGCACAGGCAAGGAGAAGCACTGGGGAGGGAAAAGCCC
>NC_058136.1:24724850-24737132 GCF_016433145.1 Gracilinanus agilis | reverse complement strand
GGAAGGTGGTTTGGAGAGGCAGAAAGAGCCAGGCACTGGGAGTTCCAGGACTGGAGAGGAAGCCAGGGTTTGGAGACTGGGTGTCCTGGGGACAATAGCTTCCCCTCTCCGAGGCCCAGTGTTTTCATTGGCCAGACTGAGAGGCATTGTGGGAAAAGGGCTGCTCTTGCAGGAAGGTCCAGAAGACCTTGGTTCAAGTGCTGCCTCTGCCACGAGTATCTTGCTGATACTGGGCAAGTCATGCAACCTCCCAGCTCCCCAGGCCACTCTAGGACCCTAAATTACAGGCTAATTGCACAACTATCAGCAAAGGCTGAAGAGATTATCCAAATGACTTGTGACCCTAATCCAACCCAATCTAAACCTTAAGAGACATTATTTGGGGGAGGGGTTGAGGAGGTGTGGGCACAACTGAGGCTCATGGGCCCAAGGATTCTCTACAAGAAGATCCCTTCTAAGGCTGTCTGGTCCAACCCCTTTGTTTTACAGGTGAAACAGAGAACCAGAAAAGGGAAAATCTCCATTTTTCCTGGCTCAAATGGCAGAGACATGATTTCAATCTAGGCTCATTGACCCCCAAACAAACAAGCTGTTGCCAAGGATGACATCACCCACATTAACGTCTGTGAAATCATTCCAGCAACTGTTACATCATAAGTGGGAGATAATAAGAGGGGCAACTGTTACAGAGGAGGAGGGAGAGGGCCAGAGGAGGGGGAAAACCAGGACAAGGAGAGGTGAAGGGGAAGGAAAAGCTCAGTGGAGGGCCTATGGGAGGGAGAAGTATAGGGGAGGGAAAGACCCAGGGAAGGACCTATAGGAGAGAGTCTCAGGGGAAGGAAAAGTCCAGGGGCAAGGAGAAGCACTGGGGAGGGAAAAGCCCAGGGGAAGGAGAGGTGCAGGGGAGGGCCTTTGGGAGAGAGGTACAGGGGAGGGAAAAGCACAGGGGAAGGAGAGGTGCTGGGGAGGGAAAGGTCCAGTGAAAGATCCAGGGCAAAGAGAGGTACAGGGGAGGGAAATGCCCAGGGGAGGGAAAGGCCTAGGGGAGTGTCTAGAAGAAAGAGAGGCACAGGGGAGGGAATGGGCTGGCAAAAGGAGAAGGGGAGGGGAGGGAAAAGTTCAGCACAATTAGAGAACCAGGGGAGGAAAAGGTCCAGGGCAAGAAGACATACAGGGGAGGAAAAGAGGTAGAGAAAGCAAAGAGAACTGGGTAAGGAAAAGAAAGATAAGAAAAGGAATCTAGGATGGGAGGGGAAAGGTGAGAGAAAGCCAGGAGAATAGGGAAAGAAAAGAGGGATGTTGAAGGGAAGAAAGAAGAGGGATGGGTAATAAAAACATGAAGGAAGAGGAGGTGGAGAAGAGCAAAAGATGGTAAGTTACATGAGGGAAGGGACCTCAGAGACCTCTTCTTTCAACAAAAAAGGAAAAGAAGCCAAAGAAAATTAAACAAGTTGTCCAGAATCATACAGGTAGTCGAAATCATACAGGGGATTTGAATCCACATCATCTGACTCTCAAGGCTCTGCTTTTTCCTCTACAGAACCTAACATCAACTAGAAAAGGGGTGGGGGAGATAAGATTCAAAAGAGGACAGGGATGATGTGGGAAGGGGCTAAAAGGAAAGTTTAAGGATGGAAGGGATGAGAAAGGGTGAGGGATTAGAGGGAAAGGAGAGCAGAATAGATTTAGCAGGAGAGAAGAAAGGATGAGTTTGGGGAGAAAAGGCAAAATATGAAGAATGAGGGAAGATAGTGAGGGCAAGAAAGAGGGAGGACTCAAAAGGAAGTGGGGAAATCAGAGCTTAAGAAAAAGGTGGAAGAGGAGGGGGAAGGAGAAGAAAAGAGAGAAAAGTAATACAGGCTGAGAAGAGAAGACTAGGTAAGAGGATTGCCAGCTCCAGGGCTCTGACCCCTGCACCACATCTTTACTGGAGATAGAGTTTGTGAGTTTGCCTTTCCTTTCTAAGTTTCAGGGTGGAAAAGGAATGAGGAGATGACCATGGCATAGAGAAGGCTGAAAAGTTAGCTGGTGGCCTAGAGATTATAGCCAGGTAAGGAGAAAGATAGCTGACCAACCAGAGCCCAGGGTGAAGGGTTGGGAGAAGGAAGAGGCCTGCATTGATAAAGAACTAATTTCAAAACCAGCTCCTCACTCAAGAGGCTATATCCCTGCCTACTCTGACTTAAACATATGTGCCCTCCCATCAGCTACACTCCTCCAGCTTCTGTAACAGAGCAAGTAGCATCCCTGGCCAAGGTTAGAACATTCAGGATATCTGGGTTCTCATGTCAGCACTGCTGCCATTTGTCACTAGGCATTTCTCCATGTCTCCATGTCTCAATGTACTACCATGTAAAAGAAAGGGATTGGGCTAGTTGGGACCTAAAGGACCCTTCAACTCAGCTGACATCCTGTGATTCTAAGAGTGGCTGAGGATCAGTCAAATGAATAATCAAAACAAAATCAGGAGGTGACAGTGGCCAATGAGCTGGCTTTCTTCCTCTATGGTCATATTCCTATTCTTAATAAAACTCATTTTTCCTTAGATCCCAAAGTAAATCAAGTCTAAGAGGAAGATAGTTCCAAAAAAATCATTAAGAAAAAACTCTAAAGTCAAGAACTACTGAAAGGGTATTTGTAAAATCATATTTATCTATAGAGAAGAGACAGTATATGTGCTAGTATATGTGACAGGCAGCATAGCAAGGTAGGAAGATGATGGATAAGGGCACCAAGGTGTCTGAGTAGAGAGTCAGACATGGAAATGGGAGGTCCTGGGTTCAAATCTGATCTTAGACACTTCTTAGTTATGTCACCCAGGGAAGTTACTTAAACTCAATTTCCTAGCCCTTATTATTTTTCTTTCTTGGAACCAATATTTAGTACTGATATGAAAAAAGTGAGAGTTTAATAAGAAAAAAAGAAGAGGAATGGGAACAGAACTCAAGGAATCTGGGTTAATATTCCAGTTGTGCCCCCCAAACCACCAGTCTGAGCAAGTTGAACCTTCTATATAGGATTCAGTTTCACAATTTTCAAAGTTAGGGATACATAGAGAGAGAAAGATGGTGGATTTAAGACTTTGGACAAGATACTTAATCTCTTAACTTCACCCAGTATCCTCTTTGAGTGTATGAATAACTGGACCATTGGAAATTGGTATAGGCTGAGGGAGGAAAACTTAGGTCTAGGTTTCAATTCAATTCTATTGAATTCAATATTCAAGCTCTAAATAAAAAAGTTCCAAAAATTGAATGGTTGGCCTAGATAAGATTTTTTAAAGTTCAAATCCTATCAACCTGAAGAATCCTCATTTTCATTTTATAGATGAGGAAACTGAGAGCCAAAAGGGCTAAGGTCTCCATCTGCACTGGGTCTAAAGTCATGGAGTGGCAGAGCTGTCATTTGAACACAGAGTCTATGACTCCTAAGTCAGCACAGTATGGCCAAGGATGGCATCATTGTTGTCAAGGTTTGAGAAATACTGCCACTAATTCTGTTGACAGGAGAGGAAAGGAAGAGAGGGAAAGAAGAGGAGAGAAAACAAAAAGACTAGGAAGGGGGGGGGAAGTGCAGGGGCCAAGGAGAAATAAGAAAAAATATGAAGAGGAAAGGAGAGGAGTAGATTCTCAGATAATCCACTTTGAGGTGGAAGGTCCCTCAGTGCCAAACTGGACCAACTCTATTGACAGAAAATGGAGCTGAAGCCCAGAAAAGTTCAGTGATTTCTCAGAATCACACAGGTAATACAGATCTGAGCTGAGATTTGGACTCAGGGCCTCTGTCTCCCAAGGCACTATCATTCATTAACCAACCTGACATTTCCTACAGGACAAAAAGGGAGAGGATTAAGGGGTGGAGAAAGAAAAAGAAGTTGGTGGAGGGAGTTAAGAGGAAAGTGTGCTGAGGAGGATGCAAGGGGAAGAAGGGGGAAGAGGAGGAGGAAGAGGAAGGAGATAGTTTGGAAAGACCTTGAGGCCTGAGCATGGGGAAATGAGGAAAGGAAGGGAAGTAGAAAAACATACTGAGAGAGAGAGGATGGAGGAGGGCATAGCCCAGGGTGAAGGAATGACAGAGTAGTTGGGCTTGGTTTTATATACACCCAACTCCAAACCCAGCTCCTCATATCAGGGGCTACACCTGCCCTTCACTTGCTCTGACTCTGGGTATGCTTGTCCTTCCACTCTGTGCTCCACAGTAAGCAGCCTCCCTGGCCAGCTTAGAATATTCAGGAGACCTGGGTTCTTTTCTCATCTCTACTCCTAACTGTCACTGTGTAAAACTCTTTGTGTTAGCTCAGTGACAGGCCCTGGAAAAGAGGATATTTGACTAGTTGGGATCTAAAGAACTCTTCACCTCAGCTGCCAAACTGTGATTCTCAGAGGGGCTGAGGGTCCCTGAGGGAACAGAGAGAATGCCCAGAAAATAAAGCCAAGGTCGGGAAGTGACTGGGACCTCCTTTGTTTTTTTCCATGGTCACATTCCTCATCTCCATCCCAACCATTTTCCCCCTTGTTCTTCAAAGAAGCCAGGTATGAGAATGGGATGAGTTGGGGAAAAAACAACTCCAAAGGCAAGCTCTTCTGAAAGCCTGGTGGTAAAATCATATTGGACTATTCAGAAAGCACAAGTTCTGGTATACTTGGAAGGAAGCATGGTGAGGTAGAAAGAACAGGATAGGATTAGAGCTGGTGGCATCTCTTTTCACTTCCCTCTTTTGCCTCAAAATTACCAAGTACAGTAAGTTGTAAATTCTCTACAGGCTTCAGGTACTTCATTTGCAAAGGTAGGTATAGGCAGACAAAGATGCTGGTAAAAGAGACATTCTAGCAATCAAAAGATTGAGATTCAAAAGTTGGCTTGTGACACAAGCTGGCTTTGAGACTTGGGACCTGGGACTTAAGTCTTTCTCCTAAGATCCTCTCTGTGAGCAGAAAAATTGATATGGTAATCAGCCTAGACCAGGGGTCGGCAACATACGGCTCTTTTGAGGGCCAGATATTGCTCTTTCTGCAGGAGCCATAAAGTCCATTTTTTTTCAGGCGCTGTTACAGGAGCAGCACTGTGAGCACTTTTATGGCTCTCACGAAATTACATTTTAAAAAATGTGGCGTTTATGGCTCTCATGGCCAAAAAGATTGTCGACTCCTGGCCTAGACTGAGGGATGAAATCTGAAGTCAGCTGACTAAGGTCCCAAAAATTTGAGGGCTGGCCTAGATGTAACTACTAAATCTTAATTAAGCTCAAATACTATCGACCCGAAGATTCCTCAATTTCATTTTATAGATGAGGAAATTGAGAGCCAAAAGGGCTAAGATCTCCATCTGGACTGGGTCACAAAGTCATGGAGTGGCAGAGCCATCATTTGAACACAGGGTCTATGACTCCTAAGTCAGCACAATATGGCCAAGGATGGCATCATTGTTGTCAAGGTTTGAGAAATACTGCCACTAATTCTGTTGACAGAGGAGAGAAAAGAAGGAGAGGGAAAGATGAGAGAAAAGGAAAAGATTAGCAATGGAGGAAGAAATTTGAGGGGCCAAGGAGAAATAAGAAAAAATATGAAGAGGAAAGGAGAGGAGTAGATTCTCAGATGATCCACTTTGAGGTGGAAGGGCCCTCAGTGCAAAACTGGTCCAAACCTCTCCTTTGAAAGAAATGGAGCTGAAGCCCAGAAAAGTTCAATGACTTGCTCAGAATCACACAGGTAATACATATCTGAGCTGAGATTTGGACTCAGGGCCTCTGTCTCCCAAGGCACTATCTTTCATTAACCAACCTAACATTCCCTAAAGGACAAAAAGGGAGAGGATTAAGGGGTGGGGGGGAAGAGAAAGAAGATGGTGGAAGGAGTTAAGAGGAAAGTGTGCTGAAGAGGATGCAAGGGGAAGAGGAGGAGGAAGAGGAAGGAGATTTTTTTGTTTGGAAAAACCTTGGGGCCTGAGCATAGAGAAGTGAGGAAAGGAAGAGAAGTAGAAAATGAAGAAGGAGGGATGTGTTTTGTGAGAAAAATACTGAGAGAGAGAGAGAGAGAGAGGATGAAGGAGGGCAAAAAGAGAAGGTGTGAAAAGAAGGCAGAGAAAAAAGCCAGGTTTATGTCAAGGAGAGGAAGAAGGAAGAAAAAGACAAGGGGTGAAAGAATGGAGACCAGCAAGAAGGCAAGAAAGAGGAGAGGGTGGGACAAGGGCACAGTAGACAAAGGCTGCACAGCTCCTGGACCCAACCCTCACAGGACACATCCACAAAGGGAGAGTGGAGAGGTTGTTTTTTCTTTCTCAAATTTATGGGTAGAAGGAAAGAGGATGTGGCTATGGATTCCAATTGGCCAAAAACAGAAGTAGTGAGCAGGAGAATTTGGCCTGGGAAGGAGAGGGAAGGCTCACCCAGCGGAGCCCAGGGTGAAGAAATAACAGAAGAGGTAAGCCTGTTTTATAAACACCCAACTCCAAACCCAGCTCCTCAAATCAGGGACTGCCCTTGCCCTTCACTTGCTCTGATTCTGGGCATGTTTGTCTTCCACTCTTCTGTGCTCCACAGTAAGCAGCATCCCTGGCCATCTTAGAATATTCAGAAGACTCAGGTCCTTTTGTCATATCTACTCCTAACTGTCATTGGGTAAAGCTCTTTGTGTTGGCTCAGTGACAAGCCCTGGAAAGGAGGGCATTGGACTAGCTGGGATCTAAAAAATTCTTCTCCTCTGCTGCCACACTGTGATTCTCAGAGTGGCTGTGGGTCCCTACTGGCACAGAGAGAAAGCCCAGAAAATGAAGCCAAGGTCAGGAAGTCACTGGGACCTCCTTTGCTTATTCCATGGTCACATTCCTAATCTTCATCACACTCATTCCCACCCTCCTTTTTTTCTAATGTAGGGTCTCATTATTTTTTGTTGTTGTTGTTGAAACATTTATTTAATTAATTTTGAGATTTTTTTGCCATGGTTACAGGATTCATGTTCTGTCCCTCCCCTCCCCTCACCACCCTCTCATAGCAAACACACAATTCCACTGGGATTTACATTTTTCATTGATCAAGACCTATTTCCATATTATTTATAGTTGCTCTAGTGTGCTCGTTTAGAGTCAATATCCCCAATCATATCCTCATCAACCCATGTGATCAGGCAGTTGTTTTTCTTCTGGGTTTCTACTCCCACAGTTCTTCCTCTGAATGTGAATAGTGTTCTTTCTCATAAGTCCCTCAGAGTTTTTCTAGATCATTACATTGCTGCTAGTAGAGAACTCCATTAAATTCAATTTTACCACAGTGTATTGTAAAAAATAAAATTAATATAGAGTGATAAAATTAAAAATATCATGGTTTCAAAGGGTTTATTGAAAGCCATTTAGAAAAATGAAGCCACATACCTGTTGAGTTAGTTCAAAAAAACAAGCCTTGTTACCACTATGTCCCATCCTGGCTTTGCTCCAAATCACCAAAAAGAGAGAGGAAGTACCAATGCCACCCTCAGTCTTTGCACTCCTGGTTACATAATTACACATCCTGCCCACCTGATTCCACAAGAGGAATCATGGTAAATGTAGTTTGAAAGAGATCTAAATGTCCACAGGAAATTTAGATTAGGGACCTCAAAATTAGTTCAAAGACCCCCAAATTTCTAATATCACTGTATCCATCTCTGTTTATATTGTTCTCCTGGTTCTACTCCTTTCGCTCTGCATCAGTTCCTGGAGTTCATTCCACTTCTCATAGAATTCCTCCTGTTCATTATTCCTTTGAGCACAATAGTATTCTATCATCAGCAGATACCACAATTTGTTCAACCATTCCCCAATCGAGGCATATACCCTAGTTTTCCAATTTTTTTGTCACCACAAAGAGGTCGGCTATAAATATTTTTATACAAGTCTTTTTACCTATGATCTCTTTGGGATATAAACCCAGAAGTGGTATGGCTGGATCAAAGGGCAGGCATTCTTTTATAGCCCTTTGAGCATAGTTCCAAATTGCCATCCAGAATGGTTGGATCAATTCACAACTCCACCAACAATGCATTAATGTCCTAATTTTGCCACATCCCCTCCAACATTTACTACTTTCCTTTGTTGTCATGTTAGCCAATCTGCTAGGTGTGAAGTGTTACCTCAGAGTTGTTTGGATTTACATTTCTCTAATTATTTGAGATTTAGAGCACTTTTTCATGTGCTTTTTGATAGTTGTGATTTCTTTATCTGAAAATTGCCTATTAATGTCTGTTGCCCATTTATCAGTTGGGGAATCATTTGAATTTGTACAATTTATTTAGCTCCTTATAAATTTGAGTAATTAGACCTTTGTCAGGGGTTTTTGTTATAAAGATTTTTCCCAATTGGTTCCTTCCCTTCTAGCATTGGTTTTGTTTGTACAAAACTTTTTTTAATTTAATGTAATCAAAATTATTTATTTTACATTTTGTAAGTTTTTCTAACTCTTCCTTGGTTTTAAAATCTTTCCTTTCCCAATGATCTGACAAATATTATATTCTGTGTTCCTCTAATTTACTTAGAGTTTCCTTCTTTATATTCAAGTCATTCACCCATTCTTAAATTATCTTGGTGTAGGGTGTGAGATGTTGACCTAAACCTAATCTCTCCAATACTGTTTTCTAATTTTCACAGCAGTTTTTGTCAAATAGTGGATTTTTGTCACAAAAGTTGGGCTCCTTAGACTTATCATAGACTGTCTTGCTGAGGTCACTTACCCCAAGTCTATTCCATTGATCCTCCCTTCTGTCTCTTAGCCAGTACCATATTGTTTTGATGACCACTGCTTTATAGTATACTTTAATATCTGGTACTGCTAGGCCACCTTCCTTCATATATTTTTTTCATTATTCACCTTGATATTCTTGATTTTTTGTTCTTCCAAATGAACTTTGTTATAGTTTTTTTTCTAATTCAATAAAGAAGTTTTTTGGTAGTTTGATAAGTATGGCACTAAATAAGTAAATTAATTTGGGAAGAATGGTCATTTTTATTATGTTAGCTCATCCTACCCATGAGCAATCAATGCTTTTCCAATTGTTTAGATCTAGTTTTAATTGTTTGGAAAGTGTTTTGTAGTTGTATTTCTATAATTCCTGTGTTTGTTTTGGTAGATAAATTCCTAAGTATTTTATATTGTCTAGGGAGATTTTAAATCATTTTTCTCTTTCTACCTCTTGCTGCTGCAATGTGTTGGAAATATATAGAAATGCTGATGATTTGTGTGCATTTATTTTGTATCCTCCAACTTTGCTAAAGTTGTTGATTATTTCTACCAGCTTTTTAGTTGATTCTCTAGCATTTTTTAAGTAGAGCATCATAACTTCTGCAAAGAGTGATAACTTAGTCTCCTCATTGCCTATTTGATCCCTTTAATTTCTTTTCCTCTCTAATTGGTACTGCTAATGTTTCTAGTACTATGTTGAAGAATAGAGGTGATAATGGGCATCCTTGTTTCATACCTGATCTTACCAGGAAGGCTTCTAATTTAGGGGATGATACTTGCTGATGGTTTTAGATATATACTGTTAATTATTTTTAGTAAAGATCCTTCTATTCCTATACTTTCCAGTGTTTTCAATAGGAATGGGTACTGTATTTTGTCAAAGGCTTTTTCAGCATCTATTGAGATAATCATGTGATTTTCATTGGTTTGTTTGTTGATATGGTCAATTATGTGAATGGTTTTCCTAATATTGAACCATCTTTCCATTCCTGATATAAACCCCACCTGATCATAATGAATAACCATAGTGATCACTTGCTGGAGTCTTTTTGCTAGTATTCCATTTAAGAGTTTTGCATCTATGTTCATTAAAGAGCTTGGTCTGTAGTTTTCTTCCTCTGTTTTTGGTCTTCTTGGCTTTGGAATCAGTACCATATTAGTGTCATAAAAGGAATCTTATAGAACTCCTTCTTTCCTTCTTATGTCAAATGGTTCGACAGTGGAATTGTATGTCAGCTAAGGGGGGTTAGCAGGGTTTAGGGGAAAGAGGAAGAACATAAAATATTTAACTATGGGAAAATATTCAAAATAAAAATAATAAAATAATAAAATAAATGGTTTGTATTGTATTGGGATTAGTTGTCTTTGAATGTCTGGTAGAATTCACCATCAGGTCCTGGGGATTTTTTCTAAGGGAGTACTTTGGTGACTTGTTCAATTTATTTTTCTGATATAGGATTATTTAAACATTCTATTTATTCTTCTGTTTGTCTAGGCAATTTATATTTTTGTAGATATACACTCATATAGCCTAGATTGCTATATTTATTGCCATATAATTGGGCAAAATAGTTTTTAATGACTGTCTTAATTTCCTCTTCATTAGAAGTGAGGTCTACCTTTTCATCTTTGATACTGTAAATTTGTTTATTTCTTTCCTTTTTTATTTGATTGACCAGTACTTTGTCTATTTTATCTTTTTATTCCAAGTACCAGCTTTTATTCTTATTTATTAATTCAATAGTTCTTTTACTTTTGATTTTATTATTTTCTCCTTTTATTTTTAGGACTTCTAATTTGGTTTTCATCTGGGGATTTTTAATTTGTTTGGTTTCTAGTTTTTTAATTTGCATGCCCAATTCATTTATCTCTGCCCTCCTTGATTCGTTAATATATGCACTCAAGGATATAAATTTCTCCCTGAGTACTGCTTTGGCTACATCCCATATATTTTGGTAAGGAGTCTCATCACTGTCATTCTCTTCAATGAAATTATTAATTATTTCTATGATTTGTTCTTTATCTGATTTGGGAATAACATATTATTTAATTTCTAATCAATTTTTGGTTTGCCTTTTCAGGTACTCTTGCTAATTATTATTTTTATTGCAGTATGATCTGAAAAAGTTGCATTAATTATTTCTGCTTTTTTACATTTGTTTGCTATGTTTTTATGCCCTAGTACATGGTCAGTCTTTGTGAATGTATCATGTGCTGCTGAAAAGAAGGTGTATTCCTTTTTGTCCTTATTTATTCTTCTTCATATGTCTATTAACTCCAATTTTTCTAAGATTTCATTCACATCTCTTACCTCTTTCTTATTTGTTTTTTGGTTTGATTTATCTAGGTCTGATAGAGGAAGGTTCAGGTCTCCCACTAGTATCTTTTTATTATCTATTTTCTCCTTAAGCTCCCCCAATTTCTCCTTTAGAAGTTTGGATGCTATACCATTTGGTCCATATATGTTGAGTGATGATATTTCCTCATTGTCTATACTGCCTTTTATCAAGGTATAATTACCTTCCATATGTCTTTTTTTAACATTTATTAATATTCATTTTTAACATGGTTACATGATTCATGCTCCCACTTTCCCCTTCACCCCCCGCACTCCCCCCACCCATGGCTGATGCACATTTCCACTGGTTTTAACATGCGTCATTGATCAAGTCCTATTTCCAAATTGTTGTTAGTTGCATTGGTGTGGTAGTTTCGAGTCTACATACCCAATCATATCCACCTCAACCCATGTGTTCAAGCAATTGTTTTTATTATATGTTTCTTCTCCTGCAGTTCTTCCTCTGAATGTGGGTAGCATCTTTTCCATAAATCCCTCAGAGCTGTCCTGTGTCACTGCATTGCTGCTTGTACAGAAGTCCATTGCATTCGATTTTACCATAGTATACCAGTGTCTGTGTACAGTGTTCTTCTGGCTCTGCTCCTTTATCTCTGCATCAGTTCCTGAAGGTCTTTCCAGTTCACATGGAATTAATCCAGTTTATTATTCCTATTAGCACAATAGTATTCCATCACCAGCATATACCAAAATTTGTTCAGCCATTCCCCAATTGAAGGGCATACCCTCCTTTTCCAGTTCTTTGCCACCACAAAAACACAGCTATAAATATTTTCGTACAAGTCTGTTTATCTCTAATCTCTTTTTGGTACAATCCCAACAATAGTATGGCTGGATCAAAGGGCAGGCATTTTTTATAGCCCTTTGAGCATAGTTCCAAATTGCCATCCAGAATGGTTGGATCAGTTCACAACACCACCAGCAATGCATTAATGTCCCAATTTTGCCACATCCCTTCCAGCATTCATTACTCTCCCCTTCTTTCATTTTAGCCAATCTGCTAGGTGTGAGGTGATACCTCAGAGTTGTTTTGATTTGCATTTCTCTAATTATTAGAGATTTAGAACACTTTCTCATGTGCTTATTGATACTTTTGATTTCTTTACCTGAAAATTGGCTATTCATGTCTCTTGCCCATTTATCAATAGGGAATGGCTTGATTTTTTATACAATTGACTTAACTCCTTGTATATTTGAGTAATTAGACCCCTGTCAGAGT
>NC_058136.1:24696084-24724350 GCF_016433145.1 Gracilinanus agilis | reverse complement strand
GTAATTTTCTCTAACTCTTGCTTGGTTTTAAAGTCTTTCCTTTCCCAGAGATCTGACAAGTATACTATTCTGTGTTCACTTAACTTATTTATACTTTCCCTCTTCATATTCAAATCATTCACCCATTCTGAATTTATCTTGGTGTAGGGTGTGAGATGTTGATCTAAACCTAATCTCTCCCATATTGTTTTCCAAATTTCCCAGCAGTTTTTGTCAAATAGTGGATTCATGTCCCAAAAGTTGGGCTCTTTGGGTTTATCATACGCTGTCTTGCTGATGTCATTTACCCCAATTCTATTCCACTGATCCTCCTTTCTGTCTCTTAGCCAGTACCATATTGTTTTGATGACTGCTGCTTTATAGTATAGGTTAATATCTGGTACTGCTAGGCCACCTTACTTCACATTTTTTTTCATTATTTCCCTTGACATTCTTAATCTTTTGTTATTCCATATGAAATTTGTTATACTTTTTCCTAATTCAATAAAGAAGTTTTTTGGTACTTTGATAGGTATGGCCCTAAATAGGTAAATTAATTTGGGTAGAATGGTCTATTGTCTAGGGAGATTTTAAATAGTTTTTCTCTTTCTACCTCTTGCTGCTGCAATGTGTTGGAAATATTTGGAAATGCTGATGATTTATGTGCATTTATTTTGTATCCTGCCACTTTGCTAAAGTTGTTAATTATTTCTACCAGCTTCTTAGTTGATTCTCTAGGATTTTTTAAGTAGACCATCATATCATCTGCAAAGAGTGATAGCTTAGTCTCCTCATTGCCTATTTGATCCCTTTAATTTCTTTTCTTCTCTAATTGGTACTGCTAGTGTTTCTAGTACTATGTTGAAGAATAGAGGTGATAATGGGCATCCTTGTTTCACGCCTGATCTTATTGGGAAGGCTTCTAATTTATCCCCATTGCATATGATGCTTGTTGATGGTTTGAGGCATATACTGTTTATTATTTTTAGGAAAGGTCCTTCTATTCCTATACTTTTCAGTGTTTTCAATAGGAATGTATGCTGTATTTTGTCAAAGGCTTTTTCAGCATCTATTGAGATAATCATGTGATTTTTGTTTGTTAGACTGTTGATATGGTCAATTATGGGGATGGTTTTCCTAATGTTGAACCATCCTTGCATTCCTGGTATAAATCCCACCACTCTCTGTTAATATTCTATTTAAGATTTTTGCATCTATGTTCATTAGGGAGATTGGTCTGTAGTTTTCTTTCTCTGTTTTTGATCTCCCTGGCTTTGGAATCAGTACCATATTTCTGTCATAAAAGTAATTTGGTAGGACTCTTCTTTGCTTATTATGTCAAATAATTTGTATACTATTAGTTGCTCTTTGAATGTCTGATAGAATTCACTTGTGAATCCATCAGGCCCTGGTGAGTTTTTCTTAGGGAGTTCTTTGATGGCTTGTTCAATTTCTTTTTCTGATATGGGATTATTTAGGTATTCTATTTCTTCTGCTGTTAATCTAGGCAGTTTATATTTTTGTAAATATTCATCCATATCTCCTAAATTGTTATATTTATTGCCATATAATTGGGCAAAATAATTTTTAATGATTGCCTTAATTTCCCCTTCATTAGAGGTGAGGTCTCCCTTTTCTTCTTTGATACTGTCAATTTGGTTTTCTTCTTTCCTTTTTTTATTAGATTGACCACTACTTTGTCTATTTTATCTGTTTTTTTCAAAATACCAGCTTCTAGTCTTATTTATTAATTCAATAGTTCTTTTACTTTCGATTTTTTTTAATTTCTCCTTTGATTTTTACTATTTCTAATTTAGTTTTCATCTTGGGATTTTTAATTTGTTCACTTTCTAGTTTTAAGTTGCATGCCCAATTCATTAACCTCTGCCCTCCCTAATTTGTTATTATATGCACTCAAGGATATAAATTTCCCCCTGAGTACTGCCTTGGCTGCATCCCACAGAGTTTGGTAGGATGTCTCATCATTGTCATTCTCTTCAATGAAATTGTTGATTGTTTCTATGATTTCTTCTTTGACTAATTGGTTTTGGAGAATCATATTATTTAAATTCCAATTAGTTTTTGATTTGCCTGTCCAGGTGCCCTTACTAATTATTATTTTTATTACATTATGATCTGAGAAGGTTACAATTATTATTTCTGCTCTTTGCATTTGTTTCTATGCCCTATAACATGGTCAATCTTTGTGAATGTACCATGTGCAGCTGAAAAGAAGGTTTATTCCTTTTTGTCCCTATTTATTTTTCTCCACATATCAATTAAATCTAATATTTTTAGGGCTTCATTCACCTCTCTTACCACTTTCTTATTTATTTATTTATTTATTTATTTATTTTTAAACCCTTGTACTTTGGTGTATTGTCTCATAGGTGGAAGATTGGTAAGGGTGGGCAATGGGGGTCAAGTGACTTGCCCAGGGTCACACAGCTGGGAAGTGGCTGAGGCCGGGTTTGAACCTAGGACCTCCTGTCTCTAGGCCTGACTCTCACTCCACTAAGCTACCCAGCTGCCCTCTTATTTATTTTTTGGTTTGATTTATCTAGATCTGAAAGAGGAATATTTAGATCTCCCACTAGTATGGTTTTACTATCTATTTCCCTCTTGAGCTCTGCCAGTTTCTCCTTCATGAATTTGGATGCTATGCCACTTGGTGCATACAAATTGAGCAGAGTTATTTCCTCATTGTTTATACTGCCTTTAATCAGGATGTAATGACCTTCCCTGTCTTTTTTAATCATATCTATTTTTACTTTGGCTTTGTCAGAAATCATAATAGCCACTCCTGCCTTCTTTTTCTCATTTGATTCCCAAAAGATTTTGCTCAAGCCTTTAACCTTAAACTTGTGTATATCCACCCGCCTCATATGTGTTTCTTGTAGACAACATATGGTAGGATTTTGGTTTCTAATCCACTCTGCTATTTGCTTCCGTTTTATGAGCAAGTTCATCCCATTCACATTCAGAGTTATAATTATCAGTTTTGCATTCGCTGACATTTTCGTATCCTCCCCTATTCCTACCCCTTCTTCTAAAACTATTTTCTTTTAAACCCAGTGGTTTGCTTTAAGCCAGTATCCCTTATCCCTTCCCTTGATTAACTTCCCTTTCTACCCCCTCCTTTATTATTCCCCTATTTTTATTTTTAAAGGCCTAACGAATTCCCTTCCCCTTCTTCTCCCCTCCCTTTTCTGACCTCCCCACTCCTCTGATCCCCTTGGTTTATCCCTTCTGACTTTCTCAGTAGGGTTAGATAGAATTTTATATCCCAATGGATAATATAGCTACTCTTCCCTCTCTGGGTTGATTACACTGAGAGTAAGGTTTAAATATTACCTCTTAATGCTCTCTTCCTCTCCTTCTTATAATAGTATTTGTCCCCTCCCCTTTCCATGCCCTCTTTGTGTGTAATAGAATATCCTATTTTTCTTATTCACTCAAGTTTCTCTTGGGGTCCCCTACTATTCACCCCCCTCTTTCCCACCCCCGTATCATCTTAGACCATTTAGTATTCCACCCTCTCCCTATGAATTATTCTTCTGATTACTATAATAATGAGTACTCTAATAGTGAAAAGAGTTCACTACAGAGAATTATACATAGCATTTCTCCACATAGGAATACAGATAATTAGATCTTATTGTATCCCTGAAAGAGGCAAATTCAAAAATTATGAGTTTTCTTTCTTTCCCCTCTGTTTCTTATTTACCTTTTCCATGTTTCTCTTGATTTTTGTGGCTGGATATCAAACTTTCCATTTAGTCCTGGTCTTTTCTGTGCAAATACTTGGAAATCTTCAATTTTGTTGAATCTCCATACTTTCCCTTGGAAGTATATAGTCAGTTTTGATGGGTAGTTGATCCGTGGTTGAAGGCCCAGTTCTCTTGCTTTCTGAATATCATATTCCAAGCCTTGTGGTCTTTTAGCGTGGGGGCTGCCAGATCCTGTGTGATCCTGATTGGTGCTCCTTGATATTTGAATGGTCTCTTTCTGGCTTCTTGTTAGATTTTTCTTTTACTTGGAAGCTCTTGAATTTGGCTATTATATTCCTGGGTGTTGTCTTTTCTGGGTCTAGTGTAGAGGGTGATCTGTGGATCCTTTCAATGTCTATATTGCCCTCTTGTTGTAGAACTTGAGAGCAATTTTGCTGAATACTTTCTTTTAGTATGGAGTCCAGATGTCTATTAATTTCTGCCTTTTCTGGAAGACCAATGATTCTCAGGTTGTCTCTTCTTGGTCTGTCACTTTCTCATTGAGATATTTCATGTTTCCTTCTATTTTATCAGTCTTTTAACTTTGTTTTATTTTTTCTTGCTGTCTTGATAGATCATTATCTTCTAATTTCTCAATTGTAGCCTTTAGGGACTGGCTTTTTGCTATAA
The DNA here is from genome assembly GCF_016433145.1 of Gracilinanus agilis. Classification (NCBI taxonomy): domain Eukaryota; kingdom Metazoa; phylum Chordata; class Mammalia; order Didelphimorphia; family Didelphidae; genus Gracilinanus; species Gracilinanus agilis. Next base: position 24,719,971 of record NC_058136.1, on the reverse strand, counting down.
TCTTTTGGTTTTCCTTTTCAATCTGGTTTGTTTGGTTCTTCAAGGCTTCCAACTGGTCATTTCTGGTGTTCAATTTGCTTATCAGTTCATCTGATTTCTGAGCCTCACTTTCCAATTGCAAAATTCTGCCTTTTAAACTGTTATTTTCTTTCCAGATCTCTTACATCTTTCTCATCATTTCAGATTTGAACTCTTCAATACCTTGTGACCAGTTTTCATTATTTTGGGAAGGTTTGGATATGGTTACTTGTTTGTTCTCCCCTGCTGTTTGCTCTTTTTTCTGGATTTTCTCTGTGTAAAAGTTGTCCAGTGTTACAGATTTCTTGTTGATGATCTTCGTCTTCTGGGGTTCCCGATTTTGGCTTGTCATTGTTGTTAGCCCAGCGCCTTCTGCGCTTTATCCTCCCACTCAGGGTCTGTCTGTGCTCTCTAGGCTCCCAAGGTCTCAGGTCTCGTTGTTCTCGGGGTCACGCCTCCTGGTGGTTCCCCCAGTCTGCCCCTCTGCCCGAGGCTCCTTCAACAGTCTCAGGGTGCTGCTTCCACAGCTGTGCTCCTGTCTGCACAGGGTCCCCACTAGAGGTCCAAGCCTTCGCTCAAGATCCTTGTCCATGCCTAAGTCAATGCCTTCACCCGAGCCAGAGCTCAGGGTCTGTATTCAAAGTCTGTGGTCATTCTTTAGCCTCTTGGGGTCCTAAGTCTTGCTGCTCTCAGGAACAGGCCCTGGAGCTGCCAATCACTTAATGGGTGCCCCAAACCTGCTTTAACTCTTCTGTGCTGGCCTTGAAACTGTATGTGGTGTGGGGGGTTGGGTAGGGGCTTGTTCAGCTCACGTTTTAGTGAGAGCTGTTTCACCCCTTTATAGCGCGGAAATGCCCCAATTCCACATATCTTCAATGCTGCACCCTGTTGTGAGGTCCCTTCTTTCTTCTGGATTTGTTTTTATGTCCCCTTGAGGAGTCTTATATGCTTCAGTTAGGAGAGGTCAGGCAGTTGCTTTTTACTCTGCCGCCATCTTAACCCAGAAATTCTCCACCTCATATCTCTTTTAACTAGATCTATTTTTACTTTGGCTTTTTCAGATATCATGATTATGACTCCTGCCTTGATTTTCTCAGTTGATGACCAAAAGATTTTGCTCTAGCCTTTTACCTTTACTCTGTGAGTATCTACCTGCCTCATGTGTGTTTCTTGTAGACATCATATGGTAAGATTTTGGTTTCTAATCCACCCTGCTATTTCCTTCAGTTTTTATGGGAGAGTTCTTCCCATTCACATTCAGAGTTACTATTACCAGCTGTGTAACCTCCAACATTTTTATTTCCTCTCCTTCTCCTGCCCTTTCTTCTTTCATTATTTCCTTTTATCCCAGTGTTTTGTTTTTAATCAGTCCCCCTAATCCCCACCCTTATTTTACTTCCCTTTCTCACCCCTTCCTTCTTATTTTTCTTTAGAGTCTTTTTGAGTTACCCCACACACTCTCCCTCCCTAGTGTTGCTTCCCTCCTCATCAGTCTGTTTGTTACATTAATACTTCTCTATAGGGCAGGAATCAATTCTCTCCCCCCAATGAATCTGATTGTTCTTTTCTTTAAGTCAATTTCAATGCATGTAAGAATTAAACCTCTTTACCCTTCCAGTTTATTGGTCTTCTCCCTTGCTCTCACCATGTGCTTCTTTATGAAATATAACTTTATTCTATTTGTCTCCTTTCCCATTTTTCTTAATATTATTCTCTTTTTTACCTCTAGTTTTATGTATATTTATCTTTTCTGAAAAGAATACAAATCATTTGAACTTATTGGGTCCCTTAAAAAAAGTTTTGATTTTTTTTTTGTTTTATTTCCCCTTCTCTTAATTACTATTTGATGATTCCCTTGAGTTCTGTGTTTGGACATCAAATTTCCTGTTTAAGTCAAGTCTTTTCTTTTTAAATGCTTGGAAGTCTTCAATTTTTATTAAATGGCCATACTCTATCCTGCAAACATATAGCCAATTTTACTGGATAGTTCATTCTTGGTTGTAGACCCAGTTCCCTTGCTTTCTGGAATCATATTCCATACCTTCTTGTTCCTCAGTGTAGAGGCATCCAGATCCTGTGTTATCTTAACTGTGGTGCCATGGTATCTGAATGACTTCTTCTTAGCATCTTGTAATATTTTTTTAAACCCTTGTACTTCGGTGTATTGTCTCATAGGTGGAAGAGTGGTAAGGGTGGGCAATGGGGGTCAAGTGACTTGCCCAGGGTCACACAGCTGGGAAGTGGCTGAGGCCGGGTTTGAACCTAGGACCTCCTGTCTCTAGGCCTGACTCTCACTCTACTGAGCTACCCAGCTACCCCTATGTAATATTTTTTAATTGAACTGGTAGTTCTTGAATTTGGCTATAACATTCCTGGGCATTGTCAATTGAGAATTATATGAAGGAGGTGATCTGTGGATTCTTTCAATCTCCACTTTTCCTTCTTATGTGTGAATATTTGGGCAGTTTTCTTGGATTATTTCTTGTAGGCTGATGTCCAGGCTTTTACTTTGGGCATTATCTTCTGGTAGTCCAATAATTCTTAAACCGTCTCTTATCAATCTGTTTTCCAGATCTAAGGTCTTGTCAATAAGGTGTTTCATATTTTTCTCAAAATTTTCATTCTTTTACTTTTATTTTATAGATTCTTGCTGCTTTGTGAAGTCATTTGCTTCTAGTTATTGGATTCTAATTTTTAAAGACAATTTCAATTGTGGCTTTTTGGTCATCCTTCTTTTCTGGTCTGATTTTCTTTGTAGTTTATCTTTCACCTTCTTTGCCTCATTTTCAAGTGGGTCAATTTTGGCTTTCAAGACACTATTTTCTTGTTTTATTTAATGTATTTCCTTTTTCCAATTGTCTTCAGCCTCTCTTAACTGTTTTTTGAATTGTATTTTGAGTTCTTCCAAAGCCTATGTCCAATTCACTGGAGTTTCTGTATTTTTTTCTTAGTGTTCTCCTTGATTCTCCTTTGTTCTATTTGCTCTTTATTCATTACCTGTATAGAAGCTGTCAACTATAATTTGTTTTTTCTTTTTCTGTTGTCTACTCATATGTTTTCCTTCTTCCCTCCTGTAATTGGCTGTAATCTTGCTCCTCTAATTATTTGCTGGATCTGTGGGTTTGGGCTATTTTGTCCTGAAAAGGTACTTCTCTGCCCTGCCCCTTGATTAGGTTAAGCTAATGGTTTTAATTTGCTGTGAGGTAATATCTTCCCCAGGTGGCAACTAAAGATTTCAGCCACTTAAAGTTTAGTTTATGAGGGATGAGTGTTGGAGCTTCCCTGCCCTTTGAAAACTTCTTATCTGTCCTAATAACAAGATTAAGTCAGGGTGGAGTCCATCTGCAGAGCAGGATGTGCCCTGAGGCTAAAACCTAGTGAAAGGATTGGGGGAGGGGGGAGGCACAAGATCAAATGTTTTGTCTGTGACTAGGCTGCCCTCTCTGTAATCCTCCTCCAACTGCATCCCTGCCTTCTGTATTCAATGCCCTGAGGCTGGCACAGCTGTGCCAGCAGGACACTTCCTATGGACTAGCATCCTTGCCCATCCAGAGATTTCAGGATCTTCTGGAGACTCAGCACATTAGGTGGGGTAGGGGACCTGGGATCATCCTTCTTCATTTGCCCTCTAACCAGACAGATAAAGAATTGAGACTTTTCCCCCCACCTATCTTTTAAGTTGGGTTCAGCAGGAGGATCCCCCAGCTCTATTCTATTGTCAGATGTGGTTTTCTGTCCCCTCCAAACATTTTGTCCTTGATTTGTGATGAAGGGTTTTCAGAGGTCTGGAGCCTTGAGACCTCTAAGCCAGTGATGGGCAAACTTTTTAAAGAGAGGGACAAAGGAAAGGAAATGCTCATCTGTCAGTCTGTTTCTATTGTATCCAACTCATTGTATTCCTCATATTAGGACTAATGACTCTTGGAGGAATAGAACATTTCAGGGGGCCTAATCTGGCCTACAGGCCGTAGTTTGCCCATCACTGCTCTAAGCCACCATCTTCCCAGAAATCCCATTTTCCCCCTTGAACTTCAAGAAAGCCAGGTATGAGAATGGGATGAGTTAGGGAAAAAACAACTCCAAAGGCAAGCTCTTCTGAAAGCCTAGTACTAAAATCATGTTAGACTATTCAGAAAGCACAAGTCATAATATATTTGGAAGGCAGTATTGCAAGCTGGAAGGAACATGGATAGGATCAAATCACATGGCATCTGGTTTCACTTCCCCCCTTTGACTCTAAATCACCATGTTCAGTAAGTTGTAACTTCTCTACAAACTTCAGTTCCTTCATTTGCAAAGGAAGGCATAGGCAGACTAAGATGCTGGGAAAAGAGAAAGACTTGCAATCAAGAAAAGATTGGGATTCAAATATTTGCCTCTGACACAAGCTTATCTTTGAGACTTTGGACAAGGGACTTAACTCCTTCCCCCAAGATCCTCTAAACAGTAAAAACTGATATGATAATTAGCCTAGACTGAGGATGATATCTGAGGTCTGCTCACAAAAGTCCCCAAAATTTGAGAGCTGGCCTACATGAAACTACCGAATTTTATTTAATCTCCAATGCAATCAACCTGAAGATTCCTCATTTACTTTAACAAATGAGGAAAGTGAAAGACACAAGAGCATAGGTCTCAATCTATTTCGGGTCACACAGCCATGGAGTGGCAGAGCCACCATTTGTACAAAGGTTTTATGACTCCTAAGTCAGCAAATTATGGCCAAAGATGGCATCACTGTTGTCAAGATTGGTGGACTATGACCAAAATTCTCTTGACAGAGAGAAGAGGAAAGAAGGAAAAGGAAAGAAGAGGAGAGAAAAGGAAAAGGCTAGGAAGTGGGGTGGGAAGAAAGTCAAGGGGCCAAGGAGAAATAAGAAAAAATATGAAGAGGAAAGGGGAAGAGTAGATTCTCAGACGATCCACTTTGAGGTGGAAGGGCCCTCAGTGTCAAACTGGTCCAAACCTCTCCTTTGACAGAACATAGAGCTGAAGCCCAGAAAAGTTCAGTGACTTGCTCAGGATGACACAGATAATGTAGATCAGAGGTGTAATTTGGACTTGGGACCTCTGTCTCCCAAGGCACTATCTTTCATTAACAAACCTAACATTCCTGACAGAACACTAAGGGAGAAGACTAAAAAGGTAGGGGGAAGAGAAAGAAGTTGGTGGAGGGAGTTTAGTGGAAAGAATACTTAAGAGGACTGAAGAGGGAAAGGAGGAGGAAGTGGAAGGAGATGGTTTGGAAAGACCATGTGGGCTGAGCATGGAGAAATGAGGAAAGAAAGGGAAGGAGAAAATGGATAAGGAAGGATGTTTGTAGGGAGAAAAATAATTAGAGAGGAAGGAAGGAGGAGGGCAAAAAGAGAAGGAGTGAAAAGTACACAGAGACAAAAGCCAGGCTTTGGTCAAAGGAGAGGAAGGAGGAAGGAAAGAATAAGGGGTGAAAGAATGGAGACAGGAAGAAAGAAAGAAAGAGGAGAGGGTGGGACAAGGGCACAGTAGACAAAGTTTGCACACTTCCAGAACCAAACACTTCCAGGACAACTCCACAAACAAAGGCAGAGTGGTGAGGTGGTTTTTCTTTTCTGAATGTCATGGGTAGAAGGAAAGAGGATGTGGTCACAGATTCCAGGTGGCCAAAAATTTAAGTAATGAACAGGAGAATCTGGCCTGGGAAGTACAATTAAGGCTCAACCGGCATATTCCAGAGTGAAGGAACGACAGAAGAGTTAGGCCTATTTTTATAAACATCCAATTCCAAACCCAGCAACTCATGCTAGGGGCGACCCCTACCTTTCATTAGCTCTGATGTGAGCAGGCATGTCCTTCCAATTTTCTGTGCTCCACAGTAAACAGCCTCCCTGGCCAGCTTGGAAAATTCAGGAGACCTGGTTTTTATGTCATCTCTACTCCTAAATGTCACTGGGTAAAACTCATTTTATCAGCTCAGTGACAGGCCCTGGAAAGGATGGCATTCGACTAGATGGGATCTAAAGAACTCTTCACCTCTGCTTGCAGACTCTGTTTCTCAGAGTGGCTGATGGTCCCTGAGGGAACAGACAGAATACGTAGAAAATGAACCAACGATCACCAAGTCACAGGGACCTGCTTTGATTTTTCCATGGTCACATTCCTAATCTTCAAGCCACCCATTTTTCCCCTTGATGTTAAGGAAGCAAGTAAGCAATGGGATGAGTTGGGGAAAAATATAACTCCAATGGCAAGCACTTTTTAAAGCCTGGTGGTAAAATCATGTTAGACTATTCAGAAAGCAAAAGTCCTTATATATTAGGAGGCACCATGGTGAGCTAGAAAGAACAGGAATAGGAATAGAGATCAAGGCATCTGTTTTCACTTCCCTCTTTTACCTCAAAATCACTAGGTTCATTAAGTTGTAACTTCTCTAAAGGCTTCAAGTACTTCCTTTGCAAAGGTAGGCAAAAGCAGACTAAAATGTTGGGAAAAGAGACAGTTTTGCAATCCAGGGAGGCGGTGATGGCCACAGGGGCATTTATCTTTCCTATTAATTTTTCAGGAAAGGGGGCGGTAGGCCAAAAATTTGGGCCCTAGACTCTGAGGTCTGATCACTGAGGTCCCCAAAACTTGAGGGCTGGCCTAGATGAAACTATTCAATTTTATTTCAGATCAAATCCTATCAAACTGAAGATTCCTCATTTGCTTTTACAACTGAGGAAAATGAAAGCCACAAGAGCATAGCTCTCTATCTGTTTTGGGTCACACAGCCATGGAATAGCAAAGCCACCATTTATACACATGTTCTATGACTCCTAAGTTAGCACAGTGTGGCCAAGGATGACATCACTGTTGAAAAGGTTTGTGAGAGGAGAGGAAAGAAGGAGAGGGAGATTAGGGGAGAGAAAAGGAAAAGAATAGGAATGGAGGAAGAAATTGGAGGGGCCAAGGAGAAATAAGAAAAAATATGAAGAGGAAAGGGGAGGAGTAGATTCTCAGAGGATCCACTGTGAGGTGGAAGGGCCCTCAGTGTCAAACTGGTCCAAACCTCTCCTTTGACAGAACATAGAGCTGAAGCCCAGAAAAGTTCAGTGACTTGCTCAGGATGACACAGATAATGTAGATCAGAGGTGTAATTTGGACTTGGGACCTCTGTCTCCCAAGGCACTGTCTTTCATTAACCAACCTAACATTCCATACAGGACAGAGAAAAAAAGGACTAAGGGGTGGGAGGAAGAGAAAGAATTTGGTGGACATAGTTAAGAGGAAAATGTTAGTCAGGAGGGTGCAAGTGGGAGAGGAGGAGGAAGAGGAAGGAGGTTGTTGTCATAAACCTTGGGGACAGAGCATGGAGAAGTGAGGAAAGGAAAGGAGGTAGAAAAATGAGAAGGAAGGATGTGTTTAGGGAGAAAAATTATGAGAGAGGAAGGCAAAAAGAATAGGTGTGAAAAGAAGGTAGAGACCAAAGCCAGGCTATGGTAAAGGGAGATGAAGGAGGAAGGAAAGGACAAGGGGTGAAAGAATGGAGACCAGCAAGAAGGTAAGAAAGAGGAGAGGGTGGGACAAGGGTATAGAATACAAAGGCTGCACAGCTCGAGAACCCAACCCTTACAGGACACCCCCATAAAGAAAGGCAGAGTGGAGAGGTTTTTTTTTTCCTTTCTGAATTTTATGGGTATAAGGAAAGAGGATGAGGCTATGAATTCCAAGTGGCCCAAAATGGAGGTATTCAGCAGGAGAATCTGGCCTGGGAAGGAGAGGGAATACTCATTCAACTTAGCCCAGGGTGAAGGAAAGACAGAAGAGTTAGGCCTGTTTTTATATACACCCAACACCAAACCCTGCACCTCATACCAAGGACTGCCCTTGCCCTTCACTTGCTCTGACTCTGGGCATGCTTGTCTTCTACTCTTCTGTGCTCCACAATAAGCAGCCTCTCTGGCCATCTTAGAATGTTTAGGATACCTGCGTTCTTTTCTCATTTCTACTAACTGACACTGGGTAAAGCTCTTTGTTTTGGCTCAGTGACAGGCCCTGGAAAGGAAGGCATTGGACTAGTTGGGATCAAAAGAATGCTTTACCATGGCTGCCAGACTCCGTTTCTCAGAGTGCTTGAGGGTCCCAACGGGAACAAATAGAATGCCCAGAAAATGAAGACAAGGTCAGTAAGTCACAGGGACCTGCTTTGCTTTTTCCATGTTCACATTCCTAATCTTCAACCCACCCATTTTTCCCCTTGATCTTCACGGAAACAATGGGATGAGTTGGGGACAAATATAACTCCAAAAGCAAGCTCTTCTGAAAGCCTGGTGGTAAAATCATGTTGGACTATTCAGAAAGCACAAGTCCTTGTATATTAGGAGGCATCTTATGAGATAGAAAGAGCAGGGATAGGAATACAGCTCAAGGAATCTGTTTTCACTTCTCTCTTTTGCCTAAAAATCACTAGGTTAACTAAGTTGTAAATTCTCTACAGGCTTCAAGTACTTCCTTTGCAAAGGTAGGCATAGGCAGACAAAGATGCTGGGAAAAGAGACAGTCTTACACTCAAGACAAGATTGGGATTCAAAAGTTGGCTTCTGACACAAGCTGGCTTTGAGGCTTTGGACCAAGGACTTGGTCAAGGGAGATGAAGAAGGAAGGAAAGGACAAGGGTTGAAAGAATGGAGAGCAGCAAAAAGGTAAGAAAGAGGAGAGGGTGGGACAAGGGCACAGTAGGCAAAAGTTGCACAGTTCCAGAACCCAACCTTAACAGGACACCTCCACAAAGAAAGGCAGAGTGGAGAGGTTGTTTTTCTTTCTGAATTTTATCGGTAAAAGGAAAGAGGGTGTGGCTACGGATTCCAAGTGGGCAAAAATGTAAGTACTAAGCAGGACAATCTGGCCTGGGAAGGAAAGGGAAGTCTCACCCAACATAGCCCAGGGTGAGGGAATGACAAAAGAGTTAGGCCTGTTTTTATATATACCCACCAACAAACCCAGCACCTCATATCAGGGACTGCCCCTGCCCTTCACTTCCTCTCACTCTGGGCATGCTTGTCTCCTACTCTTCTGTGCTCCACTGTAAGCAGCCTCCCTGGCCATTGTAGAATGTTCAGGAGACCTGGGTTCTTTTGTCTTCTCTACTCCTGCCTGTCACTATGTAAAGCTCTTTGTGTTAGCTTAGTGACAGGCCCTGGAAAGGAGGGCATTGGACTAGTTGGGATCAAAGGAATATTCACCTCTGCTGCCAGACACTGTTTCTCAGAGTGGATGAGGGTCCTGAGGGAACAGAGAGAATGCCCAGAAAATGAAGACAAGGTCATCCCACCCATTTTTCCCCTTGATCTTCAAGCAAGCAAGGAAGCAATGGGATGAGTTGGGGAAGAAAATAATTCCAAAAGCAAGCTCTTCTGAAAGCCTGGTGGTAAAATCATGTTGGACTATTCAGAAAGCACAAGTCCTTGTATATTAGGAGGCATCTTATGAGATAGAAAGAGCAGGGATAGGAATAGGTCTCATGGCATCTGTTTTCCCTTCCCTCTTTTGCCTCAAAATCACTAGGTTCACTAAGTTGTAACTTCTCTACAGGCTTCAAGTACTTCCTTTGCAAAGGTAGGCAAAGGCAGACAAAGATGCTGGGAAAGGAGAGTCTTGCAATCAAGATGAGATTGGAATTCAAATGTGACACAAGCTGGTTTTGAGTCTTTGGAACAGGGACTTCAGTCCTTCTCCCAAGATCCACTGTCTGAACATAAATACCAGATGATAATCAGCCTAGACTGAGGGATGAAATCTGAGCTCTGGTCTCTAAGGTCCCCAAAATTTGAGGACTGGCCTAGGTGAAACTACACAAATTTATTTAGGCTCATATCCCAGCAACCTGAAGATTTCTCATTTGCTTTTACATATGATGAAACTGAGAGCCACAAGGGCTAGGGTCTCGGTTTTCCCAAACAACCATTTTGTTGCAGAGCCATCACTTTAACATAGGGTCTATGACTCTTAAGGCAGAACAATGTGGCCAAGGATGACATCACTGTTGCCAAGGTTTGTGGAATGTTATCACTAATTCTGTTGACAGAGAGGAGAGGAAAGAAGTACAGGGAAAGGAGGGGAGAGAAAGGAAAAGACTAGGAATGGAGGAAGAAATTGGAGGGGCCAAGGAGAAATAAGAAAAAATATGAAGAGGAAAGGGGAGGAGTAGATTCTCAGATGATCCAATTTGAAGTGGAAGGGCCTTCACTGTCAAACTGGACCAACTCTGTCCATTAACAGAATATGGAGTAGAAGCCCAGAAAACATCAGTGACTTTCCCAAGATTAAACAGGTAATACAGATAAGAACTTTGATTTGGATTAAGGGTCTCTGTATCCCAAGGCACTGTCTTTAATTAACTAACCTAACATTCCTTACAGGATCCAAAGGGAGAGGACTAAGGGGTGGGAGGAAGAGAAAGAAATTGTTGGAGGGAGGAAAGAAGAAAATGTATTTAAGAGGATGCAAGGGGAAGAGGAGGAGAAAAAGGAAGGAAATAATTTTCAAAGGCCCTGGGGACTTAGAATGGAGAAGTGAGCAAAGGAACAGAAGTAGAAAAAAGAGAAAGAAGGATGTGTTTAGGGAGAAAAATAATGTGAGAAGAAGGAGAGAGGCGGGCAAAAAGAGAAAGTGTGAAAAGAAGGCAGAGACCAAAGCCTGGCTTTGGTCAAGGGAGATGAAGGAGGAAGGAAAGGACAAGGGGTGAAAGAATGGAGACCAGCAAGAAGGTGAGATAAGGGCACAATAGGCAAAGGCTGCACAGATCCTGGACCAAACCTTCAAAGGACACCTCCACAAACAAAGGCAGAGTGGAGAAGTTGTTTTTCCTTTCCGAATTTTATGGGTAAAACAAAAGAGTATATGGCTATGAATTCCAGGTAGCCAAAAACAGAAGTACTGAGCAGGAGAATCTGGCCTGGGAAAGCTCACTCAACATAGCAGAGGGTGAAGGAATGATAGAGTAATTAGGCCTCTTTTTATAAACACCTGACCCAGCTCCTCATGCCAGGAACTGCCCTTGCCCTTCTCTTTCTCTGACTCTGGGCATGCTTGTCCTTCCACTCTTCTGCTCTCCATATTAAGCAGCCTCCCTGGCCATCTGAGAATGTTCAGGAGACTTGGGTTCTTTTGTCATGTCTACTCCTAACTGTCAGTGGGTAAATATATTTGTGTTGGCTTGGTGACAGGTCCTGGAAAAGAGAGCATTAGACTAGTTGGGATCTAAACAACTTTTCTTCACTTCTGCTGCCAGACTCTGTTTCTCCTAGTAGCTGAGGGTCCCTGTGGGAACAGATAGAATGGCCAGAAAATGAAGACAAGGTCAGGAAGTCACAGGGACATGCTTTGCTTTTTCCATGGTCACATTACTAATCTTCATGCCACCTATTTTTCCCCTTGATCTTCAAGGTACCAAGGAAGGAATGGGATGAATTGGGGGAAAATATAACTCCAAAGACAAGTTCTTCTGAAAACCTGGTGATAAAATCATGTTGGACTATTTAGAAAACACAAGTCCTTGTATATTAGGAGGCAGCATGGTAAGCTAGAAAGAGCAGGATTAGGAATAGGCCTCAAGGCATCTGTTTCACTTCCCTCTTTTGCCTCAAAATCACTAGGTTCATTAAGTTGTAACTTCTCTACAGGCTTCAAGTACTTCCTTTGCAAAGGTAGGCAAAAGCAGACTAAAATGCTGGGGAAAAGGGACAGTCTTACAATCAAGACAAGTTTGGGATTAGAAAGTTGGCTTGTGACACAAGCTGGCTTTGAGACTTTGGAACAGAGACTTCAGTCCTTCTCCTAAAATCCTCTGTCAGAACAGAAAGAACAGATATGATAATCAGCCTAGAACAATGATTCCCAAAGTGAGCACGACACCTACCTTGTGAATGCTACAGCTGTCTAGGGAGTCAGTGATGGCCACAAGTGTATTTATCTTTCCTATTAATTTCTATTTAAATAAAAAAAATTAATTTCCAGGGGCCTAAATAATATTTTTTCTGGAAAGGGGGCCGTAGGCCAAAAATGTTTGGGCCCTAGACTGAGGGAAGAAATCTGAGGTGTGATCCCTAAGGTCCCCAAAACATGAGGGCTGGCCTAGATGAAACTATTCAATTTTATTTCAGATGAAATCCTATCAAACTGAAGATTCCTCATTTGCTTTTAAAACTGAGGAAAATGAAAGCCACAAGAGCATAGGTATCTATCTGTTTTGGGTCACAAAGCCATGGAGTAGTAGAGCCACCATTTATACACACGTTCTATACTCCTAAGTTAGCACAGTGTGGCCAAGGATGACATCACTATTGGCAAGGTTTGTGGACTATGGCCACTAATATTGTTGACAGAGAGGAGAGGAAAGAAGGAGAGGGAGAGTAGGGGAGAGAAAAGGAAAAGACTAGGAATGGAGGAAGAAATTGGAGGGGCCAAGGAGCAATAAGAAAAAATATGAAGAAGAAAAGGGAGGAGTAGATTCTCAGATGATCCACTTTAAGGTGAATGGGCCTTCTGTATCAAACTGGAACAACTCTTTCCATTGACAGAATATGGAGCAAAAGCCCAGAAAAATTCAGTGAGTTTCTCAGGATCAAACAGGTAATACAGATCAGAGGTGAAATTTCAAATGGAGGCCTCTGTCTCCCAAGGCACTGTCTTTCATTAATCAACCTAACATTCCCTACAGGACAGAGAAAAAAAAAGGAATAAGGAGTTGGAGGAAGAGAAAGAATTTGGTGGAGTTAGTTAAGAGGAAAATATACTTAGGAGGGTGCAAGGGGAAGAGGAGGAGGAAGAGGAAGGAGATGTTTTTCATAAACCTTGGGGACAGAGCATGGAGAAGTTAGGAAAGGAAGGGAAGTAGAAAAAGGAGAAGGAAGGATGTGTCTAGGAAGAAAAATTATGAGAAAGGAAGGAGAGAGGAGGGTAAAAAGAGAAGGTGTGAAGAAAAGGCAGAGACCAAAGCCTGGCTTTGGTCAAGGGAGATGAAGGAGGAAGGAAAGGAAAAGGGGTGAAATAATAGAGTTGAACAAGAAGGTAAGAAAGAGGAGAGGGTGGGATGAGGGCACAGTAGACAAAGGCAGCACAGCTGGAGAACTCAACCCTTACAGGACACCTCCACAAAGAAAGGCAGAGTGGAGAGGTTGTTTTTCCTTTCTGAATTTTATTGGTAAAAGGAAAGAGGTTGTAGCTATGGATTCCAAGTGGGCAAAAATGGAAGTACTGAGCAGGAGAATCTGGCCTGGGAAGGAGAGGGAAGGCTAACCTAACAAAGCCCAGGATGAGGGGAATGACAAAAGAGTTAGGCATGTTTTTATATGCGCCCAACAACAAACCCTGCACCTCATACCAGGGACTGCCCCTGCCCTTCATTTGCTCTGACTCTGGACATCCTTGTCCTTCCACTCTTCTGTGCTCAATAGTAAGCAGTCTCCCTGGCCATCTTAGAATGTTCAGGAAACCTGGGTTATTTTCTCAGGTCTACTTCTAACTGTGTTGGGGTTAAGCTCTTTGTGTTGGTTCAGTGATAGGCTCTGGAAAGTAGGGCATTGGACTAGTTGAGATCTAAAGAACTCTTCAACTCTGCTGCCAGACTCTGTTTCTCAGAGTTGCTGAGGGTCCTTGAGGGAACAGACAGAATGCCTAGAAAATGAAGACAAGGTCAGGAAGTCACAGGGACATGCTTTGCTTTTTCCATGGTCACATTCCTAATCTTCATCCAACCCATTTTTCTCCTTGATATTTAAGGAAGCAAGGAAGCAATGGGATGAATTGGGGGAAAATATAACTCCAAAGGAAAGCTCTTCTGAAAGCCTGGTGGTAAAATCATGTTGGACTATTCAGAAAGCACAAGTCCTTGTATATTCAGAGGCAAATTGGTGACCTAGATAGGGCAGGGATAGGAATAGGGCTCAAGGCATCCTTTTTCCCTTCCCTCTTTTGCCTCAAAATCACTAGGTTCACTAAGCTATAACTTCTCTACAGGCTTCAAGTACTTCCTTTGCAAATGTGGGCATAGGCAAACAAGGATGCTGGAAAAAGACACAGTCTTGCAATCAAGACAAGATTGGGATTCAAAAGTTGGCTTGTGACACAAGCTGGCTTTGAGACTTTGGAACAGGGACTTAGGTCCTTCTCCCAAGAACCTCTGTCTGAACAGAAAAAGCAGATATGATAATCAGCCTAGACAGAGGGATGAAATCTCAGTTCTGGTCTCTAAGGTCCCCAAAACTTGAGGGCTGGCCTAGATGAAACTACTGAATTTTATTTAGGCTCATAACCTACCAACCTGAAGATTCCTCTTTTATTTTACAGATAATGAAACTGAGAGCCACAAGGGCTAAGGTCTCAGTTTTCCCTGGGTCAAACATCACTGCTGCTGAGGTTTGTAGAATGTTATCACTCATTCTGTTGACAGAGAGGAGAGGAAAGAAGACCAGGGAAAGGAGAGGAGAGAAAAGGAAAAGACTAGGAATCAAGGAAGAAATTCAATGGGCAAAAGAGAAATAAGAGAAAATGTGAAGAGGGAAAAAAGAGGAGTGCATTCTCAGATGATCCACTTTGAGGTGGAAGGGCTTTAACTGTCAAACTGGACCAACTCTATCCATTGATAGAATATGGAGCAGAAGCACAGGAAAATTCAGTGACTTTCTCAGGATTAATCAAGTATTATATATCAGAGCTTTAATTTGGATTAAGGGTCTCTGTATCCTAAGGAACTATCTTTCATTAACTAACCTAATGTTCCCTACAGGCCCCAAAGGACGTGGATTCAGTGGTGGAGGGAAAAGTAAGAAGTTGGTGTGGGAGGAAGGAGAAAATGTACTTAAGAGGAAGCAAGGGGAAGAGGAAGAGGAAGAGGAAGGAGATGGTTTTCAAATACTTGGGGACTGAGAATGGAGAAGTGAGGAAAGGAAGAGATGTAGAAAAAGAAGAAGGAAGTATATGATTAGGGAGAAAACTAATGAGAGAGGAAGGAGAGAGGAAGGCAAAAAGAGAATGTGTGCAAAGAAGTCAGAGACCAAATCAAGGAAGATGAAAGAGCAAGGAAAGGACAAGTGGTGAAAGAATGGAGACCAGCCTGAAGGTATGACTAGGGCACAGTAGACGAAGCTGCACAGCTCCTGGACCCAAGGGTCACAGGACACCTCCACAAACAAAGGCAGAGTGGAGAGGTTTTTCCTTTCTGAATTTTTATGGGTAAAACGTAAGAGGATGTGGCTATGGATTCCAGGTGGCCAAAAACAGAAGTACTGAGGAGGAGAATCTAGTCAGGGAAAGTTCACCCAACATAGCCCAGGTTGAAGGTATGACAGAGTAGTTAGGACTGTTTTTATAAACAACCAATGCCAAACCCAGCTCCTCATACCAGGGACTGCCCCTGCCTTTTACTTGCTCTGACTCTGGGCATGCTCTTTCTAGCTCACCATGCTGCCTCCTAATATACAAGGACTTACGCTTTATGAATAGTCCAACATGATTTTAACACCATGCTTTCAGAAGAGCTTGCCTTAGGAGTTAGACTGAGGTGGAAGGGCCTTCACTGTCAAACTGGACTAACTCTATCCATTAACAGAATATGTTGCAGAAGCCCAGGAAACTTCAGTGACTTTCTCAGGATTAAACATGTAATACAGACCAAATTTTTGATTTGGTTTAATGGTCTCTGTATCCCAAGGTACTGTCTTTCATTAACTAACCTAACATTCCCTACAGGCCCCAAAGGGAGTGGATTCATGGGTGGAGGGAAGAGAAAGAAATTGTTGAAGGGAGGAAAGAAGAAAGTGAACTTAAGAGGATGCAAGGGGAAGAGGTGCAGGGAAATGAAGGAGATGGTTTTCAAAGGCCTTGGGGACTCAGCATGGAAAAGTGAAGAAAGGAAGGGATGTAGAAAAGGGAGATGGAGTGATGTGATTAGGGAGAAAAATAATGAGAGAGAGAAAAAAATAATGAGAGAGGAAGGAGAGAGGAGGGCAAAAAGAGAAGGTATGTAAAGAAGGTAGAGACCAAAGCTTTGGTCAAGAGAGATGAAGGAGGAAGGAAAGGAAAAGGGGTGAAAGAATGGAGACTGGCAAGAAGGTAAGAAAGAAGAGAGGGTGGGACAAGGGCACAGTAGACAAAGGCTACACAACTCCTGGACCCAACCCTCAGTGGACATCTCCACAAAGGCAGAGTGGAGAGGTTGTTTTTCCTTTCTGAATTTTATGGGTAAAAGGAAAGAGAGTGTGGCTGTGGATTCCAGGTGGGCAAAAATGGAAGTACTGAGCAGGAGAATCTGGCCTGGGAAGGAGAGGGAAGGCTAGCCCAACAAAGCCCAGGATGAGGGGAATGACAAAAGAGTTAGACCTGTTTTTATATACATCCAACAACAAACCCAGCACCTCATACCAGGGACTGCCCCTGCCCTTCACTTCTTCTGACTCTGGGCATGCTTGTCCCTCCAAACTTCTTTGCTCCCCAGTAACCAGCCTCTCTAGCCATAACAGAATGTTCAGGAGGCCTGGGTTCTTTTGTCATCTCTACTCCTATCTGTCACTAAGTAAAACCCTTTGTGTTGGCTCAGTGACTGGCCCTGGAAAGGAAGGCATTGGACTAGTTGGGATCTAAAGAACTCTTCACCTCTGCTGCCAGACTCTTTTTCTCAGAGTGGCTGAGTGTCCCTGAGAGAACAGACAGAATGCCCAGAAAATGAAGACAAGGTCAGGAAGTCACAAGGACATGCTTTGCTTTTTTCATGGTCACATTCCTCATCTACATCCCACCCATTTTTCTCTTTGATCTTCAAGGAAGCAAGGAAGCAATGGGATGAGTTGGGGAAAAATAACTCCAATGGCTAGCTCTTCTGAAAGCCTGGTGGTACAATCATATTGGACTATTCAGAAAGCACAAGTTCTTGTATATTAGGAGGCACCATGGTGAGCTACAAAGAGCAGGATTCAGAATAGGGCTCAAGGCATTGCATTTTACTTCCCTCTTTTGTCTCACAATCACTAGTTTCACTAAGTTTTAACTCTTCTACAGGCTTCAAGTACTTCCTTTGTAAAGGTAGGCATAGGCAGACAGATGCTAGGAAAAGAGACACTCTTGCAATCAAGACAAGAATGGAATTCAAAAGTTGGCTTCTGACACAAACTGGCTTTGGGGCTTTAGAGAGGGTTATTTAAGTCCTTCTCCCAAGATCTATTGTCTGAACAGAAAAAATCAGATATTATAATCAGCCTTGACCAGTGGTTCCCAAATTTTTTTACCTACCCCCACCTTTCCAGAAAAAATATTAGATAGCCCCTTGGAAATTAATTTTTTAAATTTTAATAGCAATTAATAGTAAAGATAAATGCACCTATGGCCATCACTGAACCCCTGGATCGCTGCAGCACCCACCAGGGGGCAGTGGTGCCCACTTTGGGAATCACTGGCCTAGACTGAGAGATGAAATCTGAGGTCTGATCACTAAGATCTCCAAAAATTGAGGGCTGGCCTAGATGAAACTACTCCATTTTATTTAAGCTCATATCCTACCAACCTGAAGATTCCTCTTTTGTTTTACAGATGATGA
Organism: Gracilinanus agilis; assembly: GCF_016433145.1. Classification (NCBI taxonomy): domain Eukaryota; kingdom Metazoa; phylum Chordata; class Mammalia; order Didelphimorphia; family Didelphidae; genus Gracilinanus; species Gracilinanus agilis. The sequence continues at coordinate 24,702,411 of NC_058136.1, read as the reverse complement.
AACTGAGATCCACAAGGACTAAGGTCTCAGTTTTCCCTGGGTCACACAGCCATGGAGTAGCAGAGCCATCACTTTAACACAGGGTCTATGACTCCTAAGGCAGAACAATGTGGCCAAGGATGATATCAGTGCTGCCAAGGTTTGTGGAATGTTATCAATAATTTTTTTGACAGAGAGGAAAGGAAAGAAGGACAGGGATAAGAAAAAATATGAAGAGGAAAGGGGAGGAGTAGATTCTCAGATGATCCACTTTGAGGTGGAAGATCCCTTAGTGTTCAAATGGACCAACTCTTTCCATTGACAGAAAATGGAGTAGAAGTCTAGGAAAGTTCCATGACTTTCTCAGGATCACACAGGTAATATAGATCAGAGCTTTGATTTGGATTCTGGATCTCTGTCTCCCAAGGCACTCTCTTTCATTAACCAACTTAACATTCCCTACAGGACACAGAGGGAGCGTTCTAAGGGCTGGGAGGAAGAGAAAGAATTTGATGGAGGGAGATGAGGAAAATATACATAAGAGGATGCAAGAGGAAGAAGAGAAGGAAGTGGAAGGAGATGGTTTTCAAAGACATTGGCTCCTAAGCATGGAGAATTGAGTAAAGGAAGGGTAGTAGAAAAGGAGATGGAGGGATGTGTTTAGGGAGAAAAATAATGAGAGAGGAAGGAGAGAGGAGGGCAAAAAGAGAAGGTGTGAAAAGAAGGTAGAGTCCGAAGCCAGGCTTTGCTCAAATGAGATGAAAGAGGAAGGAAAGGACAAGGGTTGAAAGAATGGAGACCAGCAAGAAGGTAATAAAGAAAAGAGGGTGGGACAAAGGCAGAGTAGACAAAGGCTGAACAGCTCCAGAAATCAACTCTTACAGGACACTGCCACAGATAAAGGCCGAGTGGAGAGGTTGTTTTTCCTCTTAGAATGTTATGTGTAGAAGGAAAGAGGATGTGGCCATGGATTCTAAGTGTCCAAAAATGGAAGTACTATGCTGGAGAATCTGGTGTAGGAAGGAGAGGGAAGGCTCACCCAACATAGTCCAGGGTAAAGGAATGACAGAAGACTTAGTGACCTCTGTTTATAAACACCCAACACCAAACCCAGCTCCTCAAATCAGAGACTGCCCCTGCCCTTCACTTGCTCTGACTCTGAGCATGCTTGTCCTTCCTCTCTTCTATGCTCTACAGTATGCATCCTCCCTGGTTACCATAGAATATTCAGGGGACCTGGGTTCTTTTGGCATCTCTACTCCTGTTACTGGGTAAAACTCTTCGTGTTGGCTCAGTGACAGGCCCTGAAAAAGAGGGCATTGGACTAGTTGGGATCTAAAGAACTCTTCATCTCTGCTACCAGTCTGTGATTCTCAGAGTGGCTTCGGTTCCCTGCTGGAAAAGAGAGAATGCCCAGAAAATGAAGCCAACATCAGGAAGTCACAGGGACCTCCTTTGCTTTTTCCATGGTCACATTCCTCATCTTCCCCTTTTCCCCTTGATTTTCAAGGAAGTCAGTCATTATAATGGGATGAGTTGGGGAAAAAATAACTCCATAAGCAGGCTCTTCTGAAAGCCTGGTGGTAAAATCATGTTGGACTATTCAGAATGTACAAGCTCTTGTATATTAGGAAGGTAGCATGGTGAGCTAGAAAGAGAAGGGATAGGAATAGGTTTCATGGCATCTGTTTTTGCTTCCCTCTGTTGGCTCCCAATCACCAGGTTCAGTTAGTTGTAACTTCTCTACAGGTTTCAGGTACTTCCTTTGCAAACTAAGATACTGGGAAAGGGACAGTCTTGCAATCAAGACATTACTGGGATTCAAAAGTTCGACTCTGACACAAGCTGCCTTTGAGACTTTGGACATGGGCCTTCTCCCAAGATCCTCTCTCAGAACAGAAAAGCTGATATGATAATCAGCCTAGACTGGGGAATGAAATCTGAGTTCTACTCACTAAGGTCCCCAAAATTTCAGGGCTGGTCTAGATGAGACTACTAAATTTCATTTAAGCTCAAATCCTATCAACCTGAAGATTCCCCATTTGCTTTTACAGATGAGGAAAATGAGAGGCACAAAGGTAAGGCCTCCATTTTCCCTGTGTCACAGCCATGGAGTAGCAGAGATGACGTCACTGTTGCCAAGGTTTGTGGAATGATGCCTCTAATTCTATTGACAGAGAGGAGAGGAAAGGAGGAGAGGGAAAGAAGAGGAGAAAAAGGAAAAGCCTAGGAAAGGCAGAAGAAAGTGGAGGGGCCAAGGAGAAATAAGAAAAATATGAAGAGGAAAGGGGAGGTGTAGATTCTCAGATGATTCTCTTTGAGGTGGAAGGGCCCTCAGTGTCAAAGTGGTCCAACTCTTTCCATTGACAGCAAATGGAGCTGAAGCCCAGACAATTCAGTTACTTTCTCAGGTTCACACAGGTAATACAGATCAGAGCTTTGATTTGGATTCTGGGTCTTTGTCTCCCAAGGCAATGTCTTTCATTAACCAACCTAACATTCCCTACAGGACACAAAAGGTGAGGACTAAGGGGTGGGGGAAAGAGAAAGAAGTTGGTGGGGAGAGTTAAGGGGAAAATGTGCTGAAGAGGATGCAATGGGAAGGGGAGGAGGAAGAAGACGATGGTTTTCAAAGACCTTGGGAGCTGAGCATGGAGAAATGAGGAAAGAAAGGGAAGTAGAAAATGGAGAAGGAAGGATGTGTTTATGGAGAAATATAATGAAATAGGAAGCATAGAAGAGTATAAAAAGGAAGGTCTGAAAAGAAGGAAGAGTCAATAGCCAGGCTTAAGTCAAGGGAAAGGAAGGAGAAAGAAAAGGACAAGGGGTGAAAGAAGGGAGACCTGCCAGAAGGTAAGAAAGAGGAGAGGGTGGGACAAAGGCACAGCAGACAAAGGCTGTACAGCTCCAGAAACCACCCCTTATAGGACACTGCCACAGAGAAAGTCTGTGTTGAGAAGTAGTTTTTCCCTTCTAAATTTCAGGGCAGAAGTAAGAAGAATGTGGCCATGAATTAGAAGTGGCCCAAAACAGAATTGTTATCCTTGGATTATCTGGTCTGGGAAAGAGACAGAAGGCCCAACGCAGCAAATCCCCATGTTAAGAATAACAGAAGAGTTAGGCCTGTAAATAAGCACCCAACTCCAAACCCAGCTCCTAATACCAGGGGTTGCCCCTGCCCTTCACTTGCTCTGACTCTGTGCATACTTGTCCTCCCACTCTTCTGTGTTCCACATTAAGCAACCTCCCTGGACAGCTTAGAATATTCAGGTGACCTGGGTTCTAGGGTCGGCTCTACTCTGAACTCTACTGGGTAACACTCTGCATTGGCTCAGTGACAGGCCCTGGAAAGGAGGGCATTGGACTAGTAGGGATCGAAAGAACTCTGCTGCCAGACTGTGTTTCTCAGAGTTGCTAAGGTTCTCTTCTGGCACAGAGAGAATGCCCAGAAAATGAATATGAGGACAGGAAGTCACAGGAATCTCCTTTGCTTTTTCCATTGTCACATTCCTAATCTTCATCTCACCCATTTCCCCCCTTTATCTTCAAGGAAACCTGGTATGAGAATGGGATAATTTAGGAGAAAAAACAACTCTAAAGGCAAGGTGTTCCGTAAGCCTGATAATCACATTGGAGTATTCAGAAAGCACAAGCCCTTGTATATTTGGGAGGCAGCATGGTGGACTAGAAAGAGCATGGATAGAATTAGGACATATGGTATCTGGTTTCATTTTCCTCTTTTGCCCCTAAATCATCATTTTCAGTAAGTCTTGCAATAAATACAAGATTGGGATTAAAAAGTTAGCCTCTGACATAAGCTGGCTTTGAGACTTTGGATATGGGACTTAAGTCTTTCTCCCAAGATCCTCAGAACAGAAAAAACTGATAAGGTAATCAGCCTAGACTGAGGGATGAAATCTGGGGTCTGCTCACTAAAGTCCCCAAAATTTGAGGGCTGGCCTATATATTATTTAAGCTCAAATCCTATCAACCTGAAGATTCCTCATTTGCTTTTTACAGATGAGGAAACTGATAGCCAGAAGGACTAAGGTCTCCATCTGGGCTGGGTCACACAGCCATGTGGCCCTATCACTTGAACACACGTTCTATGACTCCTAAGGCAGAACAGTGTGGCCAAGGATGACATCACTGTTGCCAAGGTTTGTGGAATGTTGCCACTAATTCTGTTGACTGGGAGGAGAGGAAAAGAGAGGGAAAGAAGAGGAGAGAATAGGAAAAGACTGGGAAGGGCTGAAGAAAGTCTAAGAGCCAAGGAAAAATAAGGGAAAATATGAAGAGGAAAGGAGAGGAATAGGCTCTCAGATGATCCCCTTTGAGTTAGAAGGGACCTCACTGTCAAACTGGTCCAACTCTCTCCATTGACAGAAAATGAAGCTGGATCCCAGAAAAGTTCAGTGACTTTCTCGGGATCACACAGGTAATACAGTTCAGAGCTGTGATTTGGACTCAGAGCCTCTGTCTCCCTCTCTCTGTCTTTCATTAACAAATTTAACATTCCCTATAGGACACAAAGGGAAAGGAGTAAGGGGTGTAGGGAAGAGAAGGAAGGTGGTGGAGGGACTTAAGAGGAAAGTGTGCTGAAGAAGATGCAAGGGGAAGAGGAAGAGGAAGAAGATGGTTTGCAAAGATCTTGGGGGCTGAGAATGGAGAAGTGAGGAAAGGAAGGTAAGTAGAAAATGGAGAAGGAAGGATATGTTTAGGGCAGTGAGGGGCAAATTACAGCCCATGGACCAGATGCAGACCCAGAAATATTCTATCAGGCCACACAACATTATTCCTAATCTGACGAATCCAATGAGTAGGATAAAATACAATGAAACTTTGAAAGAGTTGCCTTAGAAACAGACTGACAGATAAGCATTTCCTTTCCTTTGGCCCCCTCTTTAAAAAGTCTGCCCATCACTGGTTTAGGGAGAAAAATCATGAGAGAGGATTGATAATGGAGGGCAAAAGGAGAAAGTGTGAAAAGAAGGCAGAGACAAAAGCCACACTTCGGTCAAGGGAGAGGAAAGCAGAAGGAAAAGACAGGTGCTGAAAGAAGGGAAACCAGTCAGAAGGTATGAAAGAGCAAGGGCAAAGTAGACAAAGGCTGCACAGCTCCAGAAACCAATCCTTACAGGACACAGACACAGACAAAGGCAGTGTTGAGAGGTAGTTTTTCCTTTCTAAATTTCACAGTAGAAGGAAAGAGGATGTGGCCATGGATTAGAGTGACCTGGAGAATCTGGCCTGGGAAGGAGAGGGAAGGCTCACCCAGTAGAGTCCAGGGTGAAGAAATAACAGAAGAGTTAGGCCTGTGTTTATAAGCACCCAACACCAAACACAGCTTCTCATACCAGGGACTGCCCCTGACCTTCACTTGCTCTGACTCTGGGCATCCTTGCCCTCCCACTCTTCTGTGATCCAGAGTAAGCAGCCTCCCTGGCCAGCTTAGCATACCCAGGAGACCTGAGTTCCAGGATCATCTCTGCTCCTAACTGTCACTGAGTAAAGCTCTTTGTGTTGGCTCAGTGACAGACCCTGCAAAGGAGGGTACTGGACTCCTTGGGATCGAAAGAACCATTCAACTCTGTTGCCAGACTGTGATTCTCAGAGTGGCTGAGGGTCTCTGTGGGCACAGAGAGAATGCCCAGAAAATGAAGCCAAGGTCAGGAAGTCACAGGGACCTGCTTTGCTTTTTCCATGGTCACATGCCTAATCTTCATCCCACCCATTTTTCCCCTTGATCTTCAAGGAAACCAGGTATAAGAATGGGAGTTAGGGAAAAACATAACTCCAATGGCAAGCTCTTCTGAAAGCCTGGTGGTAAAATCATATTAGACTATTCAGAAAGATAAGTCCTTGTATATTTGTTGAGCAAAAAAGAGCATAGATAGGATTAGAGCACATGACATCTGGTTTCATTTTCCACTTTTGCCCCTAAATCACCATGTTCAGTAAGTCTTGCAATCAAAACAAGATTGTGGACTTCTGGGTTAAGATGTCTGCAGAGTAGTTGTAGAACTCTTATTCTCCCCACCACCAAATCTATATGATACCTCAAAAGAGCAAAAAACCCAGTTCAGATGAAGGAAGACACTCCACAATAGGGAGCAGTATTGACACAAATATGGACTGACCCCAAAGCCAGGTAGATCAAAAACAGAGAAAGAAAACTACAGACCAATCTCCCTAATGAACATAGATGCAAAAATTTTAAATAGAATATTAGCAAAAAAGACTCCAGCAAGTGATCCCAAGGGTTATTCATTATGATCAGGTGGGATTTATACCAGGAATGCAAGGATGGTTCAACATTAGGAAAACCATTCACATAATTGACCATAT
>NC_058136.1:24684816-24695584 GCF_016433145.1 Gracilinanus agilis | reverse complement strand
GGTGAAGGAATAACAGAAGAGTTAGGCCTGTTTTTATAAGCACCCAACACCAAACCCAGCTCCTCATACCAGGGGCTGCCCCTGCCCTTCACTTGCTCTAATTCTGGGCATCCTTGCCCTCCCAACTCTGGGCATTCTTGTCCTTCCACTTTTCTGTGCTCCAGAGTAAGCAGCCTCCCTGGCCAGCTTAGCATACCCAGGAGACCTGGGTTCCAGGGTCAGCTCTGCTCCTAACTGTCACTGGGTAACACACTTTGTGTTGGTTCAGTGACAAGCCCTGGAAAGGTGGGCATTGGACTAGTTGGGATCTAAAGAACTCTTCACCTCAGCTGCCAGACTGTGATTCTCAGAGTGCCTGAGGGCCCCTGAGGGAACAGATAGAATGCCCAGAAAATGAAGCCAAGGTTGGGAAGTTGCAAGGACCTGCTTTGCTTTTTCCATGGTCACATTCCTAATCTTCATCCCAACCATTTTCCCCCTTGATCTTCAAGGAAGCTAGGTATGAGAATGGGATGAGTTGGGGGGAAAACAACTCCAAAGGTAAGCTGTTCTGAAAGCCTGGTGGTAAAATCATATTGGACAATTCAGAAAGCACAAGTTCTTGTATATTAGGAAGGCAGCATGGTGACCTAGAAAGAGCAGGGATAGGATTAGGGCTCATGGAATCTGGTTTCCCTTCCCTTTTGCCCCTAAATCACCAGCTTCAGTAAGTTTGAACTTCTCTAAAGGCTTTAGGTTCTTCATTTGCAAAGGTAGGCACAGGCAAACTAAGATGCTGGGAAAAGACAGTCTTGCAATCAAAACAAAATTGGGATTCAAAAGTTGGCTTCTGACACAAGTTGGCTTTAAATCTTTGGGTCCAGGATTTAAGTTCTTCTCCCAAGATCCTCTTTCAGAACAGAAAAAAACTGATATGATAATCAGCCTAGATTGAGGGATGAAATCTGAGGTCTGCTCACTAACGTCCCCAAAATTTGAGGGCTGGCCTAGATGAGATGACTAAATTTTAATTAAGGTCAAATCCTATCACTCTGAAGATCCCTCATTTGTTTTTTACTGACGAGGAAACAGAGCCAGAAGGGCTTAGGTCTCCATCTGCCCTGGGTCACACAGCCTTGGAGTGGCAGAGCCATCATTTGAACACAGGTTCTATGACTCCTAAGGCAGCACACTGTTGCCAAGTGTAACATCCCTGTTTCTAAGATTTGTGTAATGATGCCACTAACTGTGATATTTGAAGGCAGATTGATTGAGAAAAGGGGGAGAGGATGAGAGTACAGTATTAGTGCTATAATTGGGAAAGAAGAGGGAGGAAAGGAAGAAAGTAAAGGAAACATGATAACTAGGAAGAGGGAGGAGTCAATCCTAGAAACATCCATTGAAAAGTGCAGGGTGGCTCAGAGGCCATCTAGTCCAACCCTTGCATTTAACAGAAAATGAAGCGAAGCGTATAAAAATTCAATGACTTTCTTGGGATCACAAAGGGAATAAGTTTTACAGATCAGATTTGGATCCAGGCCTCTCTCTCCCAAGGCTCTGTACTAGGGAGGGAGTCTAACATTCCCAAGAGAAGAGGGATGAGAGGAACAAGGATGATGAGAAGAGAAAGGTGGTAGAAGGAGAAGAAAGGATGTGTTTGGAGACCGAACTAAGGGTCTTGAGAGAGGAGGAATAGAGGGTAGGAAAAGAGAGAACAGGGGGAGGCATAAAGAGGAATTGGAGAGACAAAATAGGGGCTGAGGTGAGGGAGAGGAAGGAGGAAGGAAAGGAAATGGAATGAAAGGAGACTAGTAACAAGGTAAGACAAAGACAAGAGACACCTTCAGGACTCTAACCCCTACTCTACACTGACACTGTGGAAAAGCAGGATTGTGAAGTTGTCTTTCCTTTCTAAGTTTCAGGGTAGAAAAGGAATGAGAAGGTGAGTTCAGCTTAGAGGAAGCCAGAAAGGGAGGTGGTGGCCTGGGGATCCTGACCAGGTAAGGAGGAGGAAGGCTCTCCAAGCAGAGCTCAGGGTAAGGTGCTACCTCTGCCCTCCACTTGCTCTGACTCTGGGCACACCTACCTTCCCACCAGTTGTCTTTCCCATCCCTTATGTGCTAAAGAAAGCAGTTCCTCTCTTCAGCTTAGAATATTCAAGAGTCATGGGTTTTATGGTGAGCTTTTTTGCTCACTGTCATTGGGCCCTTCACTGTAGCCCAGTTACCTCCTCTGGAAAAGAAGGGCTTGGGACTCTTTGGGATCTAAAGTACCCTTCGACTCTACTGACATCCTAGAAGCGACTTAGGGATCAGTCAAGGAAGAAAGAGAGTCCAGAGATAAACAAAGCAACATCAGAAAGTCACAGGGACCATAGAGCTTTTCTTCTTCTATGGTGACATTCCTAAATCCACTAATTTTTTTCTATAGATCCTTAGGAAGTCAAGTGTGAGAGTTGAATGGATCATAAAAAAGCTCTACTGAAAGTGTAAAAATCATATTATCTTTGTGCAAAGGGTACGATTGCTTCTGTATGCTAAAGGCAGTATGGTGAGATATAAAGTGCATAAATCACTTCCCAACTTGCCACTAAACCACCTTGGGGAAGTTGCTCCTCCTCACATATCAATTTCTTTAGTATTTGCAAAGTTAGGGATAGAGAGGTAGAATAGTGTAATATATATAGTCTTGGAATCAGGACAAATAGATTTTGACTCAAATTCTGTCTCTGACAGCTGTGGTCAAAGGACTTAACCTCTTCCCTCCCCCTAGGTACTTTCTCAGATTTGAAATTATCAATGTTTTGTACATCTGAACAAGTGAAGGGAAGAAATCACATGTCAGGTCCCTCTCCTCTCAGCAAAGAAAAATCATTGAAAGGAAGGAATGAGGGAGGAAGCTAAAGCAAATGATACTTCTAAGGTTTTTCCTGTTTGGAATCTTGTGATTTTGAAGATTTCTCATTATCATTTTACAGAAGAGGGAACTAAAAAAAGAAAGGTTAAGCTCTCCCATCTGCCTGGAGTTATACAGACATTAAGGGGCAAAGGCAAAATTTGAACAGTTAGTTCCCTAACTCCCCAAAGAGCAAAGTTTTGCCAAGGAGGACATCTCTGGTTCCAAGTTCAATGGAAGAAACACCAATCTTGACAGTAAAGACATATGTTGAGGGGGGGGGAACGAGGATAGGTTTGTGTTGGGGTGGGGAGAGGGAAGAGAAACAAAGTAAGAAAGGAGAGAAAAGTATGATGGAGAGGAATATATTACAGGATCAAACATTTTGGGGCAGAAGGGCCCTCAGAGGCCATCTAGTCCAACCCTCTCATTTGAAAGAAAAGAAAAATGAAGCCTCAGGAAGTTCAAGATCACACAGGTAATAAAAATAAAAGATGGGATTGGAACCCAGGGTCTCTCTCAAGGCTCAATCCATCAGAAAAGAGAGGGGAGGAGGGAGAGTTTTGGGAAGAAGAGAGAGGAAGCTTGGGAAGGTGGCTTAGAGGAATTGGATGGGAGGGCAGGAGAGATGAGGAGAGGAAAGAGGAGGAAATGATGGGTTTGGAGAGAATAGGAAGAGTCTAAAGGAGGGAAGAAGGTGGGAAACTACAGAAAAGGGGAGGGCTAAAAAGGATGTAGAGAGACAATGGAGGCAAAGGAGAGGAATAAGAGAGCAGAGGGGGAAAGAAGGGAGAGGGAGAGAAAAAAGTGAGTCCTGGTAAAATAGGCAAAAATCTGGACAGCTCTAGGGCTCTGACTCCCACACCACACTGCCCCTTTGGGGAAGGGAGTGTTCTGAGTTTGTCTTTCCTCTCTGAGTTGCAGAGTGGGGAAGTTGAGGTGAGAGTGAAAAGGAGGGTGATAACCTGAAGAACCTGACCAGGTAAGGAGAAGGAAGGCTCACCAATCAGACACCAGGGTGATGGGGTAGCAGTAGAGGGGTAGGCTGTATTTAGAAACACCTACATTAAAACCCACCTCCCCATACAAGGGGCTGCCCCACCTACTCTTCACATGCTCTGACTCTGGGCACATCTGCATTCCTACCAGCTGTCCTCCCTCCAACCTGTGTTGTAGAACAAGAACCTCCCTGCACAGAATAGAATATTCAGGAGACCTGGGTTCTAGTGTCAGTTCTGTTTCTGTCACTAGGCCCTTCCCTGTGGCTCAGTGTCCTCCCCTATAAAAGGAGGTTTTAGAACTAGTTGGAATCTTAAGGACCCTTCAGCAATGTTTATAGCCTATGATTCTATGTGTTGCTGAGGGTGAGCAGAGATAATCAATACAAGGTCAAGAAGTCACTGAATCCAACTGGCTTTGCTTCTTTCATGGTCATATTCCTAGTTTAATCCTACCCATTTTCCCCTAGATCCTGAAGGAAGCCAGGAGTGAGAATGGGATGGATAAAAAAACAACCCATTGAGAAAACAACTCTAAATCCAAGCTCTATTGAAAGTATATTAGTAAAATCATTTTTGTCTATCCAGAGCACACAATTGCTTGTATGTACAGAAGGCAGAATGGTGAGGAAGAAGAAAGAGCATGAATGGGATTAGAGTTTATGAGATCTGGTTTCACTTCCCAATTTTTCCCCTAAACTTCCTATGTGACTTTGAACAAGTTAAGCCCCCTCTCCAAGCTTTGATTTCTTTATTTGCAAAGTTGGGGTTAGGGTTATATGATCCTGGATAAATCCAGTCTTACAATCAAGACAAGATCTGGATTCAAAAGACTGCCTCTGACATCTGCTGGCTTTGTGACCTTGGGCAAGGAACTAAACCTCTTACCTCCTTCAAGATACTTTCTCAGTTTAAATAACTAATATATTGCAAATTGGCATAGGCTAAGGTATGAAATCTTAGGTCTGACCCCTCTACTGCTCTAAAGAAAAAGTCCTCAAATAAGAGAGTTGTACTAGATGAGACTTCTAAGGTTTATTTTAAATACTATAATCTTGAAAATTTCTGATTTTCATTTTACAGATGAGGAAACCTAGAGCTAGAAGGGCTAAGGTCTCTATCTGCCCCAAGACATGTAATTTAGTGTCAGAGCCCTAATAATACAGATTCTCTCACTCTCAAGCTAGCACACTATTGTCAAGGACAACATCTCTGTTTTCAAGATCTGTAGAATAATTCCACTAGGAGTTACAGTATAGGGGAGAGGGAGGGAAAAGGGGAAGAGAAAAGGTAGAAAAGATAAGGAGAAAGGAAGAGGGTTGGGCAGGGGTAACAACGGGGATGGGAGAGAGAGAAAAGGAAAGCATAAGGGAGTAGAAAGGGCGGCCTTCAGAGGCCATCTAGTCCACTCCTCTCATGGGACAGAAAATGAAGCTGAAGTCCAGCAAATTTCTGTGATTTGCATAGGATCACACTGGGAGTAAAGAGAAGAGATGGGATTTGAACTCAGGTCTTCTGACTCCCAAAGCACTGCTTTCTCCATTCCAGGACTCTGTATCTCCTTATTTCTGAAAGGTTAAGTAAGGAGGAATGATGGTAGAGTAAAGGGAGGAGAAATGAGCAAAGGATAGTGTGGGAAAGGGGAGAAAAGAGCAGGAGATGGAAAAGGGGAGGGAAGGGGGAAGGGAGAAAATGATGGAAATGGAAGGGGAAGGACATAAATTTATAGCTGGAAAAGATCTCAGAGACTCTTGAGAGCAGCCCTCTCATTTTATTGACAATGGATATAAAGTTCAGGAAAGTCAAGTGTCTTACTCTGGGTTACACAGGGAGAAAGAGTTAAAATGAAAATTTGAATCTAGATCTTGCTCCTGAGCTATTGTTCTTCCTACTAAAGGCCTCTCTATTCTCATGGGGTTTGGGGAGAAAAGGAAAGGGTGGGAGGTGATCATATCAGCAAGCATTTGGAAGGGACCTTAGAAACCATCTAATCCAACTTTTTCCTCATAGAGAAGATGCCACTGAACTGAATGCTCTGAAAATTAAGCGATTTTCCCAAGATGACACAGGTAACAAGATGGGATTTGAACCCAGGGTTCCATGACTAGGCATGCTACTCTTTTCACTACAGGATTCAGACTTCCTTCATCCAGGACAGAAAGTGGGGAAGGGATGAGAAAAGTGTAGAAAGAGGGAGATTGGGGAATAGGAGAAAATAAGAGAGGAAAAGGAAAGAAAGAATGGAGTGTATTGAGGGAAGGAATGAGAAAGAAAGAGTGGGGATGACAGAAAAAAGGATGATGGAGGAAAGTTGGGGTATGGGAAGAGGAGAAGAAATAGGAGAACAAAGGATGAAGGAGGGGCAAAAGAAGGGTAGAGAAAGGGGGAAAAGAACCAGGGACAACAACTAAGAGGAGTAGATGGAGCAGGGACTGAAACTAGGAGAATGTGGGAGAGGGGAGACAGGAGAAGAGGAGGGCTTAGGGAGGCTAGACAGTTCCAGAGCTTGGTCTCTCAAGTTAGAAGTGGAGTGCTGCTGGGAGGTTTCATTCCAAGCTTCACTTTGTAGGTTTAGAACTGGAGACAGACTGCCTACTTTCTCTTCTTGGGTCCTTTGCCTACATTTTGTATAGGCTGCTAGCAGGTGACTAGGTAAAGGTGTCTCACTGCCGAAAACATAGACCTTAAAAGTGTTGGACAGCAGTACCTACATTGAAAAGCTTTTGTGAGGATCAAATGAAGTAATATTTGTACAAGTTCTTAGCACAGTGCCTGTCTTATACACTCATTTTTTTTAAACCCTTACCTTACGTCTTGGAGTCAATACTGTGTATCGGCTCCAAGGCACAAGAGTGGTAAGGGTAGGCAATGGGGGTCAAGTGACTTGCCCAGGGACACACAGCTAGGAAGTGTCTGAGGTCAGATTTGAACCCAGGACCTCCCGTCTCTAGGCCTGGCTCTCAATCCACTGAGCTACCCAGCTGCCCCCTTATACACTCATTATATTATACTACTTATAAGCAGTATAAGCATATTTCCTTTCTTTCAGCATACTGTAGTAGAAAAAGGGCTGGCCTTAGAGTCAAGCATATCTGGGTCCATTCCCTGCCTGTCACATACCAACTTTGGGAACATGAGCAAGACATTTACCCTGGGGTGCCCTAGGAACGGGGCTCAGTCGTCAAAACCAGAAATGACAGAAAATTGCTTGTCATATTTCTGCTAACTTACACAAGGTGTTCCCTGAACTGATGAAAATTTTAAAAGCCCAGTCCCACTTCTCCAAATAAAATAAACCAAAACAGTAGTAAAAAGTAAAATAGATAGGTGAGTAAGTTTTCAAGGAAAACAAATGATAAGACACTAAGGACCAGTTCTGAACTATTACCACTAACTGCTTAATCCAATCCGCAGACTAGCTTTTGTCCCTCAATTTGGATAAAAAAAAAGGTTCTTTTTAATTTAGTTCAAAAATGAGACTTGAAGTCAATCCCCCCTTTTTTGAGATCCAGGATTATTAAAACAACAATTAGGACTCTTCCAATATTGTTAATTAGCCTAATTCTCCCAATTCTAAATCTACAACGGAGTCCCCTTCCATGGAGAAGGAAAACCTCTAGTGATACAGGGGGATGCCTTCTTTTATCCTTCCATCAGTCCCATGAGATCTTACTTCTTTGCCTTTAGGACAAGCTGAACTCCAGGTCCCAGGTAGGTGAATCAGCCTCTCTAGTAAAAATAATAATGAAGATTATGTGAAGAACTCTTATTATGGAAACTTCCTCTTGTGATAGCGATCAACTAACTGATGCTCTTAAAGAATTGTCTATGAAAAGTGACAGATTGAGTAACTTCTCTCCATGATCCCACATCCAGCAGGTATCTGAGACAGGAAATGAACCCAAAGCCAGTACCTAGTCTATACTTCATCAAGTTGCCACTCAAAGACAGTGGACAGTGAAACACCAATGATTAACAGTCAATAATATCCAGAGATCTAGAAGGGGACCACAGGGCTCACCCCTGTACTGCTTTAGCTGACTTAGGAGCCCCTAGGGGAGGGAGCCAGAAAAGTGAAGGAGTCATCATAAGCAAATATGGGGAAGGGGGAAAGGAGAGGGACACCAAGAGGAAGTAGAGAAAAGGATGATGTGGTCAAGCTGGGTCAGAGTGCTAACTAGAAGCAGTTGGGAAAGTAGGAAAGTCAGAGAGGTGGAATAAAGAGATCAAGACATTTCAGGAGACAGTGGGAAGCAAGATGGTGTGGTCGGCCATGCTGTTTCAGAAACCTCAGTGCCCCTTAAAGCAGAACAGGAGACTTTTAAGGGGGCCAATGCAGTGGAACTCATAAATCTAACAGTGGGATAAAATGGTTTAAGATGAGATATAGAATGGGATGATGATCATTAAGCATAATTTGCTTTTGTAGGTGTGAGGGGTGGGATTACAACCAGTTGCTGGTCAAAGCTCTAAGGACAGAAATTGAAGCATGAGGAAGTCTAGTTTCACACATAAGGAAGACACTCCTTGACCTAGAAGATGTTACCAATGGAACAGCCAAGCCTCAAAATTGCAGATTAAGAATGCATTGGGTAGGGGGAGGGAAGTAAATGGCATGGAGATGGCTAAGAAGTGGTAGGAGGGGTCCTGAGTCTGGACAAGACCTGACCTCAAAACATACATGATTGAAAGGTGGGATGAATATGAGCAAGCCTAGATTTATGAAAACCTGATTTAAAACTCACCTTCAGCTACTCTACCTCTGGGCACTCTTGTCTTCCTACCAGTTTTTCTCCCTTCACATGCTAAAAGAGCAAGCAGCCTCTTGCTCCAGTTTAGAATATTCTAGAGCAGGAGTCGGCAACATATGGCTCTCGAGCCATATCTGGCTCTTTCTGCAGGAGCCATAAAGTCCATTTTTTTTCAGGCACTGTTACAGGAGCGGCACTGTGAGCCCTGGACGGCTCTCACAAAATCACATTTTTAAAAAGGTGGCGTTTATGGCTCTCATGGCCAAAAAGGTTGCCGACCCCTGTCCTAGAGACCTGTATCCTAGTGACATTTCCCCTGTCACTGCTCTCCTCTGAGATTCCGTGTCCTCTCCTGTAAAGAAGGTTGTTTTAGATGGTCTCTAAAGGAGTGGTCTCCAAAATGAGACCTGAGATGACTGACCCGACCTCAAAAGAAACATGAACAAAGAATGGGAAGATGTCACATTTCATTCTCAAAATAAACAATGGTGGAATTCATCTCCCACACAAATGTATCTAATTTCTTTCCTTCAACATTTCTCCACTCTGAGCCTTCCTACTATACAGACTTCTATTCTTCACTGTTATGGGCTGAATGTTGTCCCTTCAAGACAATGATGTAACCCAGATCTAGGCATCCACCTCCTCCCAGTCCTCCTGGCTCACAGCCTAGGTGTAATCCTTGATTCCTCACTACTTTTCATCCCACATAGCTGATCTCTTTCCAAAGCCTGTGGATTTAAACTTTGCAATATCTCTCCAATATGTTCTTTTCTCTGATGCTGCCACTACTCTGGCACAGGCCCTAATCACTACATATCTGGACTATTACCCTGGAAATGGGTCTACCTGTCTAATTTCCAACTCCAGTACATCATTAAGCTGCCAAAGTGATTTTTTTCCTAGTGTGCAGTTCCATCTATGTTGTCCACCTACCCCATAAACTCTTAATGGCTCCCTGTTGCCTTCAGGATTAAATACAAAATCCTCTGGTCTTAAAAACCCTTCATAACCTATTCCCACTCCATCTTTTACATTCTATCTTAGGTCACTCCCTCATGCACTCTTCTACCCAATGATATCAGCTCACTATTCTAGCAAGACACTTCATCTCTCAACTGGAGGCATTTTCACTGACTCTCCATGCCTAGAATGTTCTTTACTACTACTGGCTTCCCAGGCTTAGCTAAAAATCTCTTCTTCTATAAAGATCCTTTCTGAATTACTCTTAATTCTAGTGTCTTTCCTCTGTTGATTATTCCCTATTTATCTGGATACAGCTTGTTTGTACATAGTAGTTTTCATATCTCTGAAGGGCAGAGACTATCTTTTGTTCTTTGTATCTTCAGCAATTAGCACAGTGCCAGACATATGGTTGGTAGTTGACCTTTATATTTGAAGAAGACTAAATTGAAATCATTATGTCAGGCTTGATATTCAGTGTGTCCAACTGGCTGATCAAACCAATATCACCTTGGAAGGATCTACCACAGGTCAGGCACACACACAAATGAACATCTGGGATGGAGATGTTTCTAAATTTGTGCATCTAATGTTTCTTTTGAACTACTGCAATTCTGCTTTGCTCTTCAAGCACAGCAGTTTCTTTGATGCTGGACTATTCTATGCCAGTGTCTCCCAAATCTCACAATCCATACGAAATTTCTTCAGAGATAGACAGTCACATAATAGTTGCTTAATAAATGCCTGACTGACAACAGTACCTACACAAATGCACTGGGAATCAACCCAACCCCAGCATATTTTTGTCCCCCCAAATAACCCCTGCTCCCCAGATCACCTCATAACTGCAACAGGACCTTCTCATAGGTCAGGAATGAGGTAATACATTTTGAATTTGAGAGAAGTCAAATGCTTACCAATTAGCTACAACTTCATCTCAGAAAAAAATTCTGACAAAGGTATACTATCCAGGTTCATTATAGTGAACTATATAGCAAGATGGCCACCAGTCTTTTGTTACATATCAGGAACTATTTAAGCACTGAAGATATACAGCGGGTCTGTGAAACCCTCAAGTTCAAGATCCCTGTTCCAGGCACAGTGGTAAGTGTGAGAGAGAGAGAGAGAGAGAGAGAGAGAGAGAGAGAGAGAGAGAGAGAGAGAGAGAGAGAGAGAGAGAGA
>NC_058136.1:24634588-24684533 GCF_016433145.1 Gracilinanus agilis | reverse complement strand
GAGAGAGAGAGAGAGAGAGAGAGAGAGAGAGAGAGAGAGAGAGAGAGAGAGAGAGAGAGAGAGAGAGAGACTCACACATGTATATATACACATCATTTGATCCTTACAATAACCTTATGAAGTAGATGTTATTACCTTCATTTTACAGGTGAGGAAATTAAAGCAGAAGAAACTAAGTGGCTTGTCCAGGGTCACCCAGTTAATAAGTGTTTAAGGCGGGGTCTCCCTGACTCCCAGGGCTCTATGTACTTAGCTGCCTAGGTTGGGACCAGAGTTAAGTCAAAAGGGAAGAGTTGAAGCTGGTAGTATTGGAACAGATGGCCCAGAATGAGCAAGATGAGATTGGTTGCAACAGATTTCATTGTGCTTTCCCTAAATCCATCCATGTTTCAAACCTTTGTAGGACTATGGACAACACTATTCTTCCAGTCACCTAGATTGCTAACCTTGATGGCATCCTCAGTATTTTATTCATATAACTAATCATTGTCAAATCTTCATTTTTCTACCTCCATAACATATCCCACATTTCGCTCTTCTCTACCCACCTAGCTACCAGCCTAGTTCAGTCATTACCCAGACCCTGGCAAAGATTGTTTTCCCTAATTGTTTCCCCTGCTTCAACTGGCTCCTCTCTCCAATCCTCTTCTCCAAAGCTCTTCTCCACAAAGCTGCCTAGTGTGGATCTGATATCATTCCTTCCTTCAAATACTCATGTGGTTCCTTACTGACTCCAGGATCAAATATTTCATCTGTCACTTTTAAAATTTTATTTTGGTAGACGTTTGAATATGTGTATGATTATTGATGCAATAATACACACCTATACTCTATAAATAAGTAAATATATACATATTGAAGGATGGGAATTCAGAGCTACTTTATTTTGATACTCCATTTTGTTCATACATGTATGCTTTAGTGCTTGCATTGTGGATACCTCTACTTCTTCAGGTAAGTCTCTCCTGATGTCAAGCTCAATTAACCCAAGTAGGCCCAAATACGTTACCTCAGCCTATCTGCCATTCCAAAATTTTACTAGTGGAATACAAAATCAAAGTTTGGCTACTACTGTTCAAAGGGCCCTTGCAATTCTCACATTTGCTGAATCTATATCCCGCTTTTTTAGTGTGTGAACTATTTTACCTGTCCTTTGCTGCCAGGCCCCAGACTTGCCATCTTGGAATATATCATCTCTCCTGTATGTTTAAAGTATCTCTACCATGACTTCCCCCTTTTTATAACTCTCCAGAGCAGTGATGGGCAAACTTTTTAAAGAGGGGCCAAAGGAAAGGAAATGCTCCTCTGTCAGTCTGTTTCTAAGGCAACTCTTTCCAAGTTTCATTGTATTGTATCCTACTCATTGTATTCATCAGATGAGGAATAATGTCGTGGGGCCCGATAGAACATTTCAGGGGGCCGCAGTTTGCCCATCACTGCTCTAGGAGAGTAGGGTTACAAGATTCAGAGCTAGATGTAGTCTTAGATGTGATCTAGTGTAAGAATCTTCATTTTACAAAGGAGGAAACAGGACCAAAGAGATAAAACTTGACCAAGATCCCATAGCTAGAAAGTGGCCAAGTAAGGATTTGGACCCAGGTCTTTTGTGTCTAATTCCAGTTCTTCCTTGATTTTCTATCCTACCTTCCTCCTTCCTGCTTGTTTTTTTCTCTTACAATCTAGTCTCCCTTTGATCCCAATGTTAAACCTGCTGCTTCCTTACTTGGCCATATTCTGTCTCAAGTGGGACAGGTAAGTTGCCTTTTCCAAAATCACTTCAGCAACTACATAATTACATCTTCAAAACTACCCCCATAAGGTTGTATTACATATTTAGTTGCATTACTTCAAAAACAAAATTGGGATCAGCTCAATTCATGCTAATCCCTTAAAAGAGCCAAAAAATAGAAATCTGGGGAGAAGTCTTTTTTTAAAAAATTAATACTGCTTTTGAATATTAAAATCTCTTTTCTTACACTACACTTTAGGAAGATTTTTGGATTTTTAATATTTAACCAAAAAAGTTTTTAATGGGGTAATTAAATCTTCTTTGCCTACCAAGTGGCATTTAACTCTCTTAATTGAAATTCAATTTAATATTTTCATACCAAAGAAATTATTGAACACATAATTAATTGTAAGAGTTTAAATGCACTTATTGTCCCCATGTGTTTCCTTCATATATGACTTACAGATATCTGTTACATAATTATTTCACTTCCAAAAACCTTTTTGATAAAATTTCTACTTTTGTACCTGAGGCATTTAAGGAACCTGATTGGTCATTGAGGATATTGGACTTATAAATATCTATGTTGTAATAAATTGATCCATTTTACTTGTGTATGACTAGCCAGAATTTGGCCTCTAGGTGCTAGATCAAGAAAACGTTTGTGATTTCCTCTGTACAAAGAAGAAAAATTATTTTCCTGGGCTAATATGGAGTGCCCTCAATTCTCCAGCTAAACAGCTTGACTAGAGAATTTTCAAATCTTAGTCATTCCTAGAAATCCCATTTGATGCCAGGCTGTGGATATTAAAATGACTTCTCTTTTCAGATGGGGAAGTTCTATTAATGCTGCTACTATATGCAATTAATAAGAATAATAGTAATCATAATACATCTGATATTTTATAGAATCTTAGAATTTCAGAAATGCAAAAGATCTCAGGTGTCACCTAGTTCAACTTACAGATAAATGGAATCCCCACCGTAACATATTTGACAAATGGTCATCTAATTCATGTATTAAAGGCCTCCAAAATGTGGTAACCACTTCTTGAGGCAGCCTATACAACTTTTGGACAGCTCTAATCTTAGGAATTTTTTCCTGCTGTTATACCTGAATTTTCTAATTAGCATCTCCCACCCATTGTCCATTTCTAGAGCTAAGCAGAACAAATAAAAAAATTTCAGTCACATGACAGCCCTTCAAACATTAAGAAGATAGCTACCACATTTCTCCTGAGTCTTCTCCAAACACACAGCCTTAAATCCTTTCCCTTATTTTGAATAACCTTCCTTTGAACACTCTCCAACTTATCAATATCCTCATTAAATTATAGCACCTAAAACTCAGCAAGAAACTGCAAATGTGGTCTGTCTAGAGCAGAGCACAGAGGAACTATTATTTCTAAATTATTGGAAGCAATTACTTTGCACCACCTATGATTGAATTAGCTTTTGTGAATATCGCATCACACTGATGACTCAAATGACAAACTATTACCTAAGCCTGTCTACTCAATCTTGTACTTGTGAAGCTGACTTTCTGAATCTAAGTATAAAACCTGACAGTTTTCTGTATTGACTTGTATCTTTCTAGATGCAGCTCAATGCTCTAGTCCATCAAGATTTTTTGGGATCCTGACTCTGTCATACAGTATGCTAATTATCTTTCCCAGCTTGGTATCATCTGAAAATTTTGTGAGCATGCCATCTATGCCTTTTGTTATCAAAGTCAAATGATAAAATAGCAATAGGCCAAGCACAAATCCCTGGAGCATTCACCTGGTGAAGTCTTACCAAACTGACATTGAGCCATTAAAAACTACTTTTTTAGTGCTTTAATCCATCAATTCCAAATCTGCCTAGCTGAATTATAATCTAATTCATTTCTCTCCAGCCTGTCCACAAGGGTAGCATCTACAATCCCTGAATCTATGAATTTGGCAACACTTTCAAAAAAGAAGTAAGGGTAGTCTGCCACTACTTTTGACAAAGCCATGTGCTTATTCTGTAATCATTACTTCTTTTCCTAGATATTCACTCACCATATCTTTTCTGATCCATTATGGAATTTTCCCTGGGGAGTCAAAGTCAAGGTCAATGGCTTATAGTTTACAGACTTTACTTTTTTACCCTTCTTGGAAAATTGGGACCTTCATTCTTTTCTAGTCTTTGTAGTACCTCTCCAATTTCCCCAGATCTTTTACATATGGCTAATGGTGTTCAGTGATCATTACTTCCATTTTTCAGATGAGGAATCTGCAAAAGCCCTTTTTACTCAAATTACTTTGATCACAGACTGCCAAATCCAAAAGGGACCTCAAAGGTTATCTACTTGGACTTTTCTATTTTGAAGAAGAAAATGTGACCTATAGAGGTAGGACAACTTGTCCCTGTTCACAGAGTCATAAATGAGAGAACAGGAATTAAAAACCAGGTGTTTTAATCACCTGTTCAGACTCTTTGACCTTTCCCTTTCTGTGATGTTACAGGCAACTCCTGGAAGTAAGGTTTGGGGTTAAAGCACTGGAAAGATGTTGTAAGGATAAGTGTACATAAACATCCTGCCTATCCACAAATCCCAGTTGAAATGTCCATGGTACTATAGGCATTAAGGTCTTATCTGTATGATGCCATTGTCAAGTAAGCACATAGTAAGATCTTAAATGTTTATTGACATGACTTTGCTACCCTTAGCCTCAGTTTTCTCCTCTATCAAATGGGAATAGACAACACCATGTAATTTACCTCACAGAGCTGTGGCAAGGATCCAATGAGTCAATGTATGAAGGGCAGCATCACTAAATGTAGAGAAGCTCATCACCAAACACTTGACTTCCAGGTGATGAATTTTCCAGCCATTCTCAATGAATTGAGAGGTAGACAGGTAGATCAAGGTTGTAACTTGCATTACTGCAAGAAAAGCATAATACTTTAATGTAAGGACATATTGGCAATATTAGTCATAGTAATAGTTGCTCTTCTACTTATCCAAATCACATTCATTCTTCATGGCTCAATGAAAACTTCGCTGACCATTTCGGTACACACTGATCACACTCTTCTGAAATCCTATGCTGGCAGCAAATGATAAGCAGTTTAATACCATTTTTCATTCCTGTGTGTTTCTTGTCTCCCTACTAAGCTGTAAGGTCCTCAAGGGCAGAGCCTTTAGCTTGCACTTCTTTTAGACCCCTTAGCACCTCGGGCAGAGATAAGCACAAAGTGGATGTTCAATCAATACATGATTGATTTATTGATTGATTGATTGCCAATGCCTGATGAACATTACAACAATCCTTATTTTTGAATTGTCCTTTTGTGGCCTATTCTACTTCCCAAGGTTATAGCTAATTTTGCACTGATTACATTTGAGGTTGGCTGCCTTCTGATGATATCTAGGGAGGCACCTTAATCTTTTCTATGGCCCTAATCCAAATCACACTGCAGGATAATAATAGCTGACATTTATGCAGCGCTTTCCACATATTATTGGAGCTTTGCAATAAACTTTGAGGTAGGTACTAGAAGGATTACTATCCCAATTTTACAGATCAGGAAACTAAGGCCAGAGAAGTGAAATGACTTGCCCTTAATCATAGGCAGAAACTAACTCCATGCTTTTCTGATTCCAAAACCTGCTCTTTTTAAATTACATTTATACTCTCTAGGATGGGTTATTTTGGAGATTCCTAGGATCTCTGACCCCCTAAAACACTCAGCTCAAGAACCACCTCCTACATAAGGCTTTTCCTTATTTCACCCCAACCCCCTCTCCCATTAATGATGCCATCCATTTACAAACTGCTTCATATTTTGTATTTACTCATCCGTGTGCCTGTTGTTGCATACCAGTGGAATTGCAAGCTCCTTAAAGGTAATACTGGTATTTTTTACTCTTTGCTCCAAGTGTTAAGTGCAATACCCAATACTTAAGTGCTTGATGAATGAACAAACACAACTAGCTTAAATGCTTATGAATAGTATAATAACAAATATTCTTTATACTCTTAGGTTCATTTTTTGCTATTTTGCAACTGTCATTGAAGGGATGTTTTGTACCTCTGTTCAGTTTTATGTATCATTCTAGTTAAAAGACATTTCTTGGCATCCCATGTGCAGTTCTTAACCTGGCTGGCCCTCAACAGGAGACACAATTCTTTTGTAGTCCTGCACTTGTAGTTCTTCCTGCTTGGTAGGACCTGCTAGAGCACTGTGGCCTTTGAAACCCAGAGTCACTGGAGGAAGATTTTCATAACAGCATTTAAAAGGGACTTAAATATTTCTCCCATATTTCAATGAATGGAGGATATCACAGATGTGGATGATCCCCCTATCAGAAGAGATTATTACACACCCATACTTTCTCATCCTGTGTAACCCTTATCCATTTCCTTCCATTAATTCTCCATAGGCCACCACCTAATGTTTGGGAGACTTTTTTTCAGGCCAAGTGAAATTATTAGAATGCCAATGAAATATAAGATGAGTTGTCCATCTGTTAGTCCTCATTCCTCAAAACATAACTGGTTAGCCTCCTATTTCAGTCATAACTATATCATATTCTTTACCTTGATTGTTTACACTACTTTATGCACCACATACAAAAACACACAGACCTTTGATAACCTTTGAAGAACTTGATATGATCATCAAATCATAGAGAACAGAGATGTTTTCCTCCTATAGAATAGTTCTATAGAGTTCTGCAGGAGGGAGCTGATAGCATAATATCTATACAGGCAACCCAAACACAAGAAACTTAAATTAGTTGTCTATTGATAGAAAAACAGGGATTATCTTCAGGAATATGTCTGATAAAACTACTCTCTAAGGCAGTGATGGGCAAACTTTTTAAAGAGGGGGCCAAAGGAAAGGAAATACTCATCTGTCAGTCTGTTTCTAAGGCAACTCTTTTGAAGTTTCATTGTATTGTATTCTACTCATTGTATTTGTCAGATTAGGAATAATGTCACGCCGCTGGATAGAACATTTCAGGTCCCCCCATCTGGCCTGCAGGCTGTAATCTTCCCATAACTGCTCTAAGGAGAACATGATTGCTTGCAATCTAAGCAGTCGCGAGATGTATTGATAATACTCCAACCCAATCTATCTGAAATAACATTTATTAAATACAAAGCTGCTTATGTATACAGGAGGGAGACTGAGGTTTGGTATTTCTTTTTCTGTACTTCAGCAACAAGCCTTCATTTTAGAAACATGCTTTCCTTATCTAAGTCTTAGAGAGGAAAAATCTATGTTTGCCATTCTCTATGTCAGCATAGTCATAAACCTCCAAATTGGGAGCCTCCAAATTGATTTTCATTCATTCCATGCTGCAGGCATTACTGTTAATGAAGTTGCCAGGTCTGTTGAGATTTTGGAGATTTATTTGTTAGACTGAGCATAATGTCAAGACAAAGAGTTATCAGTTGTTCGACTCTGACAGTTTTATTCATGGAGTTGAATCCTCGAATTTAAGGAAGCTTAGCTCATTCAATACATCACCTTTGAAATTTAGGTAAGCACTCTCTGCAAAGTTCATTTGAATGGGAACAACTTCACATAATATGCAATTATCCTCAAATCACTATCATGAGATCACGTTGGAAAGAGACTGTCCCACATGATCTGTCCAAACAGCCTGGGCACTTGGCATTTCACATTTGTCCAGTTGAGCTATGAAAGCTAATATGATATTGTTGATTTTCATGAAATGTGCTATACAGTTCTAAGGATACACCTCAATTTCATAAAGATTTAATCCTGCTGCATTTTGTTTTTGTATCTCAGTTATTTCTGGAAATACCTGCCCCAGCTATCCCCTGGGGAACTGAGGTTTCCCTTGTGAAAAAATCAAGCAAAACCACTGAATTCAATCAGTTAGGTAGCACCATGGATAGAGCACTGGGCCTGATGTCAGGAAAACCCGAGTTTGAATCAAACTTCAGACACCTACTAGCTGTGTAACTTTGGGCAAGGCATGCAATCTCTGCTTTTCCTCTGATATAAAACAGGGATAATAACTTCCAGGGATTGTTACAAAAAATCAGATGAGATAATATTTATAAAGTGCTTAGTACAATGCCTAGGACAAAGTAGATGTTCTATAAATGGTTATTTCCTTCCTTCACACAGTGGCTATCTCTGACAATGTATATAGCAGTGATGGTGAACCTATGGCATGGGTGCCAACGATGGCATACAGAGTCCTTTCTGTGAGCACGTGGCCACCCCTTCCCCCAGAGTTCATTACTAGAAGGGCAGAGGGACTCAGTAGAGTTGCTCCTCTCTCCCTCTTCACAGTACCTGAGGGATGTTTTTTCACATCCCCTATCTTTCTGCCCAGAATCCCAATGGGAGTATACAGGGAGTAAGGTGGGGTGCTCACAGGCAGTAGAGCTGGAGGAGAGCAGAGTGCTCCCTTCCCACTCTCTACACTCAATGAGGACATTCCTCACTTCACCCACCCCTCCTCCCAGTAGTCCAATGGGAGCACTTTTCTCCCTCCCCTGTGTCTGTGTTTGTGTTGGGGGGGTGCATGCCTGGCACTCACTGGGGGGGGGAGGGGCACAGCACTCCAATTCCAAAAAGCTCACCATCCCTGGTATGTAGCATTCTCTCCCTGTAGTTCACCTCTCTGAAAAAAAGGCAAAGATGTTCTTAGCTTCAGTTGGTGCTAAAGTTCATTGTCTTTAAACAAAATGGCAGTGACTGAGTCTTCAAAGGTGAATTACTTTGATTATTTTTTATGGACCTCACTCAAATTTGTTCTGTGATTAGACAAAAGAGAAACACCAACATACTGAGTGAAGGTTCTAGGCCACAGAAACTCTACCTAAAAATGGACTGTGGGGTATAGGAGGGAAGTGTTCCACAGACAGCTTTGTACCGAGTTGAAAGTTTTTTATCCTATAGCCAATCCATCCATAACTATTTTTAGATTGATTTTACTGTTGAAATCTGGCAAAACAGATAAAGCTGGTTTGCAGTGTCTGTGTATGTCAACAACCTATTATGGACTAACTGTTCTAGTAAGTTGACTGTGAATGCAACCTAAGGAAATAAAGGAGCCCTCCTGGGGGAAAATGGTTTGGGGTTCAATTTGCTTATCAGGAGAAGTGAACCCCAATAAAGAAACTTTAAGTCTAAGCAAGGGGAAAAAAGGAGAAAAGAATTCCATGGTAGTCAGATATAACAATACCCCCCAGAATAAGAGAGCCTCATCTCCATTCTACCTTTCCCAAAAAATCTCTTTCCTTCTTGCTATATGCATTGGCTTGTTCCACCCCTTCCTACCCACTCACACAAATCTTAGTCACATCTATCCCTTCTCTGTTCGTGCCTTCTCTTTGTGAATGTGTCATACAAGAAATGGCTGGGATTTAACAGAGCTGAGTTCCCCTTACCTAAGATCATTTACTCATTTTTTCTGAACAAAGATTTGCATATTTGCTATTGAGCTACAACTTTCCCAGTGTAATCAGTGTAGCTATTAATCCTGTGTGCTCAATAAATACACTTTTGCTTTTTGCCCAGGAGAGACCTGAGTGAGGGTTAGGAGGATTGTATTAAGTGGGCATAGTCTGTTTGGATACATTATTGCTAAGTCCAACAGATCCTAAATTCATGAGCTCCTTCAGATATTTTAATATAGAATATATGTAAAGAAATAGGCTTATTAACAAGTTATAATGGGACTGAACTCCCACTTAGCCCTTCCTCTGGCTTACTGGAAAATGAAATGGTCTTTGGGCCATTCTTTTTTAGAATGGATAGAGCACTGGAATCAGGAAGACTTGAGTTCAAATCTGGCCTCAGGGACTTACTACAGGGTCATATGTCTCTGAGGAAAGGACTTAATCTGTTTGCCTGAGTTTCCTCAACTATAAAATGGGAATCAAAATAGCACCTACTTCACAGAGTTTTTCTGAGGTCCAAATAAGATAATATATCTATTCCTTCCCTCCTTCCTCCTACATATGGGTTGAACGAAATGAGTAGTGAGGGCCTTTCAAACATCAAATTTCTGTGATGCTATGATTCTGACATTTCTAGGATCAAGTGGCCCAGGAAGCTACAAGTGGAAGGCTTTCAATCCTGGTTCTTTTGTATACCCAGGCACCATTTCTCAGCTTCACGGCTCATTCTAGCAAATGGGTAGAAGGCAAGTGGGGATGAAGGCAGGAATCCAGGGAATAGGAATGAATGATTCTCATTTCTGAGACCAGTTGTCCCCAGGGCCTATGGGTGGCTTCCCAGACTGTGTCATTCTTGCCTTTGAAAGACATAAATTGCTTTTATGATGTCAGTAAAAGCCAAAGAACACTGGTCAGGGAGGTGAGAGATGGCTTCTCTCCTGGGTCTGGCCAAACTCACTAACTTCCAGCAGGTTCTGTAAAATGACAAAGTTGAATTTTCCAATTTCTAAAGTCCTTTTAAGTTTTTACATTCTATATTTCTGTTAAGGCCTTTTAAAAAACTTGCATACCTGTATATTTTGACAAACTTTAGTTAGATTCCTTTTGTTTTACATTGTTGACACATGGTTTAAATTTACATAATTTAAATGTGACTTAGTCAATTGATCATAATAGCTCAATTAGAACTATTCAAGAACAAACATGTCAAGACTACTGTCCTACTTGGTAATTGGATGATCAAATGGCTAATGAAGCTTGGGACTGTCAAACCAATGCTGACTCTCAGCATTGCATTCTTTAATTTTTTTTTATATGAAGGTTAATAACATCCATCTATTTTATAAAACTTGGCTCCTTAAGGTTTGGAAAAAATGCAGTTACTGAATTTTCAAGCTGTTTGCTCCTAGATGTTGGAGGATTCCACAGCTCTCCTCTATGCTCTTTCTCTTCACCTCTTTCATTTGCAATCTTTCCTGATCCTCATGGCTACTACTGATGCTTCTTCCTCTAAATGACCTTGAATTTATTTTGTACATGTGCTTCCCCCCTCTCCCTCCCCACTGTAAACTCCTGGTGGTCATAGATTGCTTTATTGGTACCTAACATATATCATGGAGTGAATAAATGCTTTCGACTGTTAAGGCTGATGAGGATGATTTGCAAGGGTGAAGGGGTAAATTTCTAATAATAGGCTAGAGCTATGGGGGAATGTATGTACAACACACTTCTAAACTTAATTTGCATTAGTACCAGTTTCTCCAAGTCTAGAAATCAACAAAACAATAGACTAAATCAAGCACAGATTTGTGGCATTTGTTGAGGTGTAAATAGTCAAACTAAAAATTTAACAATTGGTTCTTGACATTCTCCATGATCCATACTGGCTACAGCACAGCCCTGAATTTATTTCTATTTATTTGAAGAAAAGTTTCCAATGGGAATGTATAATGTCCTTAGCTCCCTTCTAAGTTCAGCTCAAGAGCCACCTTCTGCATGAGGCCTTTCCTGACTCTCCCATTTGTTTTTACTCCCTCACTTCCAACCTGTAGCATGAAATTCCTTTGAATTTTCATATCTCCTTGTGTTTACCTACTCTATGTGTGTACACACTGTTCTTCCCAGTAGAATGCAGGTTTATTGAGAGAACATTCAGTATCAATCCAGCAAGTAGTTAGTGCAGGTTTGTTAAATTAAACAAATGGAAATGGAAATGATTTTGATAACTGGAAATTAAATTACCTAGGTGGAAATGAGGCTGGTTATTATGAGGGACAGAGAGATGAAGTAAAAAGAATGTCCTACTGGGAGTCAGAAGAATAAGTTTCTAGGCCTGCTTGGACCACTAGGTAAGGATGTGACATTCATTTAAATTCTATGGGCCTTATTTTCCTCATAAAGAAAATGAATAGGCTAGAAGATTGTGCAATTAGATGTGTTTAGAATGGTCCAAATGGCTAACTGAAAAAAATTTGGCCACAAGATTAAAAATTTAGAACTGGAAGGGACCTTGGAGCTCATCTAGTACAACTATTTCATTTTACAGATCAGGAAACTGGGGTTGAGCAATGTGAAAAGCCCAAAATTATAAAGGGAACTCAAATCCTCTGACACCAGCCCCATTAAACTGCAGGCACTAAGTGTCTAGGGAATTCCCGAACAGTAATCCTAGACCCTGCATTTAACTTGATTTGACTTTTTAATGAATGACTTCAAGCAATGACAAAGTAACTGTTTGTTGGAGATGTCATAGGGAAGATTCTTGTTCATATATGAGTTGTACTAGAGGCCTCTGGATTCCCTTCCAAATCTTCAATTCTATGATTCTGTGACTTGAAAAAAGCCATAGGAGTTATGTTTTTCACATGTGCAGATGACAGGAGGCCAAGAGAAATGTCTAACAGGTTGGATGACAAAGGAGTAAGATCCAAAAAAATATCAATAGGCTAAAGCAACAAGGCAAAATCAAATAAGATAAAATTCAATACAGATAATTTTGAGTCCTCCATTTCAGTTAAGTCAACTTCATAAGTAAAATATGGGTGAAGCATGACCTTTTTTCATAGTAAAAAATGATATGAGGGTTTTGGTGAACTACAACTTCATTGAGAGTGAGCAGTGGATCATGTGAAAAAATATTGTATTCCTAGATTTAATTAAGAGAGGCATAGTGCTTAGGGTGATGGTGATGACAGACCCATTGCCAGCTACGCTGCTCAGACCATATTCAGAATACCATATTCAGTTCTGGGCACCACATCTTAGGAAAAATATTTTTAAAAAGTTTTGTTGGTTGAGGGAGTTCATGCACTGAGAATCATAAGTCACTAACATATCAATAAGGGTGGATCATTTCAAGAAGAGTACAAAAAGGGTTAGTAAAGGGACCAAGGATCATAACATAGAAAGATATATTGAAAGAACTGAGTATCTATGGCCTAAAGATTGGAAGACTTGTAAGAACATAATAGCCATCTTCAAAAATCTGAGAAACTATCATGTAAAAGATGGTTTAGATGTGTTCTGATTGGTTCCAAGAAGCAAAACTAAGAGTAATGTTTGAGGGGATGGGAGTGGGGGGGATCATGCAGCTAGAAAGTATCAGGTTTGAAAACACATTAGATCATAAGCACCTTAGGTGAAGTGACAGTTTTTGTCTTTCGTGGTATCTCCAGCACTTAGCACAGTGTCTAGTACAGTATTAACAGTAGGACCTTAATAAATGCCTTTTGACTTGACAGTTCTTGCTTACTCCAAGTCCAGAATTCCATCCACTTTATCATCCTGTTTCTATCAGCATCGCCTAAATTGCCTGATAATTAACCCATTACTAAGCAATAACTGGTTTTTAAAAAGTAACTTATCACATTATTCACTGCCAGTTGGACTATAGACTGGCCTTGAAAGGTGTATTAACTCATTTAGATCCATAGATACCACTCAGTGCATTAATTAATAATTTTCTAAATGTTACCTGAGGGAATATAGAAGAATGTCTTGATTTTTGCATCCTTCACTGATTCCCAAGACACTCATTATTCTAAACATATACATGTGTTTATATATGCCTACATCTATATGTATGTATATATGAGCTAGAGTTCTCTTTATTGTTAATATTCTGAGCAGTATTCCCCATTTATGATCAATCAAGGCTCTAATGCACTGTATTTCTTGCCAAACGTTACCGATTTTAGAGTCTAATTCCATTTCTCACTACATCTTTTAATTAATTGCCGAATAATTTCTTCTGTGGTTAGAGTGTGTTCTTTCTGGATGACAGAGTTGTCCTCTATGTAACCTAACTAAAGGTATGCATTTGGATGTATTAGCTATCCAGCAGATGTCCAAGCCAATAAAGTTCCCCAGGAGTACAGTATCCTGAGGTTTAAACTATTTTACCTTGAGAAATGGATGGAGGTTTGTTCTCACTTGCCAGAGCTCCACAGGGCAGCTGCATGTGAAGTGAACACAAATGTGACCCACACTCCTAACTATGGAGCAAACTGTTATGTCTGTCGTTGTTTCAAATGATGGGGAAAATTTACTTTTCCCCAGAAAAGAAATTTTGTTTTCTTCCTCTTGACATGAGTTATCACTATATACAGGTTGAACTACTGGACACATTCTTTCTGAGTTATTCCCAAAGACATGAATGATTTTATATATATCCTGTTCAATCACTTTTTTAAAAATAATTTTTATTTTTTAGAAAAATTATCATGGTTACATGATTCAAATTCTTACTTTCCCCTAAACCCCCCAAACTTCTCCCCCGCCCCCATAGCCGATGTGCATTTCCACTGGTTTAAACATATGTCATCGATCAAGACTTATTTCCAAATTGTTCATAGTTGCATTGGTATGGAAGTTTCGGGTGCACATCCCCAATCATGTCCACCTTAACCCATGTGTTCAAGCAGTTGCTTTTCTTCTGTGTTTCCTCTCCTCTACTTCTTCCTCTGAATGTGGGTAGGGTTCTTTTCCATAAGTCCCTCAGAATTGTCCTGGGCAATTGCATTGCTGCTAGTAGAGAAGTCCATTACATTCTGTTTTACCAGAGTGTATCTTTCTCTATGTACAATGTTCTTTTGGCTCTGCTCCTTTCACTCTGCATCAATTCCTAGAGGTCTTTCCAGTTCACATGGAATTCCTCCAGTTTATTATTAATTTCAGCGCAATAATATTCCATCACAAGCATATACCACAGTTTGTTCAGCCATTCCCCAATAGAAGGGCATACCCTCGTTTTCCAGTTTTTTGCCACCACAAAAAGCACGGCTATAAATATTTTTGTATAAGTCTGTTTATCTATGATCTCTTTGGGATACAGACCCAACATTGGTATGGCTGGATCAAAGGGCAGGCAATCTTTTATAGTCCTTTGAGCATAGTTCCAAATTGCCATCCAGAATGGTTGGATCAGTTCACAACTCCACCAGCAATGCATTAATGTCCCAATTTGGCCACATCCCCTCCAACATTCATTACTCTCCCCTACTATCATTTTAGCCAATCTGCTAGGAGTGAGGTGATACCTCAGTGTTGTTTTGATTTGCATTTCTCTAATTATTAGAGATTTAGAGCACTTTCTCATGTGCTTATTGATAGTTTTGATTTCTTTATCTGAAAATTGCCTATACATGTCCCTTGCCCATTTATCGATTGGAGAATGGCTTGATTTTTTAAAGAATTGATTTAACTCCTTGTATATTTGAGTAATTAGACCCCTGTCAGAGTTTTTTGTTATAAAGATTTTTTCCCAATTTGTTGTTTCCCTTCTGATTTTGGTTGCATTGTTTTTGTTTGTACAAAAGCCTTTTAATTTAGTATAATCAATCATACCATTCACATTCAGAATTATAATTATCAGTTGTGTATTCCCCAACATTTTGGTATCCTCTCCTAGTTCTACCCCTTCTTCTTAGGCTATTTCCTTTTAAACCAGTGATTTGTTTTAAACCAGTAACCCTTGTCCCCTCCCTTGACTTACTACCCTTTCTACCCCCTCCCTAGTTGTTCCCCTCTTTTTATTTTTAAGGCCTAATGAATTCCCTCTCCCTTCTCCTTCCCTACCTTTTTTAACCTGCCCACTCCTCTGCTTTCCTTGGTTTGTCTCTTCTGACTTTCTCAGTAGGGTTAGATAGAGTTCTATATCCCAATGGATATAGCGACTCTTCCCTCTCAGGGTTAATTCCACTGAGAGTAAGGTTTACATATTACCTCTTAATGCTCTCTTCTTCTCCTTCTTATAATAGTATTCGTCCCCTCCCCTTCCCATGCCCTCTTCGTGTGTAATAGAATATCCTATTTTTCTTATTCATTCAAGTTTCTCTTGGTGTCCTCTACTATTCACCCCTCTCTTTCGCACCTACCCCCTTATCATCTTAGACCATTTACTACTCCAAACACTCCTTGTGAATAATTCTTCTAATTACTATAATAGTGGATACTATAATAGTGAAGGGAGTTCACTACAGAGAATTACACATAACATTTCTCCATATAGGAATACAAATAATTTGATCTTATTGAAGCCCTTAAAGAGGCAACTTTAAAAATAAGAGTTTTCTTTCTTTCCTGTTTCTTATTTACCTTTTCATGTTTCTCTTGGTTTTTGTGATTGGATGTCGAACTTTCCATTTAGTCCTGGTCTTTTCTGTACAAATACTTCGAAATCTTCTATCTTGTTGAATGCCCAAACTTTCCCCTGGAAGTATATAGTCAATTATGATGAGTAGGTGATCCTTGGTTGTAGACCCAGTTCTTTTGCCTTTCTGAATATCATATTCCAAGCCTTGTGGTCTTGTAGTGTTGAGGCTGCCAGATCCTGTGTCATCCTGATTTGTGCTCCTTGATATCTGAATTGTCTCTTTCTGGCTTCTTGTAAAATTTTTTCTTTTCCTTGGAAACTCTTGAATTTGGCTATTATATTCCTGGGGGTTGTCTTTTCAGGGTTACATGTAGAGGGTGATCTGTGGATCCTTTCAATGTCTATATTGCCCTCTTCTTGTAGAATATCAGGGCAATTTTGCAGAATAATTTCCGTTAGTATGGAGTCCAAATTTCTATTAATTTCTGCTTTTTCAGGAAGACCATTGATTCTCAGATTATCTCTTCTAGACCTGTTTTCTTGATCTGTCAATTTCTCAGTGAGATATTTCAATTTTCCTTCTATTTTATCAGTCTTTTGACTTTGCTTTATTTGTTCTTGTTGTCTTGAAAGATCATTGGTTTCTACCTGCCCAATTCTTGTCTTTAGAGACTGGTTTTCTGCTATATTCTTTTGATTTTCCTTTTCGATATGGTCTATCCTGTTTTCCAACTGTTTGACTTTGGTCTCCAATTTACTTATTAATTCTTTTTATTTGGGGGCACCTTTTTCTAATTGCCCAATTCTAGCCTTTAGAGACTAGTTTTCAGCTATAATCTTTTGGTTTTCCTTTTGAATCTGGTCTGTTTGGTTCTTCAAGGCTTCCAGCTCATCATTTCTGGTCTTCAATTTGCTTATCAATTCATTTGATTTCTGAGCCTCACTTTCTAATTGTGAAATTCTGCATTTAAACTATCATTTTCTTGCCAGTTCTCTACCATCTTTCTCATAATCTCGGATTTGAACTCTTCAATAGCTTGTGACCAGTTTCATTTTTTGGGAAGGTTTGGATATGATTACTTGTTTGCTCTCCTTTGCTGTTTGCTCTGTTGTCTGGATTTTTTTGGTGTAAAAGTTGTTGAGTGTTAAGGATTTCTTCTTGATCTTTTTCTTCTGGGGTTCTTGTCTCTGGCTTGCCATTATTAGCCCAGCTCCCTCTCAGTTTTATCCTCACACCTCGGGTCTGTCTGCACTCTTTGGGCTCCAGAGGTCTCAGGTCTAGTTGTTCTCATGGCCAAGCCTCCTGATGGTCCCCTTGCTTGTTCCTCTGCATGAAGCTCCTTTAACAGTCACAGGGAGCTGCTTCCACACTCGTGCACCCCTCTGCACTGGGTCCCCACCCATGGTCCATGCCTGCATTCAGGATCCGTGTCTGCAGCTGCAACCGGGCCTGCGCTCAGAGTCTGTGTTCAAAGTCCACGTGTTCTTTAGCCTCTTGGGGTATTAAGTCTTGCTCCTCTCAGGAGCAGGGCTTGGTGACCCCAGGAAGCTGCCAATAACTTAATGGGTGCCCCAAACTTTCTCTAAGTCTTTTGTGCTGGCTTTGGCACTGTAGGTGGTGAGTGTGGGGAGGGGTTGCTCAACTCTCGTTTTAGTGAGAACTGTTTCACCCCTTTATAGCATTGAAATGCCCCAATACCACATACCTTCAATGCTGTGCCCTGTTGTGGGGTCCCTTCGTTCATCTGGATTTCTTTTTATTTCTTCTGGAGGAGTCATATATGTGTGGGTTAGGAGAGGTTAAGCAAGCTGCTTCTACTCTGCCACCATCTTAACCTGGCAACAATATGTATCTTAAACCATCAACGAGCATCATATGCAATGGGGATAAATTAGAAGCCTTCCCAATAACATCAGCCGTGAAACAAGGATTCCCATTATCACCTCTATTCTTCAACATAGTACTAGAAACACTAGCAGTACCAATTAGAGAAGAAAAGAAATTGAAGGGATCAAAATAGGCAAAGAGGAGACTAACCTATCATTCTTTGCAGATGATATGATGGTCTACTTAAAAAATCCTAGAGAATCAACTAAAAAGCTAGTCAAAACAATCAACAACTTTAGCAAAGTTGCAGGATACAAAATAAATGCAAATAAATCATCAGCATTTCTATATATTTCCAACACATCACAGCAGCAAGAGGTAAAAAGAGAAACACCATTTAAAATCACCCTAGACAATATAAAGTAATTAGGACTCTATCTACCAAAACAAAGACAGGAATTATACGAACACAAGTACAAAACACTTTCCAAACAATTAAAACTAGATCTAAACAATTGGAAAAACATTGATTGCTCATGGGTAGGATGAGCTAACATAATAAAAATGACCATTCTACACAAATTAATTTACCTATTTAGCGCCATACCTATTTAACTACCAAAAAACTTCTTTACTGAATTAGAAAAAAAAACTATAACAAAGTTTATTTGGAATAACAAAAGATCAAGTATATCAAGGAAAATAACGAAAAAAAATGTGAAGGAAGGTGGCCTAGCAGTACCAGATATTAAACTATACTATAAAGCAGCAGTCATCAAAACAATATGTTACTGGCTAAGAGACAGAAGGGAAAATCAGTGGAATAGACTTGGGTAAGTGACATCAGCAAGAAAGTGTATGATAAACCCAAAGAGCCCAACTTTTGGGACAAAATTTCACTATTTGACAAAAACTGCTGGGAAAATTAGAAAACAATATGGGAGAGATTAGGTTTAGATCAACATCTCACAACCTACACCAAGATAAATTCAGAATGGTTGAATGACCTGAATATAAAGAGGGAAACTATAAATTAAGTGAACACAGAATAATATACTTATCAGATCTATGCGAAAGGGAATATTTTAAAGCCAAGCAAGAGTTAGAGAAAATTACAAAATATAAAATAAATTATTTTGATTATACTAAATTAAAAAACTTTTGTACAAACAAAAACAATGCAACCAAAACCAGAAGGGAAACAACAAATTGGGAAAAAATCTTTATAACAAAAAACTCTGACAGGGGTCTAATTACTCAAATATACAAGGAGTTAAATCAATTTTATAAAAAAATCAAGCCATTCTCCAATTGATAAATGGGCAAGGGACATGAATAGGCAATTTTCAGATAAAGAAATCAAAACTATCAATAAGCACATGAGAAAATGTTCTAAATCTCTAATAATTAGAGAAATGCAAATCAAAATTATGTTGAGGTATCACCTCACTCCTAGCAGATTGGCTAAAATGATAGTAGGGGAGAGTAATGAATGTTGGAGGGGATGTGGCCAAATTGGGACATTAATGCATTGCTGGTGGAGTTGTGAACTGATCCAACCATTCTGGATGGCAATTTGGAACTATGCTCAAAGGACTATAAAAGAATGCCTGCCCTTTGATCCAGCCATACCAATGTTGGGTCTGTATCCCAAAGAGATCATAGATAAACAGACTTGTACGAAAATATTTATAGCTGCTCTACTCCTAATTCTGCTTCTTGGGGCAAAACAGAACAAACCTTGTCAATCTTAAATGTGACAATCCTTTAAAAATGCTTGAAGATAGCTATTATGTATCCCCTTCCCAACAAGTCTTGTCACACTTTGTCTCTTCCTGGAGAAATATCCCCAGTTCCTTTCACTAATCATTCTATGATATGAACTTGAGACCATTTATCCCCTGGACACTTTCCTTAGGCTACTCTCCAGTTAAATAGTGTCTTTCCTAAAACATAGTGCCCAGGGGGCATGTAGGTAGCTCAGTAGATTAAGAGTGAGGCCTAGAGACAGGAGGTCCTGGGTTCAAATCTGGCTTCAGACACTTCCTAGCTAGGTTACCCTAGGCAAGTCACTTAACCCTCATTGCCTACCCCTTACCCTTGTTCTGCCTTAGAAGCAATATGCAGTATTGATACTAAAATGAAAGGATTTTTAAAAATGTAGTGTCCAGATTTAACCCTGTACTCCAGAAGTGCTCTGCCCTTCCCATCCTGGACTCTATGCTTAATCTTTTTTTTTTAGACCCTTAATTTTCGGTGTATTGTCTCATAGGTGGAAGAGTGGTAAGGGTGGGCAATGGGGGTCAAATGACTTGCCCAGGGTCACACAGCTGGGAAGTGGCTGAGGCCGGATTTGAACCTAGGACCTCCTGTCTCTAGGCCTAACTCTCAATCCACTGAGCTACCCAGCTGCCCCCTCTATGCTTAATCTTAATGTTTCTCTGCTGTTGACTTAAATTAGGGTCCACTAAAAATCCTCTATCAGATCAGCTATTTGGTTATCCCTCTCCCATTTTTTGTTTATAACATTGATTTTTTAAACACATACCATGATTTAACATTTCTCCCTATTAAATTTCATTTCATTAGCTTAACTGATCCCTGAAGCACTACACTAGTGACCTCCTTACAATTTAAAGTTGTAGTTCAGTCATTCAGGCATATCTGACTCTGTATGATCCAATGGGTCACAGCATATATTATCTATGGGGTTTTCTTGGCAAAGATATTAGAGGGTTTGCCATTTATTTTTCGAGTGGATTAAGGCAAATGGAGGTTAAGTGATTTGCCTAGGGCCACATAGCTATAAGTTTCTGAGGCTGCATTTGAACTCTGGTCTTCTTGACTCCAGGCCTAATACTCTGTCCCTTAGTGGATCACGTAGCAGCCCAAGTTGACATAGGACCATTAATGACTAATCTTTCAGCTTGTACACTCAATCAGTTCTGATTACACCTAATTGTACCACTGCCTAACTCACATCTCTCCATCTTGTCCATAAGTACAGCATGTTAAAATCCAGGTAAACTACATGTATAACATTCCTCAGTCTTGTAACCTTATCCAAAAAATGAGTTTAGTTATAGTTGAACATGTTTTATCCAACACGAAGATTTGCTAGCATTTTGTAATCACTCTAGCTATAGGATTGGAAACCACCAATGTTGTACTAACTAGGGGGCTTCTTGAGTTCAGACTCTCTGTAGCAACTAGCAACTGAAGCTACCTTCATAGAATCACAGAATCTTAGCTGGCTTTGCAGTTATACTCTGGCCTCAGCTCCTAACCATTTCACAAAAGCGTCCCTCATAGAACCTCATCTAATCTCTATCCCCATAAAATGGATTTTGGGGAAACAGAATATTTGAAGACAGATGACCTGGGTTCAAATCTTGGCTCTGATATTTGCCATCTATATGACCTTCAACAATTCACTTAATCTCTGTGGACCTAAGTTTTGCCATTTGTGACATGGAGGTTTGGATTACACAAGAGCTAAATTTTATGACCTTCAGCAACAGATCTCCCTGTCTCCCAAGGCAATATATCTCATTTCTTTCCCTCAGTTTTGTATTAGAGGTAGTAGGGACTCTAAAAATTATCTTGTCTTATTGTTTTTATAGAGGAGAAAACTAGGTAGTAAAGTGGATAGAGTGCTGGGCCTAGAGTCAGAAACATTCATCTTCCTGAGTTTAAATCTGGCTTCAGACATTTACTAGTTGTGTGATCCTATATGACTTAGCCCTGTTTGCCTCAGTTTCCTGATCTGTAAAATGAGCTAGAGGAGAAAATGCCAAGCCATTCTAATGCCTCTGCCAAAAAAACTCTATGAAGTCATAAAGAATTAGATATGACCAAAAAACAACGGAACAACAAAAATAAGTATTATCATTATTAAATGGTATGGAAGTGATAACACCTTGGAATGCATAGCTGGCCAATGTGCATGTTCTTCCCATTACCACAAAGTAGCTTATTTCCCATACTACTTTGAGGGGGATAACAGAAAAATGAAGGTCAGTGTGGTCAATTGGGTAAGTGACTTGATATTTTGTAGTTTTACTGATAATATCTGCCTGATTAAATGTTTTACTGTTTTAATGTTATTCCTTGGATGGTCACCTCACCTGGGAAGTAACTGAATATGTAGGTCTAAATTAATTTCAAGAGTTCTGAATTTTCCACTATGGTGGGACAAATGAATCACTGGTAAATTTCCATTTAAAATCTCGATAATTTGGAATACAAGTCCGTGTATACATAGTTATAAGTTCACTTAACTTAAAATCAAACTTTCATATTAGTTGTGAATTGAGCTTGCTCAGATAACAAGTTTATGTCCTACAAACAAAGCCTCAGTTCCCATGTTAGAATCATGACCATATTTCTTTGCATCTTGTATAAATGGAGCTGCCAAATTCATTATGCATGGTGTGGCATTAAATAAATGATCTCAGCAGACAAACAAACCATAATGGATCCTTTATATAGCTCTTTACATTTGGCATTTTACAATTCAGAGATGATACTCTGCCATACTCAAGAGCCATTGTGATCAGCTCATCCAGATGCTTTTGAGAGTTACGTGACAATGCTATTCTGCCAATAGGAAACCAATGCTGAATGCACATAAGGCCAGACGGCTGGATGAAAACTGAATAATTCACTTACTTGTCCAGATGCTTCTAAACAGCCTAGAAACTGAATGGAGCCATTGGTCTTTCAAATTCCTAGGCCGAAGTTTCAGTGAAGCCTCCCTGCCTTTCAGTCAGTTCTATGAAGTCAACAACCTTCCAAATACACTATTGTTAAGAGTTCACTTCACTAGACCTGAAACTACATTAGAATAGATTCTATTGTGAATATAATCTCTATGGATAAGAAAGTAGAAAAATCACTTTTATGCAAGCTACAGAGTTCCCCCCCCCCAACCCACCACACACCTATTTTTTATCACTAGAGGGAAAAAGATATTTACTAAGCTCTGTCTGGGTTGTCTGCCAAACTGGAGCTGAGCACTTGAATTTAGGGGTGGCATTTGAAACCATAACAATAAGTGTTTTACTTAGTTTTTGTTTGCTTTACTTTACTTTGATTACTCTACTTTACTTTGACTCAATGAAACAGTGAATCTCTGTATTTTTGTTGTTGCTACTGCAAAATGTCATTTTAGGATGGCTTTTGATACCCAAGCCAAATTTTCAAACCAAACATCCCAGCTCTGCAAATCTCTATCTCGATGGGTCATTTTCAAGCACATATGAAGAAAAGGGAGTGACCCGGAGACTTCTAGGAGTGGAGCCAAGATGGTGGAGTAATCCAGAGCAGCTCTGTGCCACCATGAGAATTCTCTCTGACAAAGATTAAAATATCACCACAAAATCAATACAGGAGTGAAAGAACCAAAAAGGAGACAGTGAAATAACTTTCAAGAAAAGAAAAACCCAAAAGGTCAGCAAAGAAATTTTGGGGCACTGGGGTGAGAGGAGATCAGAGTCAGCAAGAAGCTGTAGCAAGGATGGAAGAGCAATCCCCAACCCCACATCTGCTGTCTAAGTTTCAGAACCTAATCCCAAGACAACATTCAGACCCTGAGATCCTTCCTGGGCAAATAGTGGTACAAACCAACCCATACCCCTTGAAATTTCAAAACTGTGGAGAAATCAGGAGCCCCAGTCCAGGGAATTCTAGTCTTGGCTTGGGATAAGGGCATAGTTCACACTTTGGGGTGGCTGATAGTACTAAGTACTGATCTTTTTGACTAAAGCTCAAGGCAGGCCTCCAAGACTGGATAATCAAGGGTGTGTCTTATTGGATCAAGTACACAGTGTGACCAAAAACTTAAGCCTAAGACTGTGGCTAGAATTTGCTTAGCCCTTGACCTGATCACAATAAGAGCGAGATCAAAAGCTTATACCTAAGCCTCAGGCACTTGCTTGAGCTATCAGCTCTATTATATTATATCTATATTAAACTATCAGCATCTCGAGGGTCAAATAAGTCAGGAGGGAGATGGGGCTCTCAGAGCTCTCAGGCCTCAGACCATCACATCATTCACCAAACCCTACCTATAATTAGATAGGAAAAATGAGCAATCAATAAAAAAAGCATCTAATTTTAAAGAATTTTTATGGAGAAAAAGAGCAAGGTACAGACACAGAAGGGGAGTGAAGCAAAGGAAATACATTAAGTCCAAAAGAAAAATAAGAAGTGGACACAGATTCTGGAAAAGCTCAAAAAAGACTTCAAAAAACAAGAGAAGCAGAGGAAATGTGGGGAAGAGAAATGAAAGTGCTGCAAGAAGAAACAGACCAATTGAAAAAGGAGAACCAAAAACTGTCAGAGGAAAATCAGGCCTTAAAAATCAGAATTGACAATCTAGAAACTAATAATTTCATGAGAAATCAAGAAACAATAACGCAGAGTCAATGGAATGAAAAAGAGGAAAACATGAAATATCATTTTAAAAAACTGGCCCAGAAAATGGATGTAAGAGAGAATTTGAGAATTATTGGACTACCTAAAAGCCATATTCAAGGAAAAACCTTGGACATCACACTACAAGAAATTATCAAAGTTTTGCCCAGAGATCCTTGAACAAGAAAATAAAATTGAAATTGAAAGAATTCACAGATCACCTCCAGAAAGAAATCTTTAAATGACAACTTCCAGGAATGTAATATCTAAATTCTTCAAGCAGTCAGAAAGAAACCATTGAGGAGGTAGCATCAAGATGGAGGCTTAGAAGCAGCAAACATCAATTCTTCTGTGAAAACCCCTCCACATCAATAAAAAAGTGCTTCAAGGGGGACACAAAACCAAATACAACAAAAGGGGAGAGCCAGGGGACCCTCCTGTTCAATTCAACTTAAGAGGTACACAGAGAAGTTTGAATTCTCAGGTTTAAGGAAAAGAAAGAAGAAAGGTCCCAGGACCCCTCCCCCACCTTCTGTACTGATACTCGGGAAATTGGAGAGATCTCAGGGCAAGAGCTCCAGCCCAGTGGGAGTGCCTTGTTACCACAGCTACTTGAGGCTCAGGCTCTGACCACAGCTGGCAGGGAAGCAGTTGGAGGAGGGCAGAGAGGATGGCAACCTGGTTGTAGCTTTCAGCCACCACTCCTCCATCTTATGTCTCTTACTTTGGAAGATTTTGGCCTCAGGGCACATTCAGCTCTGCATATCAGCTCAACTGACTTAATCCAGTCTATCAATAGTACATATAAGAAGCCTCAAGAGGGCAAAAAAGCTCAATCTCCAACACCCCCACCATCTCCTACTATGCTGAAATCCATGGTAAGAATCCTGTTGATTGGAATCCCAGGGTGAAGGCTGCAACCTCAACAGAGTACTTTGGTACTACCGTGGGAAGCTCAGGGCTCTGACCTGGCAGCTTGCAGGGAGGAGGCTGTTAGAAAGGAAGAGAGGAAGATGAGGGTAACTACCTTCAGCCTCCATACCTTCACTTTCACCTTCTGCTTCTGCTGGCAGCTGGAGAAGATCTGGCCTCATAGCACATTAATACAACAGGTCAGCTACAACAGCCTAACCAGTTAATTAGCAGAGCAGATAAACCCCTTCAGGGCAGAAAATCCCAAACTCACAGATCCAACAAATAAACATAGGAGCAAGAATACAATCAATAAGGAGGGGGAAAGAAGGAAAAAATATGAGTAAACAGAAAAAGAAAAAAGAAATTACAATTGAAAGCTTCGATTCAGGTAATCAGCAAAGAATGAATGGAACAGAGGACCAAGGAATGCCAAGAAAAAACTCAGGACTGCAGCAAATTGGGCACAGGCTTTGTAAGAACTCTAAAACAATTCAAAAAAGAATTAAGAAAGGCAGAAGACAATTGGAAAAAGAACTTAAAAAGCAAAACAGGTCATCTGGAAACAGAGGCACATGAACTAAAACAAGAAAATAGTGACCTGAAAGCCAGAACTGACCAGCTTGAAAACGAGGCAAAGAAAGTGAAAGATGACCTACAAAGAAAACTAGAT
This sequence comes from Gracilinanus agilis, assembly GCF_016433145.1. Classification (NCBI taxonomy): domain Eukaryota; kingdom Metazoa; phylum Chordata; class Mammalia; order Didelphimorphia; family Didelphidae; genus Gracilinanus; species Gracilinanus agilis. Next base: position 24,658,961 of record NC_058136.1, on the reverse strand, counting down.
CAAAAGGAAAAGGAGGATCAAGGATGAAAGTCAGTCTTTAAAAATTAGAATCAAACTACTAGAAGCAAATGACTTCAGAAGGCAGCAAGAGTTTATAAAACAAAATCAAAAGAATGAAAAAAATTGAGAAAAATATGAAGCACTTCATTGATAAAACAACAGACATGGAAAATAGATCCAGGAGAGACAATTCAAGAATTATTGAACTACCAGAAAATCATGACAAAAGAAAAAGCCTAGACATCATTCTACAGGAAATTATCCAAGAAAACTGCCCTGATATTCTTGAATAAGAGGGTAGAGATTGAAAGACTCCACAGATCACCTCCTGCATTAAATCCTCAATTGACAACACCCAAGAATGTTACAGCCAAGTTCAAGAACTTTCAAACCAAGGAAAAGATACTACAAGCTGCTAAAAAACAATTCAGATGTCATGGAGCCATTGTTAGAATTGCACAGGACCTGGCTTTATTCACACTGGAAGGCAGGGAATATGATATTCTGGAAAGCAAGGGAACTGGGTCTACAACCAAGAATTAACTACCCAGCATAACTGACTATATTCTTGCAGGGGAAAGTATGGTCATTTAATAAAATAAAAGACTTCCAAGCATTCCTAAAGAAAAGCCCTGACTTAAGCAGAAAATTTGATATCCAAATACAGAACTCAAGAGAATCACCAAAAGGTAATTAAGAAAGGTGAAGAAAAAAATTTGAAGGGACACAATGAGTTCAAATGATTTATATTCCTATATGAAAAGATGATATTGGTAAGTGTTAAATGTTAATATCATCATGGTAGCTAGAAGTAGTATACTTAGAGGGTACAGTGACAAACTGAATAGGATGATATGTCAAAAAATATTTAAAAATAGGGGTAATAAAGAGGATAGTACCAAGAGAAATGGGGAAAGAGAAAAAATGGGGTAAGTATATATTTCATAAATAAGTGCACAGGGGAAGGGGGAAAAAGACCAATATAATGGAAGGGTAGAAAAGGTTCCTGACAGGTAATACTTAAATCTTATGCTCATTGGAATTTAGAGGGAAGAACAATCAGATCCTTTGGGACAGAGAATTGTATCATCCTCTAGAGCAGGGGTCGGCAACGTATGGCTCTTGAGCCATATCTGGCTCTTTTGAAGGCCAGATATCTCTTTCTGCAGGAGCCATAAAGTCAATTTTTTTTAGGCGCTGTTACAGGAGCGCACACTGTGAGCACTGTACGGCTCTCACGAAGTTACATTTTAAAAAATGTGGCGTTTATGGCTCTCATGGCCAAAAAGGTTGCCGACCCCTGCTCTAGAGAGAAGTTGAAGGGTAATAAAAGGGCTGGTGGGGAGATGACAATACAAGGGAGGGAGAGATTGGGAGGGGTCATTTAAAAGGCACTATAGTAAGAGTGGTTTAATAAAGGGAGGGGGTGGAAAGGAGAGTAACATTAGGGAGGGGAAATGGGGGAGACTGAAAAAAAGCAAAAAGGTTGAAGGGGAGGGTAAGAGGGATAAGAGAAAAGACAAAGGAGGAAGTAAAAAATGGCGGGGAATACACAAATAGTAATCATAACCGTGAAATTGAATGGGATGAACTCACCAATGAAAAAGAAGAGGATAGCAGAATGAATTAAAAACCAGAATATGACCATATGTTGTCTACAAGAAACACATTTGAGGCAGGCAGACATACACAGGGTAAAGGTAAGTGGGTGGAGGAGAATTTATTGGGCTTCAACTGAGACAAAAAGGCAGGGGTGGCAATTATGATTTCAGACAAAGCTAAAGCAAAAATAGGTCTCATTAATGTAGATAAGGAAGGTAATTACATCTTGATGAAAGGCAGTCTAAATAATGAAGAAATATCAGTACTCAACATATATGCACCAAATGGTACAGCATTCAGATTTCTAAAGGAGAAACTAAAGGAGCTTAAGGAGGAAATAGATAATAAAACCATACTAGTGGGGGACCTCAACCTTCACCTATCAGAACTAGATAAATTAAACCAAAAAATTAATAAGAATTAAGAGAAGTGAATGAAATGTTAGAATCAATTAGAGTTAATAGATATCTAGAAAAAATAGGGATAAAAAGGAATATATCTTCTTTTCAGCAGCACATGGCACATATACAAAGATTGACCATGTACTAGGGCATAAAAATTGCAAACAAATGTAGGAAAGCAGAAATAATAAATGCAATTGTTTCAGACCATAATGCAATAAAAATCATAAGGGTTTATGGAAAGGCAGATTTAAAATTAATTAGAAACTAAATCTTAATTCTTCAAAACTGGTAGGTCAAAGAAAAATCAAAGAAACAATTACTGATTTCATTGAAGAAAATAACAATGAGGAAACAAATCAAAATCTACGGGATGCAGTCAAAGCAGTATTCAAGGGAATACTTATATCCTTGCGTGCATATATCAACAAGTTAGAGAGGGAAGAGGTCAATGAATTGGGCATGCAACTTAAAAAAACTAGAAAGAGAACAAATTAAAAATCCCCAAATAAAAACTAATTAGAAATCCTAAAAATTAAAGGAAAAATTAATAAAATTGAAAGTAAAAGAACTATTGAACTAATAAATAAGACTACGAGCTGATAATTTGAACAAAACAAATACAATAAATTACTGGTTAATCTAATAAAAAATGAAGAAGAAAATAAAATTAACAGTATCAAAGATGAAAAGGGCATCCACCTTTAACTCTTTTGCCCAATTATATGACAATCTAGGTGAAATGGGTGAATATTTACAAAAATATAAATTGCCTAGATTAACAAAAAAGAAAATAGAATACTTAAACAATCCTATCTCAGAAAAAGAAATTGAACAAGCCATCAAGGAACTTCCTAAGAAAAAATCCCCAGTCAGAGGTATTGACAAGTGAATTCTATCAAACATTTAAAGAACTAATCCCAATATTATACAACTATTTGACATAATAAGCAAAGAAGGAGTTTTACCAAATTCCTTTCATGACACAAATATGGTACTGATTCCAAAGCCAGGCAGACGAAAAACAGAGAAAGAAAACTATAGAACAATTTTCTTAATGAACATAGATGCAAAAATCTTAAATAGAATACTAGTAAAAAGACTCCAGCAAGTTATCACTAAGATTATTCACTATATCTGAGCATCATATCCATGATTCCAATATGATCAACTAATTTACTTATTATAAAAAAAAACTTCCTACCAATTACACTATCAAGCATCCCCCCACAAATATAAGAAATATGTCTGACAAAAGAATTATCTTCATATGATAAATTGTAGGGATTTAAATTTCCTTATTTCTACAACAAGAGGAATTGAACCTTCATCTAAGAACTCAAAATTCTGTTTTTCCTTTACAGCACATTCTAGTAAGGTCAGTTAAATAAGCTATTGGGCCCATACCCCGGATATGTTGGCTTACATCCTTCCCATACTAATGTTTCCATATGTACTAATAATTATCTCACTTAGTTTACTAATAGGCACATAATTTATACTAACTAGTAACCATTGACTAACCGCCTGAATAGGCTTAGAAATTAATACACTAGCCATCATTCCAACAATAACCTATCCACACCACACATATAATACAGAATCAGCTATCAATAATACTTAACTCAAACTACAGTATCTATAATCATCATATTTTCTATTATCTACCAATGTATATATAACCAATCAATGAACACTTTGCCAAATCTCTAACCAATAAGCATCACTCCTAATAATTCTAGCCCTAGCTATAAAATTAGGACTTGCTCCCTTCCACTTTTGAGTTCCAGAAGTCATCCAAAGTATTCCACTTTTATCAGGCATGATACTGCTCACTTGACAAAAAATTGCCTCAAATAGTAAAAACATGCATATAATTGACCATATCAATAGCCAAACCAACACAAATCACGATTATCTCAATAGATGTAGAAAAAGCCTTTGGCAAAATACAACACTCATTCCCAATGAAAACACTAGAAAATATAGGAATAGTTGGGCCTTTCCTAAAAATAATAAACAGTATATATTTAAAACCATTGGCAAACTTCATCTGCAATGGGAATAAATTAGAAGCCTTCCCAATAAGATCAGAAGTAAAACAAGGATGCCCATTATCAGCTCTATTATTTAACATTGTACTAGAAATGCTAGCAGTAGCAATTAAAGAAGAAAAAGAAATGGAAGGGATTAAAGTAGGCAATGAGGAGTCTAAATTATCACTCTTTGCAGATGATATGATGGTCTACTTAAAGAATCTTAGAGAATCAACTAAAAAGCTAGTAGAAATAAACATCTTTACCAAGGTTGTAGGATACAAAATAAACCCATATAAATCATCAGCATTTCTATATATTTCCAACACAACTCAGCAGCAAGAGTTAGAGAAATTCAAATTAAAATCACCCTAGACAATATAAAATGTTTAGGAATCTACTTGCCAAGATAAACACAGGAATTATCTGAACACAACAACAAAACACTTTCCACAAAATTAAAACTAGATCTAAATAATTGGAAAAACATTAATTGCTCAAGAATAAGATGAGCTAATACAACAAAAATGACAATCCTACCCAAATTAATTTACTGATTCAGTGCCATACCACCTATCAAACCACTTAGAAACTTTTTTACTGAATTAGAAAAAAATTATAACAAAGTTCATTTAGAAGAACAAAAGATCAAGAATATCAAGGGGACTAATGGAAAAATGTGAAGGATGGGAGCCTAGCAGTACCAGATCTTAAACAGTACTATAAAGCTATGATCATCAAAACTATAAGGTACTGGCTAAGAGACAGAAGGGAGGATCAATGGAATAGACTTGGGGTAAATGACCTCAGCAAGATAGTGTATGATAAACTCAAAGACCCAAAGATCACAGCTTTTGGGAAAAGAATCCACTCTTTGAATAAAACTACTGAAGAAATTAGAAAACAATATGGGAGAGATTAGATTTAAATCAACATTGCACCTTATACCAAGATAAATTCAGAATGAGTAAATGGCTTAAATATAAAGAAGGTAATTATAAGTAAATTAAGTGAACATAGAATAGTATACCTGTCAGATCTATGGGAAAGGAAAGATTTAAGACCAAGCAAGAGATAGAAAATATTATGAAATGTAAAATGAATAATTTTGATTATGATAAATTAAAAAGGTTTTGTAGAAACAAAACGAATGCAACCAAAATTAGAAGGGAAGCAACAAATTGGGGAAAATCTTTATAACAAAAACCTCTGACAAGAGTCTAATTACTAAAATATATAAGGAGCTAAATAAATTGTACAAAAAATCAAGCCATTCCCCAACTGATAAATGGGCAGAGGAGGATGTCAGAAGAGGATGAGAAAGGCCCCCCGCATATTGAATGGCTCCCCTGTAGAAAATGTATGACCAAATAGGGGCAAGTGGTACAGAGGAGAAGCAGGACTTAATGAATGCAATCCACATCATGATGAGATCACAGGTAAAGCCAACTCCTCAATCCATAAGGATAAAATCATCTCCTAGGGAGGAAATGACATCTATACAATGAAATAGAATCCATGATGGTACCGTGTGACTAGGGCAAAGTCTGGGAAGGCTTCATGAAGAAGGCACCTGAGCTGAGGCTTAAAAAGAGCTGAGGACAGGGCACCTGGGACTCTGTGGATCCTTCCATAACACATAGTAAGTAAATGCTCAGAGGCAGAATGGGGCATATCCAGTTCAGGGAGTAGCTAGAATTTCAGATCAGGTGAACAGAAATATTGTAAAAATGCTCATCCAAAGATTTTCTATTTTTTTCCATAGACAATAGGGAATAAAGATTCTTGAGCAGAGGAATGACATAGTAAGATCTATGCCTCAAAAATCAATAAAAGATAATGCTCCTGGCTCTTCAAAGTAGATCCTTCTCATATAAGTATCCACAATGTACTTTTTCTGTGCAAAATGTGTGTCTATTCAATGCCAGACATCCAGATGAAAAGTGAAATTTAAAATCATCCAAATGTTTCCACATACCCAGATGTGTGGTATCATGGAAATTAAACACCTGGAATATTGGATTCTTCAGTTTTCAGTTTCTGTTTAGCAGCTGGTTACTCTATGGAACTAGTCTGTCACGGTGTGGCCATATAAAAGCCTATATTTGCCTCAATCATGAGTGGGAGGGAAGCAGAATCAGAAATGTTAAGCTCAGCAAAAAATCTGGGTATGCTCCATTGTTTCTCGCCACAAGATTTTTAATGATCTCTAAAAAAATCACCTGTGAATACAATGTTTCTAATGATAGGCATAGGTCTGTCTCTATTAGTACTGCAAGAAACACAGAGGAAAGACCCTGGGATCTGTATTCAGAGATTCTGAGTTTAACACTCTCCCACTTATTATCTCTGTGACCTTGGAAAAGTGAATTTACCTCTTGGGATCACAAAATTAGGACCTTAGACATCATCTAGCCTACCTCCTTCATTTCACAGATTATAGATATAGAACTAAGAAACCAAGGTCCAGGGACATTAGAGGATTTTCCCAAATTTACACAGGAAGTTAAATGACAGGTTTTAGCTTCGGTTTCCTTGTCTTTCATTGTGACATAGAAGTAAACCCAGGTTCTCAGTGAGATATCAGCTCTGGCAGGCTATTCCAAGATGGAAAGACTGAGTATAGCTCCATAGATGTATTTTTGTTGTCTAAGAACCAGAATTATTAAGTACAAAAAAAATCCCAGAAGTAGGGCTTTTTTGGCACAGAAAGTCAACACAGACCATTTGCCAAGGTGTCTAGAACCTAAGGATCATTTTTTGTAAGTATGCTTATAATGTGGGCATTACACATCTTATTGCCCCTAATGGAGACAACACATGATTTATTTCCCCACTTTTGGTCATGATACTGGTAAGTAAGCATGCCTTTCAACTCTACTGCTCTTTGCTCAAATTGACCTCTTGGTGCCTTATTCTCACCCTTGTATTCTAGACACATCCCATCACTTGTGGACAGCTTCTCAGTTTCTTCTAAGGAGGTAAAAAATTGATACTGTCCCTTTAAGATACAATCCCTCTTCAATTTGTGTGTATGATACTCCAAAGAATGCTGTCCGAAACAGTGAAATCTTATTTGTCCTTGTTAGAAAGGCAGAGGGTTACAGGAGGAAAATACTTTGAAAACCTTAAAATGGTATAAAATCATAGATTTATAACTGAAAGGCTCCCCTTCGGGTCCTCTGACTCCCAATTCAACATTTTTTTTTCCATTGGGTCATTTTTCCTCCTGAGAAATCAGTGTTGTTAATCTTATGGCATCATTTCCTTGCAACATAGCAAAGAGGCTGTTCTCTGTTCTTATGTATGCCAAATATGTTATAAAATGTAAATTTTATTTATTACACAGTATACCCTGCCCTTACATCTACCCAAATCATGTGTGGTTATGTGATAATGTATTTGTGATGGATCACACTGGGAGACAGATTTGTCTGGCACATGAACATATCTTCCTCTGTTTTATAAACCTATGTGAAAATATAGTAGGCTATTCCATATTTAAAAGAGAAATGTGAGATGCAACTCCACAAACTACATAAAGCAATGTAAGGCTATCCTCCCAAATGTTGTTGTGCCATTATTATAGACAATACATAGGTTTTATTTTCTTATAGTGGTATGAGTTCTACCTTCCTTCAAATAACATAGAATAATCAGTTATAAGCAATGAAATGTATATTCCAGATTCTAAAGCTATGAGGTCTGCTGGGCCTCTATTTTTCCTCAAATTGGGAGATTTTCATCACTATCTAGGACTAACTCTTTTTCTATTTCTATATACATTGCTTTATCAACCCTTCCTTTCTTCCCAGGAGTGTTGTCATATCCTGTGCTTTGTCTCTTAGGCTACAGTCCAATATATACCTTGTGGATCCAATCACTGAGCAGAAATTTGTAGATGAAAATGGACCTGGTTCTGTTTAACTCGGCCTATCCATCTTCTCTTAGTTTCAAAGGGCAATGGGATGTGCCTTTTGAACTGAACTGACTTCTCTTCTCTCTGCAGTAAGATATGGAATTCCTTTTCAGGGCAGTCGGTGCTGTGCAGCCTGATTTGTTTGGGCCCAGAGCAAGGCCAGTAGTTCCAGCTGGACTTTGTGGTAAGGATATAGATCCCAGTTTGGGGCACTCAGTGGACTAGGCCTCCCCCTCTCTCTGCCCACCCCTGTCCTTGACAGGGGCAGTCCTCAGGATGCTGACTTGAGAGACCCTTGCCACACTGGCTGACCCTTGCCACAGCTCAAGGCCTTGCTCTGGGTTATAATGCCAGCTCTGCCCTCTCTATCAGCAGCACAAACCTGATGAAGTCGATTACTTTCTTTAGGTCTCCATTTTCCCAAGGGGAAAATGTGAGGTGTTAGCACAGATGCAATGTATGCCCCTTCCAGCCCTGACATTCTATATTCCATAGTCTTTTACAATTTACTAGTTCAACCTTACCTACTTGAATGTGGCAGTAATAAAGTATTGTGATTTAGGCATTCTGACCTTTAGATGTAGCCAGGGCAAATCTTCTGCAAAGGTTGGAAGAATTACCAATCAAGATGGCATTTATAAATATGGTGTTGCCTAGCACATGTAAATGTATGACATTCATTAGTGTAGTTTATGAAAGATCCTTTCTGTCCATTAAGAACATAATGAGGGGCAGCTAGGTGGTTCAGCGGATTGAGAGCAAGGCCCAAAGACAGGAGATTCTGGGTTCAAATCTGACCCCGGAAACTTCCTAGCTGTATGACCCTGGGCAAGTCACTTCATCCCCATTACCTAGCCCTTACCATTCTTCTGTCTTGGAACAAATACACAGTATTGATTCTAAGATGGAAGGTAAGGGTTTTAAAAAAAGAACAAAATGACTTCCAACAATCAGTGCTTTGCCCATCAAAGGCAGTGACAGCTCTCCCCAGTGGCAGCCCCAGAGGGCCTGGCAATTAGATTTACCCACGTAGGGTTCCCAATAATTTCAGTGAAATAAAGGAAATTGCAGAAAGGGACTTACAGAATCAACAAAGTGGGTCAGATCCTGTCAGGTGAGGAAACACTCCCTAGAGTGTCACTTTGGGAGGGAGAGGAGGGGCAGTAACTCCTGTAGGCACTGAAGTAGCACTGAACAGAACTGTGGCACTGATTGGCTAAATAGTGCCCTGGCAGCCTAAGCACATATATTTCTTACTTGTGGTTTTGAAGTATATACCTCTCTTCCTAGAGCTCATTTGGCTCCAGGATTGCAGGGGACAGGGAAGAGGTGAAGGGGACCATAACATTCATAGGACTAGTCGAAAGTAGAGCTCTTTTTTCTTTGGTAACCAATGATAGAAATTCCCCTTATTAGGGTCATAAAAATTATTATGAGTTTAAATGTAGCTCATATGAACACATAATTTAGGCACTGTTTAAAATAAATTATCTTAATACCTGTCAAGTGGACTTGTAAAGATAGTATGGAGTAGTAGCTAGAATACTGGGTCTGAATTAAGCCTCAGATATTAGCTTTTGGAGCCAAAAGCAAGTTGCTTAAGCTCACTCTGAATCTCGGTTCCTGCTTCTAAAAAATGTAGATCATCACAGCATCTATCTTCCAGGGATGTGATGAGGATCAAATTAGTAATGTATATAAACTATTCTGCAGACCTGAAAGTGTTCTAGAAGTGTGACCTATACACACAAAGCATATTTTGCAAAGCCCTTTCTTTTATGAGTAAATGTAGATGTGATCTTTAGTGAAAATGTTCAAATGCGATTTTAAGTGACCTTGAATCTTTTTATTGTGAAGATATAGAGTTTGGGAATAAAAAGACACTCTGTTCAAAACCATAATCAGTTTCCATTCAAAACAAAATGCAGTACAGGTTAGGTAGAACACAATGATCAGAGTTGCAGAGAGTTCAACTCATTTGGGAGTTATAGTTTTAAAAGTTAAAGGACTTCAAGAACCCCTTACAAAGGCAGTGGAATAGCATCAGAGGTAGCTTGCCCCCACATAGTGGGATGAATTCAGTTTAGTTTCTGCTTCTAGAAATGTCAGGTCACCACTCTTCCCGCCACATCCTTCTCCCCTACCCCAAGAGGAGCTGGTCTCCACTGGGATAGCCCAACCCTGGGCAGAATGGCATGAGGAGTTATAAAGAACATTAACCTGCTTTTGGTGGACCACCTACCGGGGCTAAAAGTCTGAAAGGAAATTGTCAGCCCTGTGTGAGCAATGCTGAACCTTAACCCGTTGCCTATCCAGCAGTGAAGAGCACACAGCAAGAAATAACCATCTCCACCCATTTTCAAGAGCCATTTTGTCACATTAGATGAAAAGCCAAAAGGTGAATGGGGAAAACTGAATATTTTATATATGCCATAGTAAATAGCACAATTTTATGGACAGAAAGAAATTGGCAGGAGGTGCCATGTAGGAGAGGAAGCTTTTAATACTGCATATGCTCCTGTTTTAATCAAATTGGAGTTGTCACTTATGTTTAGGAATTGTAAATGTAAGAACTCTAGATAATGTTGATTTGCATAAAACTTAAGAGCAAAATTATAGGAAACAGAAGAAAAATACTTCTTTTCGTCCTAACCCTATGCATTTTACATGCTAGGATGGCATTTTGATTGAAGATGTGCTAACATCAATGGTTGATGGTTTTTAGGAGATTAAAATTTAAAACATTAAATTTCCCATAGATGCGGAGTATTTGTGCTATTTAAAGGGCTTATAAGTCTAGTCCATTATGTTAGGGAACATCCACCAAAGAAGCCTCCAAATTTTTTCAAATACTGGAAATGCCTCTCCTGTGTCTGACAAAATTCTAGAGTACATTATTAAAAAGATGACTTTTGAACATTTAGAAAGGGAAGCAGTGATCACTGAAAACCAGCATAGTTTTAATAAGACCAAACTGTCAGACTAACACTATTTTCTGAAAAGCTTGGTAAATGAGGGAAATGTGGTAAATATAAAAAAGGGAACATTTCAGTAAATACTTAACATAATCAGAAAGCATATATTAAGTACCAACTTAGGAAGAGAGAAATCTGTGGGAAAATATGAGTTCTTTTGGGACATGCATGGTTTATGACAGCTATAAGACATTCAGTTTAAGTTTTCCAATAATCAGTTCAAGATATGAGACTGTCACATAAAGGGAATGCATTAAGAGAAAAGTTATGACTTTATGAGTAAATCTGGAAATTTCATCATAGAAATTATAAATAAGTCCAGGGGCAATGAGATTATTAAATATAATAGTATGTATGGAGAAGAGGACACAGGACAAAGCTTTGGGGACATGGTTAGTGGGTGGGACCTAGATGATGATCCAGCAAAGAAGATAAAGAACAGTATGATAGGTTGGGGGACAAGGAAATTATAGAGTCACAAAAACCTACAGAGAAAAGATTTCCAAAGAAAAGAATATGTTCAACAGTATGAAAGGCTAAAGAGAAGTTAAGGAAGATGAGATTTAGAAACATCCATTAGACTTGGCAAATAAAATACCACTGTACTGATAACTTCAGAAAGAGCAGTCTCATGTTATCCTATGGTCAAGTATAAGTACAATTAGGTGGATTCACAACTAGTTGAAAAATTGGACCCAAAACACAGTCATTAACAGGTCAATAGTTCTCAAGTAGAGGGCTCCAAGCATCTGCCTTGTGTTATTAAATATTTAAAATAGGCCAATTCATTTCAATATTTATTCATTAATGCCATAGTGGGCATGTTAATTTTGCAAATAGCATAAACATCAGAAGGATGATTAATACATTAGATGATAGAGTCGGAATCTAAAATGAACTCAACAAATGAACACAATGGGCTAAATAGAAGATCAAATGACTTTTAGCTTTTAGTGGATTAATAAAAGCTTCTTTCTCCCTCTATCCCACTGGTGAGTTCCTTGCAGAAAACTTCAATATTGAGGAAAGCCTCAAATTAGCTATCCTTCATTCTCCAAATTTCATACTCACTCAATCCCATTCAGTTCAGCTCCTTGAGGATACAGATTACCTTTTTGCTTTTATTTACATCTCTGGTACTTAATATAATGACTGTCTAGCACACAACAAATGCTTGTAGACTTGATTACTACATGTAAAAATAAGTATTTATAGGCAACTAGGTGGCCCAGTGGATAGAGTTCTGGGCCTGGAGTCAGGAATACTCATCTTCCTCAGTTTAAATCTGACCTCAGATAGTAGCTGTGTGACCCTGGGTAAGTCACTTAATTCTGTTTGCCTCAGATTCCTCATCTGTCAAATGAGCCTGTGAAGGAAATGGCAGACAGTTCCAGTATCTTTACCAGGAAAACACCAAATGGGGTCATAATGAGTCAGATATGACTAAAAAATGAATAGAACAACAACTTTCTGTCTCCAGGATCCACTTTGCCACCTAACTGCCAAAGAGTCAACCAAAGCCACTACTACTATCCTCAGCTGCCTTAAGATACAGTGAATGCCCAGAATAAGGGAAATGTTCATTCCATTATCTTTCCTGTTGAGGAACACTGAGTACCACATTTTAAGAAATATTTAGATAAGCATAAATATGTCCAGAAGAGGGTAACCAAAATAGAGAAAAGAATGGTGATCACACCATGTGAGGATGGGCTGAGGATCAAAGGCACATGATGGCTGTCTTCAAGTACTTAAAGGGCTGTCACATGGAAGAAGGATTATTCTTTTGCTTGGCCACAGAAGGGTAGCACTTGGAATAATATAAGTTGTAAAAAGGCAGATTTGGATCTGATATCCAAAAAACTTCCTAATAATTAAAACTATCTCAAAGTAGTATGGCCTAGAGAAGACATTGATATACCCTTAGTGGAAGTTAAAGACTAAAGAGAAATGTTATATAATATTGTTGGTCAGGTATGAGTTTAGATGACGACCTGTAGTCTCATCAAACACAGATTCTGTGATATGGGGAGGGGGGAATCAAAGAACATATAGATTCCTTAAACTACTGTAGAAAAACAATATACTTCAGACCATCAAAGTCAAAACGTCCTGCCTTGACCTAAACCATGCATACAGGGTGTATGGAGGTAGAAGTGGGAGGATTCTTTCCACACCTGCTGTCAACAGAACTTCATTCCACCAGATAATTGTCCACTCTCCTCTTGACTTTCTGTTCCAGACACCAGCCTTTAAGGCACTGATTGAAGACCTAGCTATATAATGAACTGAGTATGGAACCTAGAAATCATTGAAATTGTAGCTTTCCTTTTTGTTTTAGGTTTCTGAACATTTCAGATCCCTTCTTTCCACTCTGACAGGCTGCTTCAAACAGGTGAAGTCAAATCAATGGACTCATCCAACTGGAGTATTTGTGGGTCAGTCAAGTATACTGCTTTAAAGACTTAGCACTATTTGACAAATATTTGTGCTAGTCATTTTTTACTCTTTAGTAAAGTATTGAAACTGGACCAGAAAGAAGGATCCTAATAGGTAAATGCTAAACTCATCCAAGTTGTAATCAAACCTACCTTCTATTCTATGGATTGTGTCAGCCACATTGTTCTTAATCTAGCTCAACAAGAAAACAACATTAATGGAGGCATCAAAAGGGTAGTGTAAAGAGGTAGCTAAATTTGTTTTAATTAACTTCAATTACTTATATATCATAAATTAAAAAGCTGATCTGCAGACCAATTATACGGTATTTGCCTCTATTGCCCAAACTTCCAAGTTATATCTCTAAACATCACTCAAGCCAGTTGTAGAAGTCAGCTCACTAATAGATGTTTTGTTTTTGTTTTTTTATCATTTGCTACTGTAGCTATCTTGCCAGGTTCCTTTCATCTCTAATGTTCTATGATTAGTTTTCTCACTAAAATAATTAATTCAACTGGTCTGTGTCATTATGTAGAAATAGTCTCTATTTTAAATCTTTTCTGTGAGTCATTCATTTAGTGAGTCCACAGTCAGTGACTGCTATATGTATGCTCCCTTCCTACTCCACCTCCTCTAAAAACATATAGATATCTGAAATTGTAGAGTGAGACTGTAGGATGCAGAAGTAGACTTTGTACCCTACCACAATCTCTGGCAACAAGAGTACTGAACTTGGAGTCAAGATGACCTGGGTTCAAATCCTGCTCTGGGTGCCATTATCTGTGTGACTCTGGGCAAGTCATTTAACTTTCTGGAGCCTCAGTTTCCTCATCTGTAAAAAAGAGATAATAATAGTACCTAATTTAGGATTCCTAAGAGGCTCAAATAAGCTAATGCATATAAAATACTTTATATACCTAAAAGTGCTATGTAACTGTGAGTTGTTATCATCATCATCATCGCTATTGTTGTGTTTAGCACCTTAGGCACGTGTCCTTCTGGTAATAAGAAAAGTGCCATTTTTCACAGAAGAAAATGACTATGAAGAAATAGACAAAAGTTGGATAATTATGGGGAAGAGAAAATTTAAAAGTCATTTCTTTAATTAGGCCTCTAATGAACAACTCTCAATGTTGCCTGGGCCCTCTTTACTGCCTCTCTAGTTTCAGATGCTGGGGCTTATTCAGTTCAATGGCCCTGAACTCAGTACATGGATCATAATTTACAGACCAGGTTATTAATGCCTAGGGACTGTTCAGTGTATTGTTACATATTGTCTGAAAATATGACACAAACTGTTAGTTTTTTCATGCCATTCGTTCTGTGGCAGGGCAATGACAGGATGTGAATGAAGAATGACAGAAATTAAGTGCTTTTAATTTTTGATCTGACAACTAAAAAAAGAACTCGGTTGCCAAAATTGCCCTCTACTGGCATGGTAAGAATCCAGAGTCATCTGCATGCAGTAGTAAGTTATCAGAGGAGGATGTACATGGAAGTTACTTTGTTGTTATCATATTTATTCCACTATTATTTAATTATTTGGCTTTAAATTAGCCTGAATAATAATAAATATATATTGAGATTTTTATTATGCATGAGGTCCAATGGTTCTTGCCCTCCAGGGGTTGAAGACTGAGTTGGGTAAATAGGACAAAGATATAAAGATATGAATAAATGCCAAATAACTAATTTATGGGTTAAATAAGTAGTCAATGCTAAAGAAACTTTGCTTAGATTGAGGGCACTCAGAGCAATAGCAGTAGAAGTGGATAAGATATGAGCTGGAATTTGAAATTAAACTGACTTTCATTCAACAAGCATTTACTAAATTCCATTGCTGTATCCAACAGTATACTAAGCCCTGGGGCTACATAGATGAAATAGAACAAGTTCTGCCTTCATGTTGTTTAAGGGAGGGTAACATAGATGGATCATAGATTTCAAACTGGAAGGAATCTTAGAATTCGTTTATTACAACTCTATCATTTCACAGATGAGAAAACTGAGGCTCAGAGAAGTTAAGGGATTTGTCTAAGATCAAGCAGGTAGTGAAAGATTAGGGATTCAAAAGCAGAGTTTCTCACTTCAAATCCAGTGCTCTTTCTAAAGTAGAAAAGCAGGTACAAAAAAGATACACTAATATATTTCATTGGATGAAGTAGTGAAACATTGGCATATTCAAAATTCCTTTGCAGGATTAGATCCATTCACTAAGGAAAAAGAACCACCACCACCCAGAGTTATAGGAAAGTACCTGCTACTTAGAATATGATTCTAAAATTGTTAGTTCTGAAGCTCCATAGTGTTTGACAGTAACATAAAAGTGTCCTTCTAACAGGTCAAGAGATGGTAATTGGGCATTTGGAGTATCAAGCAGAAATGGGTTAGCAAAGGCAATAAACATGTAGGGAGAAAGAAAATGGGAGTAACTTTGGAAAATAACTGTCTGTAATCTGCCCTGAGCAATGCAAACCGTTGAACAATGGAGCCACTTCTCTGCAAATAATATAAAGCTTAAGTTCATTTCTAATAATAGCTTGCATTTCATATTGTGCTTCAGGATGACAAAGTACTTTAGAAGCATCTCACTCAATCTTCCAGACTATCTAGAAAGACGAGTTGCACAAGATTTTGTTGTTGTTGCATGGTTTTTATATGGATCACAACCCTACACATAGTGGATAAAGGGCTGGCCTCAGAATTACTCAAGCCTTTTATTCATATGTGCTAGCTGTGTGATGTCAGGGAAGACATGTCATCTCTCTGCATACCTCAAAAAAGTTTAAAATTTGCATTTCTCTAATTAATAGTGATTTAGAACATTTTTTCTTTTTTTCTTTTTCGGTAAAACCCTTACCTTCCATCTTGGAGTCAATACTGTGAATTGGCTCCAAGGCAGAAGAGTGGTAAGGGTTAGGCAATGGGGGTCAAATGACTTGCCCAGGATCACACAGCTGGGAAGTGTCTGAGGCCAAATTTGAACCTAGGACCTCCCGTCTCTAGGCCTGGCTCTCAATCCATTGAGCTACCCAGCTGCCCCCTAGAACATTTTTTCACATGACTATAGATACCATTAATCACTTTGTCTAAGAACTGCCTGTTCATATTCTCTGACCATTTATCAATTGGGGAATGACTTGAATTCTTATACATTTGACTCATTTCCCTATGTATCTGAGAAATGAGGTCTTTATTAGATTTGTTTTAAAGTTTTTCATCATTATAATTACTGTATATTATCCTCCATCCTATTTTCCCACTGTTTACCCTATTCTCTCCTTTCATTCTGTCCATCCTCAAAAGTGTTATGCTTCTGGCCTCCACCTCCTCCAATTTGTCCCCTCTTCTATCAGCCTTTCCCCCTTTGCATATGCCCTTCCCTTCCTAATTCCTTGCAGGGTAGGACAGATTTCTATACCCAATTGATTGTGTATGTTCTTCTCTCATTGGGCCAATTCCAAAGAAAGAAAGGTTCCAGTGCTCTCCTCCTCACCTCTCCCATCTTTTGCTCCATGTAAAAGCTTTTTCATGTATCTTTTACATGAGATAATTTACCCTATTCCAGTGATGGGCAAACTTTTTAAAGAGGGGGCCAAAGGAAAGGAAATGTTCATCTGCCAGTCTGTTTCTAAGGCAACTCTTTCAAAGTTTCATTTTATTGTATCCTACTCATTGTATTCATCAGATTAGGAATAATGTTGCATAGCCGGATATAACCTTTCAGGGGGTCACATCTGGCCCACAGGTAGTAGTTTGCCCATCACTGCCCTATTCTATTACTCCCTTCTCCCAATGCATTCTTCTTTCTTATACCTTAATTTTATTTTTTTAGATATCATTCAACTCATATTCTTACCCTCTATGTATATTCTTTCTGACTGCTCTAATAATGATAAAATTCTTAGGAGTTACAAGTATCATTTTCCCATATAAGCAAACACTTGAACCTTATTGAATCTCTTGGTTTTTCTTTCCTGTTTACCGTTTTATGCTACTTGAGTATTTGACAGTCAAATTTTCCACTTGTCTCTTGTCTTTTCAGTAGAAATGCTTGAAAATCTATGATTTCATTGAATTCCCGTTTTTACCTCTATAAGATTATATACTTAGTTTTTCTGGGTAGGTGATTTAGCTCCTTTTCCCTCTGGAATTTCATATTCTAAGCCCTCTGATAGAAGGTGCTAAAATTTATGTTATCTTGTTTATGGAGCCGTGATAACTTGAATTGTTTCTTTTTCACTTCTTGCAATATTTTCTCTCAGATCTAGGAATTTTGGCATTTGGCTATTAAAAAAACCTAGGAGTTATCCTTTGGGGATCTCTTTCAGGAGGTGATCAGTGGATTCTTTCAATTTCTATTTTATCCTCTTATTCTAGAATGTCAGAGTTTTCCTTCAGAATTTTTGAAAGATAATATCTAAACTAATTTTTTGATCAAGGGTTTCAGATAGTCCAATAATTCTTAAATTATCTCTCCGGGGTCTATTTTCCAGGTCAGTTGTTGTTCCAATGAACTATTTAACATTTTCTTCTATTTTTTCATTCTTTTGACTTTGACTGTTTCTTGTAGTCTCATGAAGTCATTAGCTTTTGTTTGCCTAATTCCAATTTTTAAGACATGATTTTCTTGCGTGAGCTTTTGTACCTCCTTCTCCTTTTGGCCAACTATACTTTTTAGAAAGTTCTTTTCCTCAGTGAATTTTTGGATATCTCTTTCCATTTGGTCAATTCTGCTTTTTAAGGAGTTTCCTTCAGTGGATTTTTGTGTATCTTTTTACCAATTGGCCACTTTTGTTTTTTAAAGAATTATTTTCTTCAGCATTTTTGTGCCCCACCTTACCAAGCTATTGACTCTTTTTTCATGATTTTCTTGTATCAATCTCATTTCTTTTCCCAATTTTTCTTCTACTTCTTGTTTGATTTTTTAAAAATCCTGTTAGAGCTCCTTCATTTATTCATTTGGGGCTTGAGACCAATCCATATCTTTTCTTGGAGGCTTTGGATGAAGCAGTATTGAATTCGTTTTCTCCTGAGTTTGTGTTTTGGTCTTCCCTGTCACCAAAATAACTTTCTACGTTGAATTTCTTTTTTGTTTGCTCATTTCCTAACCTTTTCTTTTTAACTTAAAAAACTTTTAGTTTGATTCCATTCCTGTGGTGAAGGGAATACTGTTCAAAGATTGAGAGTATTTGGATAGCTTCCTTGAGAGCTGCTCTGGGGATCTAGAATTTTTAGTTGTTCTAAGATGGTATGGTCTAAAGAGAAGTTTAATACTCTCCCAGCCTGTAATCTGGTCTTTGAGTGACCACAAGCACTCTTTTTTGCCTTGTAATTTGCACCCTGCTCCCCTGCTGTCTCAAGTGCAGGTATGTACTAGCGTTCATCTTCCTCCTTGGACTGCAACCTGGGACTGTAACCTGGATCTGTGTATGGTCAATAATGCAACACAGTCTTGCATCCAGAGACAGCAAAATGAACCCTGTAATTCCCTTCTGACCATTTGTTTGATTCATGGCTGAGAGCTCCAGAAGCCATTGCCCCTAACTCAGTTGCCTCCAAAGCCTGCACTAGCTTACCCTAAAGGGGCCTGTCTTACTGCTCTAGTCTGTGTTCCACTCTCACTCAGGTGCTTATTGACCTTTTAAGTTATCTCATCCTTTCGTAGGTTTTGCCACTCCAGAATTTGTTTTGAGACATTAAAATCGTTTCAAGGGAAGTTTGGTAGAGTTTCGGCAGGTCCATGTACCTTCTCCACCATCTTGGCTCCACCTCCCCCCAAAAAGAATTTCTTAAAGGAGAAAAATAGTTTACCAAAACTAATGCATCAAATATAACATTATATGCTGGGTTCCACATTTCATAGTCCTCCACTTCTGCAAAGAAGGGGCAGGGGTATATTCTCAAATCTAATCTTTGGAGTCAGATAAAGAACTATTTCTTTCTGCATATGTGTGTGAATGAGTAGATTTTTACTGATGTCTATTGTTTTTGTATCAAATGTATTCTTCCTGTATCCTTCTCCTACCTCCTCCCAAAGAGTCATGCCTTACAACAACAAAAATATTTTAAAGGAAGAAAAAGGAAAGAAAAGTCAACAAGACCAGTTAATATATTGAAAAAAGTCTGATGCTATTAGTCAACTTCTACACCTTTGCAAAACCTCAAATGGGCACCATTCCACCACTCCCTACCCCCCACACCTGTGTAAAGAGCAGGGAGATGTCTTATCTCTTCTTTGGGGTCAAGCTTGTTTTTTTTATAATTAGAGAAAGGTATATTTGCAAGGACAGAATGATATTTGTAAAGCATTTAGCACAATATTGCATCAGGGCCCAGAAAAGGCATTTAAAAATGTTTAGTACTTTCCTTTATTTGCAAACATGCTTCAGGGTATAAAGAGAATTACTCTGGATTTGGCAGATATAGATTCAAATCTTGCCTCTGGATGATCTTCCTCTGGGTGTCAGTTTCTAATGGAACACAGAAGATCAAGACTCTATAACCACATTTGTGGTTGGCTAGCTTATGCCCCAAATTCTACAACCACCATTTTTCTTTCTAGAGAAGCCCTACATTGGACTGTCATGAAGAGAATATGATTATAGGAAAGGACACCAACCTACTTTACTTGGCAACAAGTCCCAGACATTCCTCTGGGGTATATGGCCTTTAATTGAGATGAGAAAGCTCAGGAAAATCACACAGCTCTAGATCATTGTCCCCAACAAAGAGTACCTCCTGTATAATAATAAATCAAGGGGGGAAATGTTATGTCAACCTGATAAAGCCATGGAGCCATTAAGGGACCTGAGAAGCTGCATGAGATAGGGAAAAGGCACTGAATTTGGATCAGAGAATGACACATTTAGCATGAGAAGAGATTTCAGAGGTCATCTACTTCAGAAGGATTAAATGTGCTGCAGCAGGCTACATGTGACCCACAACACTTCCAAGTGTTGACCAAACTAAATTAAAATATAATTGGGAATATTAGAAAAAATAAATGAAAATACAATAAAACACATAACAATAATACGTGATTTTCTAATATGTGTCCACAGGGATCCTTATGATGGTTTAGCAGTCCCTGTTTCTACTTGTTAGACACCACTGAGAAGCTGTGAGTATACCCCATATAGACGAAAAGAGATAAAAACATATCTTAGCACAGTGCCTGGCACACAGTAGGGACTGTATAAATGTATGTTCCCTTCCCTTCCCCTGTGAGCCAGGTATTGAAATCCTTGAGAAAGGAAAGTGATCATGAATCACTGATCATAATGAACTATTAAGCTATCTGGGTTTTGTTCACACTCAATGAAAGATTGAGATATGTTCCTTTTTGGCTCAAGTATTTGGGCTTAGCATCTAGTCACTTTAAGTAAGATATGGTAACTGTCTAAGAACTGAAACCCTTACACTATATACTAGTTTTCCCAGAGGCAGAATCATTCCTCAAACACACCACAGGCCTTTCAGCCTCAATTTCCCAGCTAATCTGACCAACCAACATTTTTATTGTGTTGTTTTCTTTCTTGAAGACTCATGCATGTATTTAGCCTATTCAGAAGCATGATTTGCCCTTGAGCAAATCACAGCAGACAGAAAGATCAAGGAAAGTACAGAATGTGAGTGTCACTGAGGACTCAAGAACCATTTCGAACCTTGTTTACACCGTGTTTAGACTATTTCTGTTTCTGTCTTGACTCTCACCAAAGCAAAGATCACAACATTTTTTCCCTTCAAGAATGTTTCTGTGATAAAGCTTTTCTGACATATAGTCAAGTTCACAGGGCACTGAGGCATGTTCATTTTTTTAAAAATTATAGATAGCAGGAGATAGGAAGGCGAATGGCCATAAACATCTTCGGTCTTAGCTGAATAATTCAATTAAATTCAACTCAACAAACATTTAGTGAGCACAGATTAGGTTCAAGAAACAATGCTAAGTGCTTTGGGAGACACAACAGAGATACAGTGTAGGGTCCCAAAGAAGCAGACAGGGGGCTTGGAAGGAGTACTGGATTTGGAGTCAAAGAACCTGAGTTTAAATCCCATCTCTTCCACTTAATGAATATGAAGGCTCAGGCAAGTCATTTCAATTTTCTGGGAAAGTTCCTAATTTGTAAAATGAGAAGGGAAAGAACTAAATGACCTTTAAGGCTCTTTCTAATAACAGCTAGTGTTTCTATAGGGTTTTAATGTTTCAAAGGAGATTTACAAATATCATTTCATTTGATCCCCACAACTCTAGGAGGCAGATGCTATTAATATCCCCATTTCACAGATGAGGAAATTGAAGTCCAGGTTAGATTCAGTGATTTGTCCAGGTTCATGCAACTTGCTAGTGTCTAAGGCAGGATTTGAACTCAGATCTTCCTAACTCCATGTCCAATTACCTGCTTACTGAGCCATCAAGATATCTTCACCCTCAAGAGGCTTATAGTCTAAAGCAAGAGAGTAAGATATAGGTAGACTGGGAAAGTCCTAGGAGAGTCCAAAGGACAGAGAATTTTTTGCCTGGAAAGACACCTGAGGGAAAATCCCTGCCTGGGCTTTTATTTTTATTTTTAGAAAAAATTTTCCATGGTTACATGATTCATGTTCTTACTCTCCCCCCATCCAACCCCTTACCCCCCATAGCCAACGTGCATTTCCACTGGTTTTTACATGTGTCATTGATCAAGACTTATTTCCATAGTATTGATTATTGCACTGGGGTAGTCATTTAGACATCCCAAATCATATTCGCATCAACCATGTGTTCAAGCAGTTGTTTTTCTTCTGTCTCTACTGCCATTGTTCTTCCTCTGAATGTGTATAGTGTTCTTTTTCATAAGTCCTGTCTGGGGTTTTAAAGACAGATAAGACTGCAATAAGAGGTGCAACTGGTGTAGGGCTTCAAGATTTACCATACACTCTGCTTGCCTTATCTCCTTTGCTCCTTGCAGCATCCCAATGAAAGAGGTGCTATTCTTTTCCCATTTCACAGATGAGGAAGTAGAATCAGAAAGGTTTACTAGCTTGTCCCACAGTTACACAGCTAATAAGTTTCTGAAATATGTCTTTAACTAGATGAGATGTGGGGAGAGAACCTTCGGGCACAGGGGATCACACAATTAAAGGTATGCCTTGAGGCGGTGAAATCTGGGATGCACTTAGAGAAAAGCGAGCCAATTGATTTAGCTAGAACAAAGGGAACATAAAATGGAGTAGTGTGAGATGACTAGAAAGGCAATGTTATAGCCTCACTGTGGAGGACTTATAATTAAGACCAAAGGTCTAGACTTGATTCAGTAATAATAATATGTGAATACATGAATGTACTGTTTTTATCAGCTTAAGGAACTATGGAATGTCCATGTGGAAACTCCAACAGAGCAACAGAGATCAACCCTAATATCATTTAGTAAGTAGCTAAACCCTAAGGAGTTGCCTGAGGCATATGGACATTAAGCGACTTACTCGTGATCTCTCAGTTTGCAAATCTGTCAGAGGCAGAATTTGAACCTAGTTCTCTAATAATGCAGGTCAAATGTTTTCCAGTATAGATTGCTTCAGGAAGCAATGAGGACTGAATATGACAGAAGAATCATATTTTTGAATAGGGTAGATAAGATTAATTGGGCATTACTATGTGGATTGTACTGAAGAGGAGGAAATGCGGAAGACAGGTTAGGAGCTGAAAAGAACTTTTCTGTAGAGGTAGATAGCTTCTTTCAACTATTAGAGGTGAAATGGTTGTGATGGGGGGGGGGAATATAGTGGTGAACTGAATTCCTTTTGGTGAAATTTTCAACTGAATTACATAGCCAGAGGTGTGACCCCAAGGGCAAATTCACATGCATCAAGGCAAGGTAGAAGACTCAGTGAATTGAGATCCAAGCCTAGAGATGGGAGGTCCTGGGTTCAAACCTGGACTTAGATAATTCCTAGCTGTTAGACTCTGGGCAAGTCACTTAACTCCAACTGCCTACCCCTTATCACTCCTCAGCCTCAGAACCAACACAGTATTGACTCTAAGAGGGAGTGCTGGCCTAGGAACCAGGAAGAGATGATTTCATATCCATCCTCAGACTCTTAGTAGCTGCCTGACCCTAGACAAGACACAACTTCTATTTGCTTCAGTTTCCTCAACTATAAAATGTAGATAATAATAAAGATCATGCCCTTCACAGGGTTGTTGTATGTATCAAATGTGAAAAATTTTGTTTAAAAAAAAAATTTAGTGCAGTGCATGGCAGATAGTGGGCATAATATAAATGCTTATTTCCTTCCCTTAGGATGAAAATTAGAGCACACATTGTGGGTAAAATTGTAGGGTGCTAGTATAAAGGAGTGACCCCTGAAAGAGGCTCCATGTTAGAAGAACAGCATCTTATATCAGGAATAGGCAACCAAGAACTCATGGAAGTTGGGAGTAGAATAAGAGTAGGTTATGACTGTTTCCCTAGCAAAGGCAGAGGGCACTGAGGAGTAACTGGTTCCCAAGAAGGCTGAGAAGCCTTCCTAGGTGGCATTGTCATCAGAGAACATTACCAGATGACCTATAAATCAGGGCTTCTAAACCTATTGGCAGCCTGAAGAAGCCTGTGGTGTGGACCTCTTCTCAGAATGTTTTCTAATGTATGAAATAAAATACATAGGATTCAAAAGGAAACCAGTTTTAAAGTAGTAATTAAGAGCAATAAAAACAAGTTCATGAACCCTTTCTTAGATGAATATTTTTATTTTTTTTAACATTTATTAATATTCATTTTTAACATGGTTACATGATTCATGCTCCTCCTTTCCCCTTCAACCCCCCCCCCGCGCCCCACCTACCCATGCGCATTTCCACTAGTTTTGTCATGTGTCCTTGATCAAGACCAATTTCCAAATTGTTGGTAGTTGCATTGGTGTGGTAGTTTCGAGTCTACACCCTCAATCATGTCCACCCCGACCCATGCGTTCATGCAGTTGTTTTTCCTATATGTTTCCTCTCCTGCAGTCCCTCCT
>NC_058136.1:24531219-24590601 GCF_016433145.1 Gracilinanus agilis | reverse complement strand
TTCTGTAGCCTTTCCCATGACATCCAGCTGTGTCTCCAGACCTGAAGAAATTGACTGAAAGGAGCTGAAATCTGTAAGGAATTCATCCAAACCCCTTTGGCAGTTCAGATGAGGCTGTACATGATTTAACCCATATTTTTAGTTTCAATCTCTGATTTGTGCTTATTATTATCATATCAACATGGAGAGCTCCTTGTGTGGAAAATCCCTCTACAAATACAGTTGACAACTCTTCAGCAACTTATAATCTTAAGAGTCAGGGAGAAGAGAGAGTTTAAGTGAATCGCTCATGGAATGAATAGCCGGTATGCATTAGACAGAGAATTTAATCCTAGGTCCTTCTGCATCAAAGCCAAACCTCTAACCACTACACTATGCTCCCTCCCCTTTTCTCTCAGATAAGCTTTGACTCTTCTTCATAAATGGACAGGCTTGTAATGACTGCCATCTTGACTATTGTATAATGACCAATTATTGGGTGGCTCCTGCTCCCTCAACTCCAGTTCACAGTTAATCAAGATGTTATTTTAGTGCTCTTTAAAAAAATTGTTGTCAACAAGCACCTGCTGTGTGTGTCTTGCTACCAATATGGTAAGAACATTCATTCCAGTAACTTACTTGATTACCAGAAACTTTGTAATCAGAGGTACAAATAACATAAGAAACCATAGGGATGAATGAAAAGATATCAACAAAATTGGGAAGTAGAGCTTTTCCAAAATGTCCTTCAGTACCAACTAAAATCACACCAATTGCATTAGAAAAAAATAAGATAAATATAATAAATAGGATAAATAATAAATAAGATAAAAATAATATATATATATATATATAATATATCTAGAAGGCTTAGACAGAAAGAGAAAAGATTAATGCTGATTATGGGTAGCCTGAACTATATTCAGGGTGGCAAGCCAGGGGAGGGGGCCTGTGCTAGGACAAGGCATTTTTCAGCTCCTAGAAGCCTGAAGTGAAAATGAAGCACTCATTTTCCTCTTCAAAATATGCATCTAACAGTCGTAATCTAGCCTAGCCACTGCTCAGCTCATTCTCCCCAGTTTAATTCATAGAATTGTACTGAAGTATTCCTTTCTTGTAGAAGTGAGGATGAAGTCATTAATGAAAAGAAATGAAAGGTTTTGAGACTGAAGGTTATAAAATCATAGATTATAGAGATTCTGGTTTGGAAGGGAACTTCAATATCATACAAGCCAATGAGAGGTCATTTGACAAATAGTGAAGCTAAGAGATAAAGAAATTAAATGACTTGCTCAGGGTCATGCCAGTAATAAGTAGCAGAGCTGGGTTTGGACCCAAGTCCTTGGACTCTAAACTCAGCTTTTTTTTTTTTTTCTGTTGCTAGGCACCAGGGATTTAAAAAGGCAAAAGAAAAAAATCTCTGACCCAAAGAAGCTTAAAATACATAAGTCATATTTAGATAACACTTTGTTTTCCAAAACACTTTCTTTGTGATGGTCCAAAGAGAAAGGTAAAGCAGATATTCTCATTTTACATATCGGAAAATTGAATTAATGAAATTAAGTGACTTGTCCAGGATCATACATATAGTGAGTGCTGGGACCAGTATTCAAACCCGTGACTCTCTAAACTCCTATAATCTTCCCATTGCATTTCCCTGTTTTTCAAGCTAGTAGGGGAACTATATATCCACGATTAACTATCAAACATGTTAGAATGTGATTTTATTTGTCATAGAGATCAATCATAGTGGCATGAGAGTTTTAACAAGGCAGTGATCACTTCTAGCATAAGGGATTAGGGAGCCATTTGGGTAAAAAGAGGTCAAATTAGCCCTGTCTCCCAAAGAACCCCATAGGATATATCAGGGTTAGAGTTAGACATAATGTCATTTTGGAGCCTCCCCTCTGTGTAAACAACAACTCCTCCCTTTTCTATTGATACCTGAAATTAATTTGAGAACCAATTTTCTCATTCTTTAAAGAATAAAGAGTTAAAATAATAAATCTTCACTGGCATAACATATTAACTTAGATGAATTCCTACGAAATATAAGATGACCACTCTTGCATTCTTTCCTATTTGGACAGGAGAGTGAGGGGTTAGAGAACAGCAGGGCACTGAGCTCCCCACTGAGAGGAGGGGGAAGAGCACAGAAGGAGAAATATGAGCCCTTTGCTAAAGGATGTGCTCCTTCTCATGATTTGGGAAAGGTTTTTTGTTTTGTTTTGTTTTCCCTGTCTTTTAATTCTTTCTTAAAAAAACCTGGCCAAGGATAACAAAGAAATCTCTTTCCCATAGCCTTTATACACCAGGGTCTAGGCCACTACAGAATTGTTACATTTCTCTGAGTGTTTCTGGGTACCCACAGAGTTCAGAAACTCAGAACAGTTCTGAGGCATGTCATGTACTGCTATCTGAAACAGAATCTTTCACTGTGTTGGGAGAAATAACTTGTTTCCAGATTCTCTAGTCACTCTTTATTAAGCACTTACTGAATGCCAGGTATATTTTTTAAAAATGCAAAACACTAGCCCTGCCCTCTGCGGGGGACAGGGAAGATAACATGTAAATAACTATGTAAAAGTTGATGTGTACAGAGTAGATGGCAAGTAACCTCTGAAGGAAGGTACTACTAGGAACTGGAGGGGAGGACTAGAAGAGACCTCTTGCAGAAAGGGGGATTTGAGCTAAGTCTTGAAGGAAATTAAGAGGCAAAGGTGAGAAGGGAGAGCACAAAGTAAGGAGATAGAGATTGCTTTTTCACTGCTTGAATTGTGGAGTGCAAAGAGGAGAATTGTGAGGAAGCAGAATGGAAAGATGGGAAGAGTCCAGGCTGTAAAAAATTGAAAATCCCAAACAGAAGACTTTATTTGATTCTAGAGGTCATCGCAAGCCATCAGAGTTTGAGTAGGGAGGTGACTTGGTCATACCCAAGCTTTAGAAAAATCCATTTGGCTGCTGAATAAATGAGTGATGGATTGGAGTAGAGAGGGACTTGAAACAGGAAAGCCCAAAAGAAAACTACTGCTATAATCTGAGCAGAAGTGATGAAAGCCTGAATAAGGGTGGTGGCTATGTGGGTTGATATCCGGGAGAAATGGTGTGAAATTTGAAACAAGACATGGCAACAGATCACAGAGACCCCCTTTTATGACCAAAATATGTCATGGATATGTGGGGTGAGTCTGAGAAAAGAATGGTGGATGATGAGCCTGGGTGACTGGGAGGATAGTGGGAGCCCATGAAAATAATAAGAAATTTGTAAAGAGTAGATGGCTCTGGGGGAAAGATCAGTTCTCTTTTAAATGTGTTGGGTTTGAGTTGCTTATAGGACATCCACTTCAGGATGTCCAAGAGGCATTTGGTAGAGAGGGAGATTTGAGGATCATCAGCATAGAGATGATAATTAAATCCATGGTATCTAAAGAGATAGTCATGGGAAATAGTGTAGAGGAAGAAGAATAAAGGGCCCAGGTGTGAGAGCCTTGCGGGGGAAGTGGGATGCTTACAGTTAGTGGGTAAAATCTAGCAAAAGAGACTGAAATGAAATGGTTGGATAGACCAATCAAGAGAAACTAGTATCTTGAAAACCCGGAAAGGGTAGGAATACCCAGGAGGAAATAATGATTGATGACATTAAAGGCTACAGAAAGATCTAAAAGGATATTGCCATTAGATTTGGCAATTAAGAGATCAGTGAGTAGTAGCCTCATAAAGAGCAGGTTCATTTGAATAACGAGATCAGAAGCCAGATTGCAGAGCATTTAAAAGAGTGAGAGAAGAAGTTGATGCACTTGCTTTAGGGAGCTTTTCAAGGAGTTTAGCCAAAAAGAATAGGAGAGATAGAAGACAATAGCGAGCTGGTATGGTCAGATCAAGTGATCATGCTTTAAGAAAGAGGGGAGATGACAAACTCATTTGTATGAAACAGGAAGGGACCAGTAGATGAGGAAAAATGAAAGATGAGTGGGAATGAAAAAGGAGAGAAAATGAAATAAAGGACTAACGTAGAGGAATTTTCCTTGCCAAAGGGCCACCTCTGCAACAGAGATAATGAAACATGAATGAGGAGATATGAGGAAGCTCTCAGTGAATGACCTTAGTTTCTCGATGTGAAGTATGAGGTGAGCATCTTAGGTGAGAGTATGGAGGAGAGATGCTTGACAGCCCACGCTGTGAGACACAATGGCCTATGTACTTAGGATAGGAGTGCAATACTGGTCATCTACAAGGAGGTCCTCAGTGGCTCACATTACCTAGAACTTAGGGAGGGTGAGGACTGACAAAAGGGCTTTGGCCCATTTCAATCCCTAAAGGATGCTATTATTCCTTTTCATCTACTTTAGATTCCAGCCATATTTATAAACTACCATTCCCTCCTATCTCCAAGCCTTTGCACAGACTGTCTCCCATATTGGAATGCACTCCCTCCTCAACTCTATTTCTTAGGATCCCTAATTTCCTTTAAGGTTCAGTTCAGGTGCTACTTCCTACCTGAGTAAGCTCCTGTAGGGAAGGCATCACTTTTGTTATTTTTGTTTGTCTTGTTTCATATTTATATCCTCAGCACCTAGCACAGTGCCTTCTTGCAAATACTTAATGCATACTTGTTGGATTGGCTAGTCCCTGGGTTTCATTTCAGTGTTAGCCTTAGAAGAAGCATATGATTTCAGGTCTTCTCTCTTTGACTCAAACTCATCAAGGCTCTGTGATGAGGCAGCATGGGCTCTTCTTCTACCAAACTGAATGGGACAGATTTCAGCTCGTTGATAATTTACTATATGAGTTTCAGATAGAGTGTTGCCTTAGGCTCAGGGAGATTAAATGACTTGCTCATAGTCATGCAGCTAATAAATATCAAAGGAATTTGAATTCAGCTTCTCCAGACTTCAAGAACAACTGTGCCATGTTGCTTCTCTACCTAAAATAAAGGACCTCAAACTACAGACATGTCTGAGAAACCAGGTAAAAATAGCTATGGAACACAAGTTCAGAGAAATGCTTGAGGACTTTAAGTGTGGCCCATATCCATATGTTCCTAACACCACCCAGAGCAGGCTAATGGAGTAAAAATGCCCCCATGACAAGTTTGTTTGCTTCAGCTTTTCCACTTTAGCAGCTGACAGACTTTTGACATTTTCCCAATGTCTGTTAGATTTTTCAAGGATTTGTAGTAATAGAAATACATCAGCAATAGAGGTCTTTTATCAAAAGCCTTTCTGGCGTCATAGGAGCCCCACAAAAAATTCCCTATTGTTGAGCCCTAAAAAATAAACAGAACAAGGAACTGGTGTATCCATAGTGCCAGCTGGAAGAGCTCGTTCTCAAAAATTCCTCTTGGAACTGTCCATCACTTTCTTGCAAGTCCACTTCACTTGGAGCAAGGCAGCTCTGCCTTTGTCCTGCCTTTCATCTGGGCTTTTTTCAATCACTTTAGTTCCTTGTGTTCCAGGACTGCTGAGAAGAATTTCTGCTGCTGATAGGTTTTCCACAGTTACATAAGTGGTCTGTGGCTCTAGCAAATGAAAGCAGATGATATGGGACTTTCCACACTCCCATATCTCAGAGTTTTGCTTTTCCATCTTTGCTAAAGTGCGTGAATTCAGCACATTGGTACTGACCACTCAGTTAAATGAAGGATTCCCCAATTATCTCTTCCTCACCCCAATTCAGCAAAGGACAGTATTCTTGGGCTTATTTTGCAAGTCAGGAAATGGGAAATAAAATTTCCATGGTGCCCAACTGGAGCCCCCATCTAGCCTAGTGCCAGCACTCTGCTTAGCTTACTCATGGAATCTGGTGCTGCACGATCCTCCACTTGCTGACACACACATCTGTAGCAGCAGGGGCAGCATAACACACTGGCTGAGACCTGGAGCTGCATCAGCCTTAGCAACCAACTTTCAAACAAGGTTGCCCCCTGGGAAAGCTTTTCACAGCTGGAAATGGTTTTCACATATATTACACAGCATCCTGTGTACCCATCATTTTATGGTTTCAGAGATTTCTAAGAGCATCTGACTAATTAAAAAGTTCCATGGGGAGGCAGGAAGAGGAAACATATCATCACCCTAATTCTGAACATGTGGCCTATCTGAAAAGCTGCATGGTATCTCTGGAAAGAGCACTAGTATCACAAAAATCCTGGGTTTGAGTTCTCATCTTCTTGATATGACCATTGCAAGGAAGATGGGCATAGTGGAAAGAATGCTGGACTTGGAGCCTAGCGAGAGCGGAGTTCAAGACATCCTGTCTGGGACAATTATGGAGTGACCCTAGGTTAATCACTTGGAGTGTCAATTTCTTCATCTATAAAATAAGCTTCATCTATAAAATTGACCCTGCTACTTATAACCCTATGTGATCTTGAATAAGACATTTTTCTCTGTGCTTTGGTTTTTCATTGTTGTACAGTCATTTCAGTCATGTCTGACTCTTTGTGACCCCATTTGGGGTTTCATTGGCAAAGATACTAGAGTGATTTGTTATTTCCTTTTCTGGCTCATTTTACAGATGAAAGGAAACTGAGGCAAACAGGATTCAGTGACTTGCCCAGGATCACGCAGCTAATCAATATCTGAGGCCATATTTGAACTCAAATCTTGCTGACTCTAGACCCAGTTCACTATTTACTGTACCACCTAGGTGTCCTGTGTACTTTGTTTTCTTTCTCTACAAAAATGAGCAGTTTGGACTTGATGGCTGGTAAGGCCTTTTCCAGTTCTAAACCTGTGATCCTAAAATAAAATTCATGAGATTCAGATCTCTTACATTTTCCTGAAGTAAACAGGATCACCATTTGAAAAACAGTAGGCTAGTGTTCTTTGTGGTGGCAAAAATTGGAAAATGAGGAAGTGTCCATCAGTTGGGGAATGGCTGAACAAATTGTGATATCTGATGGTGATGGAATACTATTGTGCTGAAAGGAATAATGAACTGGAGGAATTCCATGTGAACTGGAACTCCAGGAATTGATGCAGAGTGAAAGGAGCAGAACCAGGAGAACATTGTACACAGAGACAGATGTACTGTGGTACAATCAAACATAATGGACTTCTCTACTAGCAGCAATGCAAGGATCCCGAACAATTCTGAGGGACTTATGAGAAAGAACGCTGTCCATGCCCAGAGAAAGAACTATGGGAGCAGAAACACAGAAGAAAAACATAGGATCAATCACGTTGTTTGATAAAGATATGATTAGGATTTTGGCTTTAAATGATCTCTCTACTGCAAATATGAATAACATGGAAATAGGTTTTGAACAATGATACATGTATAACACAGTGGAACTGCTTGTCAGCTTCGGGAAGGGGGAAGAAAGAGTGGTGGTGGTGAATTATAAATCATGTAACCATGGAAAAATATTATAAATTTAAAAAAAGAAAAACAGTAGGCTATTTCATTCTCTAATGTGAACTTTAGGCAAGCAGGTCTTCTCCCAACTCTCATACATATGCTGCTTGTTCTTTAATTCATTGCTTTTGTTGTCATGATCTTCCTGTCCTTTCTTATCCCCAATCTCAGAATTGTCTCTGCTAGTTCATACCAAAACCCCAGTCTCAGCCCCAGGCTCATTTCCTCTAAGAAGCCTTTGTTGCTTATCTCTACTCTGACCTCTTCTTATGCTGTGTCACAACTTGACAATACAGTTTAGGTTGTGCTGCATTTTCATATGGTGACTTGTTTCACACATATCTTGTGTCTTTGGAAGCAAGTGGCAAGCTTTTCTGGCAAAGTCTTCACATCCCCTCCCCTATTTATATTTCATCATTTCAAATGATCACAAACCATTTTTCTCCACCCAAGTCCTCCGATGCTTCTTTAGGGGTTTGGAAGTTATTCTAACTTCCCTAAGACTCTGCAATGCTTTGACATTTTCTATTGAGGACTGGCCTCGGTTTACATTCCCAGGCTGTTTACAGGGGAATGGATCTTAAAGGTGATGGAAGGGTTATGATCTGTGTGGGTAGAGTCCCCCCCTACTGCTAAAGCTACATCTCTTGTAACTAATATTCATAACTGACATTTCTCGGATACTTAAAAGTTTGCAGTGCTCTGCATGCCTTTTTTAAGGCTTACTTCTACTCTAATTTAGTATTATATGTAAATTGATCTAATTCTTATATGGTTGTAGCATTATTATCTGTTATACAGGTGAGAAAACTGAAGTTTGGACAGGTAGAGGGACTTGCTCAGGGACATAGAGGTGGTATCAAAGGCATGATTCATTCTTTTTTTAATTAGTCTGCTGCCTCTCTGAAGCACTAGAGTAGAAATGGTTTTCAGGCCTCTGATGGTGGTTTTTCCCTTCCATGTGTCAGTTTTCAGAAAATCTGCTGGCATTTCAAGTCACTGAAGAGATCCTCGATGCAATTCAAAACTTTTGTTGATTTCGTGTATTTCTTTGCACATGAATGCTGATAACTGCCTGTCGCTTGGGATTTTATTGCTCATCTAGTCTGAGAGCAGTGCTTCCTTCCTTCAAAGCTACTCTTTCCCCCTGGAAGATCACATTATTTTCTGTTCACTATCAAAAGACCATTCTTACTAGCAGTGAGAGGCATCTGAGGTCAGGTGTGTAAGACTATAAGCTTTCTAAATGAGTAGTATCCCAACACCCCATAGCAATGCTGCAAAATGATATCTTTTAGGCTTACTGACTGTGAATGATTTAGTTAAGCTACAACTGTGCCTGAAAATAACAAATGGCAAATCCATTATCAAGCAGCATGCCATGATTTCATAGTTTGAAAAATTGAAACAAAAGGGAATTCAGAGCAAAGAGAATTGAATTGGAACGAGGAAGAAAATGACACCATTTTCAGCATGATACTCTGTGGTTAGGAGAGAGGATATATTTAACAACATATATTCTATAGCAATTAAGTGGAGTTTCTAATCAAGTCTCATTTTTCAGCCACAGGTGTATATATGGATATACAGAATCAGGCAGCAAAAAGATTCTTCCATGTGCTCTGATTTGTACCATGTGGGTGCCCAATGTGTCACAGTGGAATTGAAATTCATCAAATCTTTGCCTGCCAGGTTGAAGTTGGAAAGAACACTTGCCTTTGGTTGGCAGGTCTATGAGCTAAATGATCCATTTGTGGAATGGTCTGAGACAGTTTTTCAGAACCCTCTAAACTTTATTTCTAGAGTGAGAGCTATGCAACTGCAAATGTTGAAATAAGATGGACACAAATTGGTGAAGGGAGGCAAGAATTAAGAGTGAGAGAGACAAGTGATTTGGAATCTTGGTCCCCAGGTCAGTTGATTTGATTAAGGAAATCTGGCCTGCATGAGCCCATTTTCAAAATTCATATTGGCCTTTTCTTAGAATTAGGAATAGGATACCTGACCATTAGTGTTCTTGAACATTTTGCATGAACAAAACTGAAGTAAAAAAGGTAGATGTAACTTAAAACAGCTTGTCTGGTGCGGATAAATTTTGGAACCTTAGGGCATTTTGGATTTTTCCCATCAAAGATCAAGTAATTAAGAGCCCTTACTGCATCCAGAATCAGAAGACCCAAGTCTGATTTTGGTTCAGTTCCTTGTTAGCCCTGCAACCTTGGGGGAGCTAATAATTCTGTCTGAATCTTTGTTTTCTGATTTGAAAAATAAGGATCTCACTCCTTGCACTCCATGTCTCCCAAAGCTGCTCCAAGGAAAGGGCTCTATGTGTACTATATTATTAACTCAAAAAAAGAAGAAGAAGAACAATGGGTCGAAATGCCTGCTCTTTCTCACTTGCCCTGGATGGGTCCCAAAAGCTGGCCAGGAAATTACATTCCCCCTACTTGAAGGGTTTTACAGGTTTTTTTTGTTCATAGAATGCTAGACTTTTTTCATAGGGATTGTAGTTAAAATGAAACATCCAATGTATCATTCCTAGGATACAATTACTGAGGCACAGTGGAATAAGCACTAGATTTGTACTAGATTTGTACTAGATTTGAAGGCCTGGTTATATGATCTTGAACCAGTCAGTTCTCCTTTTCTGGGCCTCAGTTTTCACTGTCAAATTGAAGATATTGGACTAAGTAATCCTGAGTCTTTTTTCAGTTCTAAATCTATTATCCTATACATTCTTTGCTTTAACAACTGAGTTACTATGTTACCAATTGTCTAAACCTAGAATTTGCCTTCCTAATATTCTAGTCTCTTTATTGTTCATTAGTTCTTCCCTTTTTTGTGTCCTAGACCTCTTGGATAGTCACTGTGGTGAAGCCTTTGGACCCCTTCTCAGAATCATGTTTCTAAATGTGTAAAATAGAGTATGTAAGATTTTATAATCCTAGGCAAGCAATTTATGTTCTTTAGTTGTTTCTACTGTAATAAGTGGCTATTTTGGAGAGGAGGGGAAGATGGCAAAGAGTAATAAACCTGTGGATGGATGTCACTCAACTCCTCCCTCAGTGGCAAACAAGGGAATTCTCTGAAAATGGTGGTGAGTCAGAGGCGGGAGCTGGCCTCAAGGGATGGAGGGATGAGGTAGGTAGAAACCCGGCCTGAGTGGCACAGGCCCCCCGGGTAAACTCAAGCCTCCCCCCTATCAGCCACCACACCTCAGGAGGTCTTGCTCAGTTGGTAGTCCCAGTAAATGCACACAGCCCCCCCTTCCCCTCGAGATGAATTCACTTAGATCCTCTTATCTGACTGCTAATTGTTTATTATATCTTATTGATAAAGTTGAGGGGATGATGGGTAAGAGGGAACCAGGAAACCCTATTGATTTAAGCCCCGATGGGGAGCCAGTATTGGTTCAACCCACAGGTTCACCTTCCCTTCCCAAGTAGACCTACTTCTATTCTATTATCTGTCTTATAACTGTTAAGGTAGGGTCTCTTAGTAAGGCAAGGTGAGGATTTGGGGAGTTGGGGGGATTCGCTCCCAAGTCAGAAGTCTGATTCCCCTCAGGGGATTAAGTGTTCTTGATCACAATATTGTCAATGGTCGCTGGCAGGATTTACAGGCTTTTGGAAAATCACAAGAGTCCAGTAAACCCTCAGGTTTAGCTCTTCAAGGTTGCAAGAAAGTTCCTTTGCTTTCATCCTCCCTGAGCTTCTCCTCCAAAAGCCCCTCCTCCAGAGTCCTATTCTCCCACAGTCCTTTGCTGTCTCTCCAACCTTCATTCTTGTCCTCTTTTCATGCAACATTCGATTTGAAAAGTGGCCTTCCTCAGCACTTGACCTTACACTACTAAATGTCACTATCTTTCCAACTAGGAAAACTGTGTGTTTATTTTGTGGTGTTCAGTTTCCAGTGTGCTCTAGTGGCCACCACTGACAGATAGTCAGCTGAAAGGAATTTACTTAACATTACTTAACAGGTTCATGATTTTGTTTTTTTAATTTAATTTTGTTTTTTTTTTCAATTACATGTACAAACAGTTTCCAACATTTTAAAAAGAATTTTGAATCTCAGTGTCTCTACTTCTCCCACCCCTGCTGAGATGGTAGGCAATCTCATACAGATTTTACATATGCAATTATGTAAAACATTTTTTCACATTAATCCTTTTGTGGAAGGAAACTTGAACAAAAAAAATTAAGAAAGTGAAAAAAGTTTGCTTTGGTTTGGATTCAGACTCCATCAGTTCTTTCTCTGGAAGCCGATGGCAATTTTTTTTATCATGATGCCTTTGGGATTGTTTTAGATCATTGTATTGTTGAGAATACCTAAGTTATTCACAATTGTTCATTATCCAGTATTTTTGTTACTGTTTATAACATTTCCCTGGTTCTGCTTATTTCATTCTACTTCAGTTTTTCTAAGTCTTTCCAGGTTTTTCTAAGCTCTTCTT
Source organism: Gracilinanus agilis (assembly GCF_016433145.1). NCBI lineage: Eukaryota > Metazoa > Chordata > Mammalia > Didelphimorphia > Didelphidae > Gracilinanus > Gracilinanus agilis. The sequence continues at coordinate 24,578,810 of NC_058136.1, read as the reverse complement.
GCTCATCATTTCTTATAGCACTATGCAATTCTATTACAATCATCAAATTGAGATTTGACAGTCTTTGAATCATCTCATCTCATTTACAGATTACACTTGTTGTTTACTTTGGAGCAAAATGTATTTGAATATTAAAATTATTTTGCATTGTCATATCAACAAAGATTTTTCAAGCTCAAATCAAAATTGTTGAAGCATTCCCAAATTAGCTGTTTGCAGAATTATTTGCCTTCTCATTTTTGGTTTTGGAATAACCTCCAGTGGTTCATCCATCAGTTATCTCCCCAAACCAAGTACTTATTCACCTACTCTTATCAATTATGCATTCCTAGTTGTATACCTAAAAATATTGTCAATAGCAATAAGTAAGACATTTCTCAAACCTGAATGTGAAACCCATAATGTTTCAGTTTCCTCTGATATCGGTCTTATGATAGGGGCTCTTACATTCAAATAAAATTAGAAAAAGGCTACCTCAAAAAGAATACTCCTAGTTGTTAATTTTTGTTAGAGTGAAGTTATGGTATCTCATTGAAATTTAATTGCTAATGGGTTATAAGATCTTAGGCACTACAGGCCTAGCATCTGTCTCTTTTTAGTGTCTCAATTATCACCATGATAATTTAATGGCATCATGTTAGACATGCTAATGAATGGCACCCTGTTCATTTAGATTAACTTCATTTCAAGTAGGTTATAGGTTTCATCCAAGCATTTGAAGCTTCAAGCAGACAATTTAACTTACAGTATGATCGAGAGGCTATGCTTTCAAGTATTTATTCAGTATTCCACAACAATTACACTAAACTATATATATTGATCACTGTATATATAAATAATGTCTCCAGGTAAAGATGTCCTTTTTATGTCATATAATTGCAGTATAACCATTTAGAATTTTGCTTTACCAACCTGGCTAATTTGTCCATTTGTGAGTAATCAACCATTGATAACCAGAGTACTATTCTTCTAATCGAATACCTATTTCCTTATATTTTCACTTCCTATTTCTTTGTTCTTTTTTTTAATTAAACCCTTACCAAATAGTACCAATACTATGTATTGACTCCAAAGCAGAAGAGTTGTAAGGACTAGGCAATGGGGGTCAAGTGACTTGCCCAGGGATATACAGCTGGGAAGTGTCTGAGGCTAGATTGGAACCCAGGACCTCCGGTCTCTAGGTCTGGCTCTCAATCCACTGAGCCACCCAGCTGCCCCTAATTTCTTTGTTCTTTTGAATCATTTTCTATAATTCTGTATAACTTTTTTCTGAGTGATGAATATTGAAGAAGCAGCTTGGCCTTCATAACCATACTAACAAATCTAATGATATGTAAATCTAGTGGCTAGGTAGGCCACAGGGACTGGTGATCTGTGGTGATTTTTGCCTGTCATTGAGGGTTTGTCCTATGTTTATTGCTCTGGGATTGTCTGACTGCTCAGTAGAAAAATAAGCTCTCCGATGCTTCATTTTGCCCCTCACCTTGGATTCCCTAGGAAAGTGACTAATTTTAGAAATGATTATGGGCTCAGGGGCTAGGGGTTTCCCAATAAGAAAGGAGACATAAAAAAAGCTACCCAGTGTGCAACCATGAATGAGGCATAGAATGAGCAGTTTGTTTTCACACAGAAAAAAAGGAATAAAAAATGCAATAAAGAGTCCCAGAGTTATTAGAACAGAAACCAGTAATTTATGACTCCTAGTAAACTCAGTGGGGAGGTTAAAAGTCAAGCCTCTTTGGGACATAGACAATTTCTCTGCAAGGACCCTCATTAGCTGCTGTACATTTCCTCTCCAATGAGATCAAACACCAAGTGGGATTGTCTCTCCAGTGGCTTCACTTTCTCTCTACCAATTCTCTATTTGTTAGCTGTCTGCTCTCACTGCATCCCCAACCATCCCAGTAGTAGCTGCCATTTCTTCACAGCACTTCTAGCATTTTTGAGGTTCCTGAGGCCAATGCATTTTGTCATAAACAGCTAAGAAGCATAAGGCAGCATGAGGCCCTGGTTCACATCCAGCTAGTTAAATCTTCTCTTCTTTTGGGGAACAATGGCCTCCATCATCATTATGCTGATGTATAGAAGGACCTGCTTCACCTCAGGCTAAAGTCACATCTTTCTACCTGGAAGGTAGAAGCCAAGAGGACCTCCAGTGCAAAGCCACTTCTTTTTCTACTTGGTGTGACACCTGTGTTATCTGCTTTTCTGTGAAGCATCCAGTTAGAAAGACTCAACCCATAGATATCATACTTATCAGAGAGCAGGCAGAAGATATTTGTGTATGCTGGAGTTTCTGTGTAGTTCCCTTGAGGCAGAATGAGAATATTTGTTCATGCTTCAGAGTGGAGGTGAGGAGTCCATTCACTTGATTGGCATACTCTTAGGAGATCCACTAGGGGGTGCTACATAAACAGTTACTCTTTGAATGGTAATTTGTAACTTACCATTCAGTACAAAGGTTATTCCTCTGTTTTTAATGGTTATGTATAAAGAGTTCAAAGAAAATACAGTGTTTGCTGCCAAGACACACACACACACACACACACACACACACGATTTTAAGCTTACTTGAATACTTATGTTGTCATCAGAATTAATTCCACATTGATTTCTTTTTAAGCAAATGAAACTAAAGGAAATGGCAGAAATTTTCAAACGGTTAGGTTAGATACAAAGTCGAATTTTGGGCCTGGAAGACTGGTTTGGTGCTAGAATGAGTTAATGAAGGTTGGCGAATTTCCTTTCTTTCACGATTTAAAGCTAATGTTCTTGTGCATTGGTAGAGAATGGTGCTATTCCAGCTGGACTTAATGAATCAGATTCAATCACTGTCCTTAGTTCTAGAGAGACAAATAATTCTCATTTCATCATCCAATGGTTCTATAGAACTGTGGGAATATCAACAAAAGGCTAATATCATGTGGACTAATTTATTTCATTCAGAGGCCCCAGTCCAGAACATGTTTAACACAGGTTTAACTGGAAACAAATAGAGCCATTGTTTAGCTAAGTGTGTTTTATTCAGCATCTCCCTAATACTTTTTGAGGAAAATAATATCTTCTTGGACCTCCTAAGAAGGGGACAGAGTATGTTTCTAAAATTCTGTCCATTTCTACACAAGCATGAAATCTTTGAGCATTATCTGACTAACTGGATCAATATAGATCACAGACCTAAACATCCTTATTTCCTTCAACTAATCTTTTTATGATGCTGCTTCTAGGCCCTTTAGCATCCAGTACACCACTGTCCATCTAAGAATGCAGTGCTAAGAACTGAATACTATACTCCAGATGTGGTCGTAATAGGACAGTGGGACCTCTCTTATTTTAGACAGTGTGTTCCTCATGGTGCAACCTAGGATGACATTAGCTTTTTTAATTGCTATGTTGAAATGATAACTTATATTGAGCTTTTTGTCTTGACTTCAAGGTAGAAATTGCTATCTGCTATGAGGTGAACTAGAAGACTACCAGTAGAAGGTCCCTCCTACCTGAGATATTTTGTGAAATAGTTTTGAAGGAAAAGAGAAGAGGGTCCAGGATATAACCCTGTGGGACATCCATGGCTAACAGGTATGGCCCAGATGAAGATTGAGCAAGCCTGGGAAGGAGCAGTCAGGTAAGAGGAGAACCAATAAAAAATAATGTTACTTAAGCCTTGAGAAAATGATCTACGGTATTAGTGACTGCAGAGAATTCAAGAACAATAAAGGTTGAGGAAAGCTATATTGACACAAATATATAGTTATCCATATATCTATATTTATAGTTAGTAACTTTGGAGAGAGCAGTTTCAATGGAATGATGAGGTCAGAAACTAGACTGTAGAAAGTTAAGAGAGTAAGAGGAAAGGAAGTGAAGGCACCTGTTGTTGATGGCCTTCTTAAGGATCTAAGCCACAAAATTCAGGATTTATATGGGACTGTAGTTAGAGGGGATGAAAAATCAAATGAGATTTTTTTAGAATGGGGGAGGCCTGAGCATGTCTGAAGGCTATAGGAAAGTAGCACGTGGACAAGGAGAGATTAAGTATAAAGTAAGAATGTAGATGAAAGAGGAGACAATGTTGGAGAAGTGGATGTGAAATGGAATCACTTGTATATGGAGAAGGCTTTGTCTTGGCAAGGGGAAAGGCCTCTTTTTCATATGAGATATAAGTGAAAGAGAAGATAGTGGCAGAAGGCATCTGAATGATGTGAGATGAAAAGGAAGAAGAAGACACTCTTAGTGAATGTCCACATTTTTTTAGTAAAATAGGAAGTTCCCATCTGAATAAAGGTAGGGGGAGGATGAGCCATGCAGAGTTTAAGGAGGAATGAAAAAGTTTGGAAAAGTCATTTCAAGTGATATATTAGTGTCCCTGGTTACTGAAAGAACAAGAAGGTCTACAAAGGCAAATTATCTGAATTACTCATGGGAAAGCCTGAATAAGAGTTACACATTTTTTAAAAGGCATGGGGAAGTGAGTTGGAATTTGCATTGGTGGTGGGAAGAAGCACACCAGTGAAATCAAGGATCATTCAAAGTATCAAAGTAATGTATTGCAACATAGTCAAAAAGTGGCACAACATGGTAAAAGGAATACTGGGCCTGGCTCCTTTGTCAGTGTTGCCAATAAAGTGTAGGGTCTTGGACCAATCATTTTACCTTAGTATAGAGGGCTTTAATTTCCTTCTCTAAGGTTACCTACTCTTTCAGCTCCAAATCTGTGATCTTATGATTCTCTTGAAATTGAAAGATACTTCTTTGTAATTTAGTTATTCAGTGGATCTGTGATCACATTGACATGGCAACTCCTCTTTCCAAAGCAAGCCACCTATCTCTCCTTATTCTTTATCCATATAATTCTTGTCAATGTTTTCTCATAGATCCTCAGAAGAGGATCTGTCCAATGTGAGAGGTTTCCCCTAGGTCTTTTCATATTTTGTGGAGTGCTTTACTTCTACTTTCCTTCATATCACATATTTTCTCAAACATGTCTTTTTTTGCATAGGTCAGAATAAGAAATAATTTTTGGCTTACTTCATATCTTACTTCAGCCCTTTATATCTCATTCTTCAGATTACCTGAAATTTTGATTTGTTGGAGATTATAAGTGTTCTAATATTTGCAGTCATATATTGCTCAGAAAAAGGGGGAGGGAACAAGATAGAATGTTTTTGCTGAGCTGTCCAACAGTAAGGTCCCCCTGCTCTGTCCTGTTGTTAGACCTGGTTTTCTTTCCTCTTAAAGCCCTTTGTTCTCTATCTCAGTGAGGTTAAGGCCATAGGTCTGAAGTCTGGCTCCATCTAAGCCTCCATATTCCGAGCATTTTTGCTGTGTTTCTCTGGCTTTCTCCTCTAGCCACCTCCCTGGTGCCTGTATTCAACTCCCAGAGTCCAGCGCCAGCAAGGCCCTTTCTCTAGGCCAGTGTGCCTGCCTGCCCGGAGATTTCAGGGGCTGCTGTAGACTCCTCACAGCCCGTGGGGGAGGGGTCCTGGGATTCCCCTTCTCTACCCTTAGACCCAACAGTTCAAGAATTCAAGCCTTTTTCTTGGGGTACCTTTTGAGCTGTCCAGCAGTAGGATCTCCCTGCTCTGTCCTGTTGTTAGATTTGGTCCTCTTTCTCCTCAAAGAACATTGTTTTCTACCTCAGTGTGGAAAGGGTGCGGAGGTTTTAAGATTTGCTCCATCTAAGCCGCCATCTTCCCAGAATCCAAAGATTTCTCATATATTACTCAGAGAACATTGGTGTTTTAAAGCAATTGTAGTGTGGAGTTTATGTCTGTTTACTGGAGAGTATCTTGGAATTATTAAAAGTCCTGCATAATTTCCCAAATGTAACTAAATCTAATACTTTCCTCTTATTTAGTTCTAGACTCAATTCATTAAATACATTGCATGCTTAAAATATATATGCTTATATATTAATGTGATAGACCAGACATGATATATTCAGAGGATAATTCTTTTTCATGCTTTTGATTTTTCCTAAGTGGATTATTAGGCCAACACCTTCTGAGTATTCATTAATTTCACCTAGGAAGCCTAGTAATATCCTGGGACATGATACAAGGTTTTGGGTCATATACCAAACTGTATGCAAAATTGCTTTTTTTCTGTATAAAGCAATATTATTCAAAATAAGAATAACAATAATATCTACAATTTATATAGTAATCTAAGGTTTACAGAGCATTTTACAAATATCTCATGTTATCCTCGCAAGAATTCCATAAGATAGATAGTATTACTATCCTGTTTTATAGATGAAGAAACTGAGGCAGACAGAGATTTAGTGACTTGCTCAGGGTCACAGAGATAGTATATGTCTGAGGCCAGATTTGTAGTCAGCTCTTTTTCACTCCAGGTTCACTATTCTATCCACCATGCCAGTTAGCTGCTTTTGAAAATTATCTTTATTTTCCTCCATAATGCTTTGCAAAAGAGTTGATATTCTAAACTAGCATTACTCTTAGCTTTCATGATGATTTGCTTGGTGAGGAGCTCAATAAGGCATTTTCTAGGCTCTTTTAGCTTCATCATAGTAATGATTGTTTTAGGTCAGTTAAAACTTTACAAGAAATACAGTGAGGGTCAAGGTCAATATCTTTGCCCTTTTCAGTCTCCCATTTTCTTTATCATTCATAGGTCATTTGAATAGATCAATTTGAAACTGTTGCAGTTATTCACAGTATCTTTTCATTATTACACTTTTTTGCAATTTATTGCTGATTTTTTGTTTGTCTATTCACAGATAGCTGATTCTGACATTTTCACATCAGTAACTAGTAATTTCCTGTCTGTTAAGATGTATTCCTTTTTATTTCTTGTGATGGTGTTTGGTGCTTGCCATGCCTAGTGCCTTTTGAATCTTCTCAAATAATATATATGATACATAAATATGAGGTTTTGAAGTAGTTTTTGAGCTTCTTGGTCCTTTTGTTTCTCAAATTGGAGCTGTTTTTAAACATACTTTTTCACCATGCTTTTTTATGCTATCTTTTAAATTAAAGTCTTGGAGCATCAAAGTTTGGAGGATCTCATCAAGTTCTATTTTTTTTTACCTTTTTAAATTTTTAATGGATGTTGATGCACTAGCAACAATCATCTTCATGGTGGCATTTTGATTATGCACATAAGAAGCACTAATAATTCTATGGAATGATGTTCCTCGTTAAAAGCTTCTTTTTTTAAAAAAACTGGGTTCCTCATCTTTCCCAGGCTGGAAGTCATCATGGAAGCTTTATCCTGCTCTGTTTCTGACTTGGGCCAGATCACCTCTCCTTAGGCTTCCTAGTGATTCTCCTCTCCCCAGAGCTCACCATAGTAGTGCTAGACTTAGTATACATATCTAATTAGCAGCTCTACTGCAGCTCATGACTCTTGAGCTCAATCCACCAGTATATAGTATCTAATCTAGTATCAAGGATTATAGCCATGCACCATGAAGTCTGATATCAAATACTTCTTGACTCATCTTATTGCTTTTGGGCATATGATGAAACTCTGTCAACCTCTGAACTTTCCTCCCATTTAGCTGAAATTTCCTTCTGATTGTGTTTAAGAATATTAGTATTTTGGGGCTTCAGCTTTTTCAAACATATGACCATTTACTGGCTACTTGATAAAGACACTTAGTTTAACTATAGATATTAATGTTTTTAGAGAGCCTAAAAACCATTGAGGCTTAATCTTCTTTACCCTTTTTTTCCTGTTACCTAAATACTGTCAGTGTGGAAAAAGAAAGGAACCACTTTGGACCGCAGGCCTTCTTATAGTTTCCTTCCATGTTTCATGGGTTGCTGTAGCCTGATAATTCATTTAGTGGTCAACCTACTGATAATAAAACTATCATTATTGGACTTTAACAAGCTCAAGATTGTTTAACTAATACTTAGAATTTTTCATAATGTTGCAATTTTTTTGGATATTCAAAAATATTTATTTTTCAGGTAGCCATCATATCTCCAACTGTCTCTAATTTACAAATTTAAATTGCTAAAGCTACAAATGTTTTGCTCATAAAATCCTTGGTGTTTAACATAAAAAACTAAATTGAGTTCACTCAAGCATTACTAAAGATGGCATAGTATTAGGAGGCTTCTCAAAGGACATTTCATATAATTTACTTTAAAGTCATTCAAGTTAATGCTCAAAAGAAGTTTAGAGGTCATATAGTCCAGATTCTTCATTCTTCAGAAGACGATATAAATCTCTTAGAGGGAAAGAAAGTTGAAATAGGTCATATAGCCTTTTTAGAAAAATCAGGAATAGAAACCAGTCTTCCTGGAATCCGATCTACCTTGTTTTTCCACTGTATCATATCTTCGTCACATACATAGTAATGTTATTGTATTCTTTATTTTTTCACAGAAGTACTCTGTTCTTTTTTGGAACATAAAAATAATGCTGAGTTCACAAAGTCAATGCCCACAGATATGAAGTTCTAGCAGGTTCTACTTTAAAAAATGGAAAAGCTTCAAGCATAGTAATGGGGAAAGACTGTGCCTGTTGCTGAAGAACTAATATAACTAAGTACAGAGAGACTTATTAAGAGAAAGTAGTCACTGAGCAATGAATTCTTGAGACACAGGCATCCATGAAACAAAGAAAAAAATAAGGAATGGACGGACCTCAGCCTTGTTTAATTCTCTTTTATTTCACAATGATAATGATAGAGTTGGGGGAAAGAGTTCCATAAGTGTCTAGAATCACAGTTTGAGGATGCTAAATGTGAAAACTCTGTCCTTTGACCAGGAGGTTGATACACTTCTGGAAAAACAAATTGGTATTGGATATTTTTATTATAAAAGAGATTAGCAGACTTAGAGAAATCATACCGAAATGGAAGAATGGCTCACAGGATCTCCTTAGAGAAATAAATAAGGGAGTTAGAAGAGTTGGTTTCATGGTGCATCCAAAAGCATGAAACATCATTTCATGGGACCCTTCGTTGTCTCACACTGCAGTGCTTATGATTAGCATAAGCAAAAATGCTACCATGAAGAATTTATTTCCCATCAGGCCCAGAAAATAACTGACTTTCCTATACTAATGTACAATATCAAAGCACAAGCCCTTGTAGAAATACAGTGCATGAATTTATTGTTTTTCCTTCCATGTGAATATTAGACATTCAGATTTTCTGGCCATATTCAATCGCATTTACCTGTTTTCTAAATTTAACAACATTCATTTTTTTTACCTGCACTTAAGCATCAGGAAGTGTTCTCTAAAGAACATCTCCTCACTGTCTGGGTTGACATGTCTGTATCCTGAGTGATTAATGATGAGGTAAAGTGTTAGGGTCATTTATTTTAAAATGTAATTAACCTTTGCTATCATTTCACATGTTTTGGTATGGTTTTTCTCAGTGACAGTTTAATGATTATTCTCATTTAGAGTTAGAGAAGGGTTTCCTAGGCCAAGTGTAATCATTTTTAGGATAGAAAAAAATCCATCTTACTCTTGTATTAAATAAAGTAACAAAAATTCTGTTTCAAATTCCATAAACAATTAATAACATTTATTAAATCACAGTAATAATACATATCATGCATTACTAGAAACAGCTTACTTGACTGTTTTGACCAACTTAACCAGTTGTCATTCAAAATGGTTATTGTTTCTGGATAAAGTGACACAAAAAGAGATCTCAGTGCCATACTCTTGATTATGCACTGATGGAAAGGAGCAGTGATGCTGATAATCTGCATGGGGTGTTTACATGTGAAAACGACTGTCTAATCATAGAACATTTCCATAGTCATATTTGAAAATGAAGAAGAAATTAAATGATGTAAAAAATTAACTCACACATTAGAGTAGACCATTTGTTTGACTTTCAAAAATACATTACATTGTTAATACTCTACATACTTAAGCATCTGTGGCCATATTATAATTGATGACTAACACATTATTCCTTCTAGCTATTTGGAAGGTGCACATCCCTCCTTTTAGCTCATGACAGAAGAGAACTGGAGGCCTTGAAAAAAAGTGCAGCTGTGGGTCATGTGACTGACTGACTTAAGGAGATAGGCTGCTATTGCTAACTGAGCAAAATCTTGATTTTTAAACTGACCTAATGACCATCATATCTGGCACAGAACTTAAAATATAAAAACTGTGATTTTTACTTGGAAGCCCCAGGAGATCTGAGGATCAAACTATAGATATTTTCAAAAGTAGTAATTAACTATACACGAACTAAGGGAAAGATGTAGAAATGCATTTTTATTTCAATTTAATATTATTTCTTCCAGTTTCATATAATAATCTTTTACATATGTGCTCCAAAATTATAATATCCAGATTCTTTCCCTCCCTCTCTTCCCTACCTCCTCCATGAGATGGTAATCAATTTGGTCTAGTTTATACATGTATGATCTTGCAAAACATATTTATATATTGGTCATGTGAGAGAATACGGATATAAAATACAAATCCAAAAATAAAAACACACACAAAGTGAAAATAGTGTGCTCCAGTCTACTTTCAGACTCCATCAGTTCTTTCTCTGAAGGTAGATAGCATTCTTTGACATAAGTCCTTCAGAATTGTCTTGGATTATTGGATTGCTCAGAATAGCAAAGTCTTGCATAGTTGATCATTGTGCATTATTGCCTTTACTGTGTACAATATTCTCTTGGTTCTGCTCATTTCATTCTATATCAGTTCAGGTAAATCTTTCTAGATTTTTCTGAGCTTTTCTTGCTCATCATTGCTGATATTGTAATAGTGTTTCTTTTCAGTCATATATCAGAATTTGTTCAGTCATTCCTCAATTGATGGGCATCCCCTCAATTTCCAATTCTTTGCCACCACAAAAAGAACTGCTATAAACTTTTTTAACACAAATAGATCTTTCCCTCTTTTTTTTGATCACTTTGGTATACAGACCTAGTAGCTGGATGTGTCCTTTGGGCATAGTTCCAAATTGCCTTCCAAAATAGTTGGATCACTCCATAACTCCATCAACAATGTATTAACATCTCAGTTTTATCCTGTCCTCTTCTTTACTATCTGTCATATTAGCCAATCTGATGGGCATGAGGAGGTACCTCAGAGTTGTTTTAATTTGTATTTCTCTAATCATGATTTAGAACATTTTTCATGTGACTATAAATCACTTTGATTTCTTCATCTGAAAACTGCCTGATATACTTCTTGACCATTCATCAAATGGGGAATGAATTGTATCCTTATAAATTTGTCTCAATTCTCTATATATTTAAGGAATGAGGCCTTTTATCAGAGAAATTTATTGTAACAATTTTTTCTTAGTTTGTTGTTTCCCTTCTAATTTTGGTTCACTGGATTTCTTTCTAATCATTTTGCCCATTACCTCAGTTTCTTGGCCCTAAAATATCTATCCTTCCTACTACAGAGGGTCAACTAGTTTGTCTAAACTATTTCAGCAATCTATAGTCTCTGATTCCAATCTATCCTACTTTACTGCTACATACATTTTCTCAAGCCATCATTCTGATCATATAATAACTACTCACATAGTGCTTCCTTCATAAGAACTAGAGTTAAGTAGCGAAAGTAGTATTGCCTCTATTTCATGGATGAGGAAACTGAGGACCATAGAGAAACATAAAATGATGACAGAGCTAGTTATATAGTGTGTGTGGGTGTATGTGTATGTAGAAGATATTTGGTCATTTAGGTGGCTGAGTGAATAGGGAACTAAGCTTGTAGATGGGAGGCCTTGGACTCACATGTGCCCACAAAAGCTTCCTAACTGTATGACTCTGAAGAAGTCACTTAACCCCTAATTACCTTCAGCTTTGGAAACAATACTTCATATTGATTCTAAGACGGAAAATAAGGGTTTAAAAAAGAAGATATTATTCAAATAAATATTTATAATGACAATTTGAGAAACAGCATATTATGGCAGAATGAGGATTGGCGATGGGATCAAAAGACCTGGGTTCAAATACCAGTTCTGGCACTGCCTATGTAACCTCATGCAAATAATTTCCTTTTGGGGAGATTCAGTTTTCTCCTTTGTCAAATGAGGAAATTGTACTTATTAAGATCCCTTCCGGTTCGTAATCCTATGCTTTCCTTCTTCATATGTTGGTTTTTTTGTCACTCAGAGGTTGCTTTTTGTCTCCAAAAAAAAGTATTCCTCGTCCAGTCAACCTTCTCATCTGGATATAGGAGGGCACAGAGATATTTCCATTGGGAAACATTCTGCCAGGTTCAGAGATGTCAAGGGCTTTGGGGAGTTCTACTCTCCAAGGCCTTCAGCAAGAGCAGAGTCACTGGGGCATGTGTGAACATGGTCCCAAAACAGATGCCAAGTTTGTCTGAATGTCAATCCCTGGACTCAGTGTTTGTGCAAAAGTAAGGAATCCTCATTTCTAGGACAAATACTGAAAGGGGCTTAGTGTTGTTACCATATGGAAATATTTAATAATGGGTCAGATTGTGATCAGGAGCAGGAATTCACATGATAATGGCAGCTTTTATTTCCTGCTGCAGCCACTGCTGCTCTAAGGAAAGAATCATTCACAGGAAACTTAATTAGAACCATTCCCATTCAAAGAAACCATGTATCAAAAACTCCTATAAAAAAGCAAGCAAATCCTGCCAAATGAGCAATAGCTATAAAAAGCCCTCTGCTCCAATGGTGGCTGAAGCTCACATTGAAGTTGATTGACTCTCTTCTTCTCATGCTTTTCCCTCTCTCTGCTTTGTTCCCCTCCCCCTTCCACATATGCATACTCACACACACTAACTAGGAAGAGAAAACAAATCCATTTAAGTGGAACAAAAATGTTCTTTGGAATATTCCCTACCTTATCCATATGTGTCATGTCCTTAGCATTTCATAGGCACTTAAAGTTTCCTTGGCACTCAAACCAAGCAATTCAATTTCACTTAACAAACATGTGTTAAACACCTACTATGTGCAAGGCATTGGAAAAATACATTCATCTGTCCAAAATGTTCCAAATATATATTTTTTCTAAATGTCACAGCCAAGATCAAATATAAGGAAGATCAATTAATTGACTGTTTTTCAACACTTTGGGAACGAAAGATTTTTTTTAGCTTAAATAACAGCCTTATGCCTTCTTAGTATAGTTGTCACTAGTGAATATGTTCACTAAGCCTATGTTCTTGTCATGAAACTTAAACATACTTGCAATTCAAACATGGTTCTTAGTTATATGTATTAATGCTTTAATGAATAAAGAATGCTTTATTTAAAGCACATTGCTTACCTTCTTGATAAAAATGTAGATGGGATCCTAATTGCTCAGTTCTTTTTTCCTATGTATATTCACTAGCATTTGGTCTTTTAGTTTAGATACAATAATAGAGATATATTCCATTTTCACTCCTGTTATTTTGCTTTTTACCCATCACCTTTGGGATGACTTGACATATTCCTCACTCTAGGTCTTTAAGCAAAGACTGAGTGACAGCTTTTTACCTTTGACTCCTCTCTCTTTCCCCACATGTCTAGTTAGTTTCCAGATCTTGTTTTTTCTACTTCTGTAACATCTCTCATACTTCAACCCCTTCTTCCTACTCATATAGCTACCACTTTAATTTACATCTTCATTACATCTCCCTTAGATTATTGCAACAGCCTCCCTATTGGATTTCCTGCCTCAGGTCCCTCTATACTTAAGTCTATCCTACGTAATTTTCAAATCCAATGACTTTTTCTTGATCCTCATTCTCCTTGACCTCTCTGTAGCCTTTTACACTGTTCATCACTCTCTCCTCCTAGATGTTCTCTAATCTCTCAGTTTGTGGGACACCACTCTGTCATAGTTTTCTCCTACCTATCTGATCTATTCTTTCCGGAGTCCATCACAGGATCTTCCTCTAGATCACACTTTCTAACCATAGGTGTCTCTTAGGATTCTGTCCTGGGGCATTTTCTCTTCTCTTTATGAACTAATTTGATTCACTTAATGATCTCATCAGCTCTCATGGATTTAATTACCATCTTTATACTGATAATTCTCAAATCTATCTTTCCTGCCCCAATCTTTTTGCTGGCTTCTAATCTCATATATCTGACTGCCCTTCAGATATCTCAAGCTGGATGTCCAGTAGACATATTAAACTCAGAATGTCCAAAGTAGAACTCACTATCTTTTCCCCTAAGCCCACCCAACTTCTACTTTACCTGTTATTATTGAGAGCAACACGATGGTGTTCCTCTTAGTTCCTCAGGGCTTATAACTGGTCATCCTGGATTTCTCACTATCTCTCACCCTCCCATATGCAAGCTGTTGCCAAAACCTACTTATTTCACCTTGGCAACATCACCCAAATAATTCCCCTTCTTTCTTGTAACACTGTCACCACTCTAGTGCAAACCCTCCTCACCTCATGCCTTCTTTACTGTTAAAGCTTGCTAGTGGATCTTCCTGACTCAAGTCTTCCCCCCGCCCCCAACTCTAGTCCATTCTCCTTTTATCATTCTGATAGGTATGAGGTGGTACATAAGAGATGTTTTTATTTGCATTTCTCTGATAATCATTAGTGATTTAGATCATTTTTTTATTTGACTATAGATAGATTTGATTTCTTCTTCTGAAAACTCCCTGTTTATACTCTTTAAACATTTATCAATTAGGAAATGGCTTTTTTAAAAATTTGACTCAGTTCAATACTCAGCATATATTTGAGAAAGGAATTCTTATTAGATATATTTGCTGTAAACTTTTTAAATATTCATTGTCTATAAGGACGGTCCCTAGCCCGGATGAAAAAGGAGGAGGGTTGGGCGTGGGGCTAGCAACCCCACCTTGTAAAAACTACATCTGCTAAAGAAACTGCAACCTAAAGTAGGGGCAGCTGGGCTAGCTCAGTGGATTGAGAGCCAGGCCTAGAGACGAAAGGTCCTAGGTTCAAACCCGGGCTCAGGCACTTCCCAGCTGGGTGACCCTGAGTGGCTGTGTGACCCATTGCCTACTGGTTGTACCCCTATGCTCCTTGAATGGAGTCCCAGGATAAAAAAAAATAGTGCCTTTTAGCAAAATGTAGTTTCTCTGATTATCCCTTTTAATTAGGTCTATTTTTGCTTTTGCTTTGTCTAAAATCATGATTGCTAATCCTGCCTTTTTTTAGTTCAACCAAAGGTTTGTGGATTCTGCTCCAGCCCTTTATTTCAACTTTGTATATCTTTCTGTTTCAAGTGTCTCTTATAAACAACATATTGATGGATTCTGATTTCTAATCCATTTTGCTTTCTGCTTCCTTTTTATAAGTGAGTTCATCCTCAGTCACATTTATATAATCATAGTTATGATTGCTATATATTTCCTGTTATATTATTTTCTTCTATTTATCCTTCTCTCTTTTTTAATCTTGTTCTTCTTCAAAAGTCTGTTTTGTGTCATATACCTGTTTGCTTTCCACACTTAAATGTTTCCCTTGGCTTTTAAATGTTTTCTCTCCCTTAATCCACTCTCCTTTTTATCATCTTTTCCCATTCTCTTATCACCTTCCGTTCCTATTTCCCCATAGGGTAAGATAAATTTCTATATGCAAATGAGTATATATATATCTATCTATATATATATATATAGATATATATATTTATATGTGTGTGTTCCTTTGCTTAGACTTTGAGTCCATGACCATTTCTATAGGTCATGATAATAATAATAATAATAGTTATTATTTCCGTAGCCCATTAAAATTTGTAAAGCCTTTTCCAATTTTTATTTCATTTGATCTATACAACAATCCTGAAAGATAGGTGCTATTGTTATCCCCATTTAAAAGATCTTGAAACTAAAAAAAGGGGAAAACAGTTAGTGGCTCAGTGGATAGGGAGCCAGGCCTGGAGATGAAAGGACCTGGGTTCAAATCTAGCCCAAGATACTTCCTACATGTATGAGCATGGGCAAGTCGCTTAACCCCAATTACCTATCTCTTACTATTCTTGGAACTGTTACTCAATATTGATTCTAAAATAGAGAAGATAATGATTAAAAATGGGTAAACTGAGGCAAACAGAGGATAAGTTTGTCTTACCCAGGGGTCGCATAGCTGATAAGTATCTTTACTCCACGCCCAGCACTCTCTCCAGGCCACCTATACCAACTTTGGAACTTTCACTAGAGGTATGTAGGGTGGGCCTGAAGAGCCAAAGTGGTATGGGGTGGGGTTGGTGCTATTTCCCCCCCCCCTTTTTTTAAACATTTATTAATATTCATTTTTAACATGTTTACATGCTTCATACCCCTACTTTCCCCTTCACCCCCCGCTCTCACCCCATCCATGGCCGACGCACATTTCCACTGGTTGTAACATGTGTCCTTGTTCAGGGCCTATTTCCAAATTGTTGTTAGTTGCATTGATGTGGTCGTTTCAAATCCACATCCCCAATCATGTCTGCCTCAACCCATGCGTTCAAGCAATTCTATTTCCCCTTTTGTGAAGTCAGGCAATCCCCAAACTAGAAACCCTCCTTGAATTCTTGTGGCAGATTAAAGACAGGGACTGTCTCAAGTTACCAGCTCCTATGGCCTCAGCTAAGCCATGCCTGAGAAAACTCTGTAAGACTTATTTCAGAGAGGAGACTTATGATTTGTTCTTGTAATCTCAAAGACTGCAACAGTAGATTGCAAATTCTGTCAAGTCCTACCAAGCTGGAAGAATTTTTAAAGTTACTGGTTCAGTAAGAGAGTTGTCCATCTTGTCGTCTGAGGTCCAGTCTACACTTAAGTTTCAAGGTTCAGCACCAGGTTGCCTATAAGATGAATTTTTTACACCAACAGCTTTCTTGAGACCATCTTCTAACTGATAAAGGGGCTGAGAATCTTTGCAAGTAGGAGTTCTAACCTAGACAAAATTTCTGATTCTTGAAGTACAGATATCCCCTCCACATTGTAGGGGTTTGACGTGCAGTGCCCCTGAGATCTGGAAAATTCACATAAAATTTTTTGGCTTTCATGTTCTTTTTGCAAACCTTAACTTTATATTTACTTTAATTTAAAAAAATAAATTGTGTACATTTATGGTACCAATAAAATATGTTGATATTACATGATACTATACATATATTTTATGCATTTCTGAATTTATAAACTTTTTCTGTTTTGTCTGCAACTTTTGCAAAAGTTCCCAAAAATCTCCCTTAATTTCTCATGCTGTTCCATGATATATCAAAACCATAAAGAGGAAAGTCATGATGTGAAAGGGTTACCTGTACTTACTACAGATGAGAAAAATGAAGCTCAGAACAATTGAATGTGTTACCCAGGTCAACATAGCTAGTTAATGTGTGGGCTAAGATTCAAACTCAAGCCTTTTGGACTTCAGGATTAATATACTCTTTTATTCATTATATTATGCTGCCTCTTACAATTATGCCACCAAACTCTCTTTGGTCCCTTTACCCTCCCTCCACAAGAGGAATCAAGTATCTCTGACTTACACTTAAGTCTTCTGTACTACACTCATGTGTCTATATAGAGGAGTGCTAAAAAGCAAAGGATAAAGGAACAAAATTGGGATGAGGAATGTGCGTTTCTTTGGTTCTTAAACAAATCAGATTTCTTAACGTTGAAACTGTTAAGCTACTTTGGATTCCAGGAAACTAAATTACCTCTACCCCTTTAAAGGATTGCTCTTTTACAAAAATGAATAATATGGAAATGGGTTTGAGTGATTATATATATCCCAGTGGAATTGCTTGTCAGCTCTGGGAAGGGGGAGGGATGAGGGGAGAGAGAAAACATGAATCATGTAACCATGGAAAAAAATTTAAAATAAAATAAAAGAGGGGAAACACTTACCTCTACCCCCATAAGCATCCACTTTCTGGATACTGTTGAAATTCTCTGGGTTGGGGAGAAGGGTAATATGACCATTTTTTTCAAAGTAGAAATGAAAATTTCTAATTACAAGGTACTTAATAATCCAATTTTATTCATATGTTAATTTGTCACATTGGAGAGAAAAAATCAGGTTGAAGATTCCCTGTAGAAAGACTCCAGAGCTCTAGAAGATGACAAAACCGTAGTGAGTTCCTTGGGTCTTGTTGTACAGTTGCATACCTCTCTCAAATTTTAGGTATCTCATTATCTTCTGAAGCCAAAAACGTGACCAAGTCAGCAGAATGCAAAGGAAGCCCACAATCTGGTATAGCGGGATCAATATCTGCATACATAATTTCTCAGCCAGAAAGACGATCAGCCAGTTGAGAACTCGAAGACATTGGAAACAAAACATGATGGTATCAATCACAAAAGAGGAGACATATTGGGAAGCCATACGTACCAAGGCCTCTGAGAGGCCTAGCCACAGAGGCATAGCAAAGTTCTGGAATGAGCAGTTCAGACTCTAAGGGGCATAAACCCTCCTTCTGCAGGTGTAGGAGAAGTGGAGGACACTGTTTTCTAGCCGCCTCAGTATTCGAAAGAGCCTCTAATAAAAATGTAGGTCTGGCTCACTGGTAACCAGTCTCTGATATGAACACCAACAGAATCCTTCCCAACATTCTCTGACATCACAGAAGCTCTTAGAGTGACATCACCCTGAAACCTAGGAGATGTATAACCTAAACTAAACTAGGAAGATGATTTAAGGAAACAATGTCCTCAATGGTGATTATGCCACTTAATACACCATGGTGAACATGAATGTATACAATATTCCATCTTTTTCATCTCTTTAGGTCAGTTTCCCTATCTTTATGCTAATTTCTTTCTTCTCTTTTTCTTATACCTTTCAAGTAGCCTCTGCCTGTTGGACTGCCTACAATGAGTCTCTGGGGTTTCTTGTTTTTGTTTTTTAAAGAAAAGGATGATAAGGGTGACTGTCCATATTTGCTCTAGGTTAATAGTGGAATCAGTAAGTACAAGCATATCCTTAAATGGGCCTTCTTAGTGTCTAGGGGTAGAAATGGAGTACATGCTTTGCTTTTTTAAAATCTATATTCAGAAATATATGTGGCAGGCAATAGAAATGGAACATTTATGCCCCCAAACAAGTGTACTTTTTAGCAGGAAGTCTCTTGATTAAATAAAGAGATGACAATCTCAGCAGTATTGAACTGCCCACAGAAATCTCAGATGGGCTATTAAACTAGTCAGAATTCAAGGAGTTAAAAGTGGAGGGAGGGAGAAAGTGGAGGCAGAGACTAAAACATCCCACTTTTGCTACTTATACTTAGCTGGACATTCCTTCCTCTACCTGACTTGAGGGTTTGTTTTCCACGCCTGAACATTCTATAAGTAGGTAGAAGGTTCTTTATAAGTCTGGCAGTTAAACCATTTCATGAGCTAAGTGTGAGATTAGGGGTAGGGACAGGAAAAAGGAAGTGAGGTGCCCAGGACTGAGCAAAATTAGAACCTTAAGTTTCTTTTTGTTTTTTTTTTTTTTCAAGACATCTCTGCCTCTCTGGGCAAGCAACACTGAAAGAGACCAAGAGGACAGACCCAGGTCAATAGCATAATAAATCGGGGTGGAGCAAAGCAGGATCTTAGGATCTAGACCAAGAAAGGACCCTTAGTTCAGAGGGGGATAGTAAAAATGACCCTACCATGACATCCTCTGCTCTTCCCACTGCCCCATCCATTGCAGTTCAACAAAACGATTCACTAAGTGTTTATTTACTCTGTGCTTCAGCTGGCTGTACCAGAGGGCATGTGGTACCCATTCATTCCCTGAGCTGCTTGTGTTCAAGGAAAGTGATGCTACCAAATGGAGGCAACATTTGGGTCTCAATGGAAATCAGGAAGACCTAGAATTGAATCCCATCACAGATACAGTCACTAGTTACATGACTGGACCGATCTGTCTTTAGCTTCTGCCATTCCAGTTACTTTATCTTTAAAGCTATCTGCCAGTAACTGCCCCTCCCTACTCTACCCATACTGTGAGACTCAAAGGAGTGACTAGCTTAGAAAATGCTTTCATACACCTTACCACTATGGTTTATAAATGTCATGGCAGCCTGTGTCATTTTCCCTGAGTGAGGGGTTGGGGACAAACACCACATAAGCACAGGGCAGCATAAGAATACAAAGTAGGAAGTGATGGGGGCAAAGGAGGGACCTCTTACTCTAGGGATATTTTAAGAAGGGAAGAACAATTTGGGGGGCAGTATGAGGATGGGGTAGGGTGGTATCTGATAGGGTTTTAGAGGGAGAGAGAAGTTCCAGAGGGAGGGCATTTCAGAAACAGGAAAAGTAAGCCTGTTAGCTAGACTAGGACCAAGCTCTACATCTTCCCAATGCTGACTGTCATCATCTGGACTTGGGAGACTATCCTGTAGTCTGACTCTGGGAGTCCAAAGCTCAAAGAAATGTTCACTTTCTGGGTGTTAGGCTTTAGACATAGTTGGCAGTGATCACCAAACAGACAAAAGGGTTAGATAGGACTACCTAGGTATCTCCACAGAGTCTTAAAAATTCTTGGAAATGTCTCCCTTGGTTTCCAGATTTAAAGTCAACCTTGATTTCCTATGAAGTCAGTTATTCATTAGTTGTCATGCCACTGAGTGTGTTCCTGATATATCACCCAATACACATGCACACACACAAACACATTATAAGATTTGTGGTGACATGGCAGATCCAGTCAGGCTAGAGCAATATGAATGTGACTGAAATTAGGTACCTCAAAGCATATATGGCCTTGGAGATCATGTTAGAGCAGTAAGTGCCTGAAAGAAGTTTGGGGCTTTGGGACCAGGATAACATAACCTCTCATGGTGTTTGTTTTGAGAAGGGACCTCTCTTTCCTCCATTTGCCCAGTTCCTAAAGCTGTAGTAGTATATCATGTAACCCTTAACATCTTTTAGACCTGGGAAGGGCCCATCTCATATCTAAAAATATCGCATTTCTTTAGAGACTGGACACTCTCTTTGGTGTCACATGAAATTCTAGCATAATAGCACTATGCCCAGTTTATGCCCCTTCCCCTATGAATCTTCTCCTGATCCCCCCATCTCGTTTTCTCATCTGAACTCAGTCCTGAAAAGGGGGCTTTACCTTGACAACTATACCGGTTCAACTATTTTCCCATTGTCTAGAATAAATCAAAGCCAACATGAGGTGGGGAAAGACATCTTTTATTCCCAAAAGGGGCTGCATGAAAGGCTTCCTAGACTAGATGGCATTTTCAATGGAGATCAAGGAGTGAGTTCTTCAGAACTCAAGAGTGTAACTGTATAGCAGCCTCACAGCTAGGCAACAATGCAAGGAGTCTCAGGGCCCTTTCATGTGGAGCCATTTTAATTGATGACCTGAAGATACAGGTGGAATGCATAGTAGAAAGAGAACAACAGGATAGTGGCAATGCAGGTGTTCCGGACTTGCTGGTAGAAAGTCTGCCTTGGTGGGTGAGCAACCTGCCTCCTCTTCACTTTACCTGGTGCCCTGCTGCTGCCACCACCACTGACCAGAGGGATCTGTGTGGCATGGATGCTGGAGTATCTGCCTCTCTCCCCTAGTCTGATGTGTACAACCTGGAAAGTATGGATGGAATAGGCACAAGGAGGGCTCTGCTGGGAAGTACTGGGTGGCATGTGGGTGTGCTCCTCCTGCTGCTGTTCCTGCTGCACCTCCTGCTGTTCCTGCTGCACCTGCTCCTGCTGTACCTGCTGCACCTGCTGCACCTGCTCCTGCTGTACCTGTTGCACCTGCTCCTGCTCCTGCTGTTGTCCCTGCTCCTGCTGTTGTCCCTGCTCCTGCTGTTGTCGCAGCTCCTGCTGTTGTCGCTGCTCCAGCTGTTGTCGCTGCTCCAGCTGTTGTCGCTGCTCCAGCTGTTGTCGCTGCTCCTGCTGCTGCCGCCTCTGCCTCTCCAGCTCCCTAACTCGATATTGCCTCTGCCGGATGTTGTAATTGGGGATGCTCGGGAAATGAGGTTGCCTGGGCCCTTGGTTGACTGGAAATTGAAGCAAATCAGGTTCTGCTGGGTTGATTTGAAAAGGCTGGACTGCCCGGATTGGGGGTGAAGATCTCTGTAAACGTAACCTGACAACCTCTAGATTCCGACGATGCCTGGGATTTCTGGCCCACGGATGAATGTTATTTTCTCCAACCTGAAAGTGTCTCATGGCTCTGGCAATGTGGTGAATCAAAGCCCAGATCCCTCGCAGACATGTTATTATCAAGGTGAAGAATAGATGACATATAATGGTCTTTAGAACTACTTCATAGCTGTTTTCTTGGTAAAAGAAGACCAGGCCATAGTAGGCCCATTGTGTCCCATTAAGTATGGACATTAGTCTTTCGTGTCTCAGGTGTCTTAGAAGGTGGAGAGTGAAGCCACGAGCCATGGGAAGCAGAATAGTAAGAAATGTCACAATACAGGTCTTCATCATAAGTAGTAGCTGCCATAGGGACCATTGAGTCGGCACAAGTACATAAGAATAGAAGTTCTGAGCCAGGTTGGAAATTCGTTCTCTGTTAGTTTGGAAGAAGTTGTAAACACGAACAGCAAAGATGTGCAGATAGTTGTAGATCACATCCATAGCTGCCAGGAAGTTCAGTAGTGCTGTCAAATATTCAACCCAGAGGGTATAAAACAAAACAATAGATCATGAGCACTAAGTGAGGAAATCTCTGGTCAACCTAAGAACTTGGCGAGGCATCACCTCTTAGCTAGGTTTATGGGGGCCCTAGCTCCACGGCTTTAGAGACCAAGATCTGGTCTCCAGCAGGGCCAAGGTGGGTTTGTGAACACCAGCTCAGAACCTCTCAATACATAGAGAAAATGAGTGATGTGCTAACAATGAGTGACATCACAATAGCCCTGAAGTGAGGTCAGTCTAGGAGTGAGATCAGTCTGGGAGGAGGCATTTGTTGTCTTTCATGGCAAACATGAGCTTTTTTTTTTATTTGTTTTTAAATAGCCTCTGATCTCTGTTTATCCAATTCATACTTACTACCTTTATGATCTTTTGTAAGTCACTTCCTATTTCTGTGCCTCAGGGTTTTTTTTAATGTAAAATGAAGTTCATTGAACCAAATGATCAGAAAGATCTCTTATGACCATAATATCCCTGATCTTGTGTTCAAAACCAAATATATTTTCTCCCTGAATTGTTCCTCCCGACTTCCACATTTTTGTTTATTGGACTCCCACTCACCTAGGCTTCAATATGTCATTTCTATTTACCAAGTCCTATAGGTTTCACCTCCAGAACATGGTTCCTATCTATGTCCTCCCCTTTTTTCTTCCATTGGTATTATATTTCTACAGCTATCCCCCAACTCCACCCCAACACCAAAAAATTCTTTCTTCCCCCTACCTCCAGAACTGAGTAAATGTGGAGACAATGCAGTAGTGAAGATGTAAGCTGAGAGAATAAACATTGAGAGAACCTGATGTAACTCAATAAATTCAAATCATTAGGTCTGAATGAACTTTACTTCAGGGTACAGAAAGAACAGACAGATGGGATAGTTGAACCACTGCTGCTGAGGCATCAGTTGACAAAAACCACTCTGGTCAATGGGAAAGATGGCACTAGGCTACTATAATGAAAATGGTCCATTTCTCATAAAAGGAAGAAGAGGGTAATATCTGGACATTATAACCAGTGACTCCCAAAATTTTAGATCACATTAAAGGAACTTAAAATGGAAAATACTGGTCCCAAAAGAAGGACTATAAAAGATAGCTTTAATGAGCATAGTTCTTGCTAGATTAACCCTAACCTTGTAGGCTTATTTCAAGTCCCTATTAAAATCCATCTTTCTAAAGGAAATTTTGCAGTATAATTGTTCCTTGTTGTTATCACTGCCATTTACTACCTTTTTGGCTTTGTATTTGGTACTTCCTCTTTCTGGGCCTTGGTTTCTTTTGTTCTTTTATTGTAAAAAAAACACATTGAACAAAATGATTGGAAAAGATCTGTTATGACTACAAAACCTCTGATCCCTGAGTCCAAAACCAAACATACTACCTTTTCACCATATGTTTTGTTCCTGATTCTTTTCTAACTTCCAGTTACCACATCCTATAAGTTTCACATTTGTTACATGGTTCCCTTATATCTTATTTTTTTCTCCTACTGCCTTTATGTTTTAACTGCTATCTCCCCTCTCCTTCCCCTACCTGTAGGACTGACTAAATTTGGAAAGAACGCAATAGTGAAAATGTAAGCAGAATTTGGTGGGAAGGGATAAAAGAGGAAGTCAGGAGAGAGAAAGAAGAGAAGAGAGAGCATCTGATGGGATGCAGTGAGTTCATGTCACCAGGCCTATGTGAACTCCACCTTACAGCACAGAAAAGAACAGGCAGGTGTGACAGCTGGGCCATTGCTACTGATGGATTTATCAGTGACACACTGTGGTCAATGGGAAAGATGGCACTGGGCTACCTTAGTGCAAATGGTCCATTTTTCATAAAAGGGTGAAGGAGAATGGACTATTTATATACAACAAACCAAGGAGCCTGACTTCTATTTCTTCCAGAATTCTAAAATACAGTATTAAAAGAGAGATTATGTTATCATTTAGAACAGAAAGTGCTAATATCAAAGAGCCAGCACATGGATTCACCAAGTTCAAGTCATGCCAGATGAACTTTTTTATTTTTGACAGGGGAATGTGATAGAAATAATATACAATGATTTCAGAAAAGTGTTGGACAAAGTAATGCTGTTCTTATGGATGGAAAATATAAATATGGACTAGATAATATACTTTAGTTAAATAGGTACAGAACCAATGGTACAGCTGTACCCAAAGAGAATAATTGATCGGGCAGTGTGACTTCTTATAGAGGGATATTAGCCCTTTTCATTCAACATCTTTATTAATGACTTTTTTAGTAATGATTAATGAATGAGTAAAGTAGTAGAAAGCATAGCTAAGACATTGGATGACAAAATTAGGATACAGAAATCTCACAAGGCTAGAAAAATCAGCCAGACCTATTGAGGTAAAATTTGACCGGGATCCATGTAAAGTTCTTCATTTGGGTTCAAAAAATCCAAATTCATCAGTACAGAATGAGGAAGTAGCTAGATAGTAATAATTCATGTGGAAAGTGAAGGAAAGGGTTTTAGTGGATTGTAGAATCAGTATGGTTCAATTGTAGCAAAGTAGTTCAAAAAGTTAGTGCCACCTACTTTGTATGTATTCAAAGAGGTATACTGTCCAGATCAAGGGTGGTCATAGTTCTACTGGACTTTCTCCTTATCAGACTATATCTGTGATAATATGGCCAGTTCAATGTACCACATTTTAGGAAGGTCATAGACTGGGGCGAGTCCAGAAGTGATTGAACAGTCTGAAGATATGACAGAGACTATGGCCTGAAGGATCTATTGGAAAAAATCTAAGGCATCTTAGACTGAAGAAATGAAGATTCAAGAGGGATATAATTTGAAAGGCTAAAAATGAGAGATTCAGTTTGTTCATCTCTATGAGAGGTCAGAGCTCAAAGTAATAGATAGAAAGTGAAGAGAAAAAGATCTATAACTTAAGTTAAGGAAAAACCAGTAAATAAAACCAAAAAAGTCCAATAAATAGGACTTTTTCTGTGATCTCTTTTATTTAAACCTCTTTGATGCAATATTCTCCACAGTAGTTTACCAACCAAAATCCAAAGTCACATGATGTTGACACCCGAACCAATCAAGTTATGATGGAAGATGGCAGAATTGTTAGCACTGTGTCTATATGCAGAGTACACAGAGAATGTTGGATAAAGGATTTAGCATAAAGCAGTGTAATTACAAGCAGCTTTACAGTGAATTTTTTAAAAAAAATATTTTAAGGCAATTCCCCTTCTCTTGGCTGGCATAGGAATAGTTGGCATTTATATAGTACTTAAAAATTGCCAACTGCTTTAACATATGTGATCTCATTTGGACCTCACTATAACCTCGTAAACTAAGGTTCTAATATATTACTACATATGTAATGTGTAATAAACATATGCTTTTACATGATATATATATTACAATGTATTCTGCATATACAGACATGATAATTAATACACATTTCAAATGAGTCCTCAAAAGTAGTCCTCTTTGGTAGTCTTCAAACTCATTTCAATGAGGCTAATGCTCTCTACTGATAATTATATTTCAAGAAGCAGCATGACAATGTATATAGAGAGGGCTGGCCTTGAATCTGTGAAGTTCCACCTCTGATATTTCTTGACTGTGGAACACTGGGCAAAACATTTCACCTCTCACTTCCCTAGGTTACTCTCTAAGACTTTAAGTTACAGAGAAAATGCCATCCTGCATTGGTAAAGGCAGTTCATCAGTTGCTTTCTAGATAAATTCATAGGACTCTACCCAGATTATGTAAATATGCCAGTCTTCTTAGAATTCCTCTAATACTGATTTCTTATGAATCTAAAATAATCCTAAGTTTTTTGAAATACTTTTTCTCTATATGTGAAGGTCTCCTAACTGCAAAATTTGATGTTATTGTGAAATTGAGTTGTTATTTGTCTCAACATTTGAATTATAGCTTTCTAAAAAATTCTATCAGTCAATGCTTTGCTGTCTACATTCAGAATTTATGTCTTCAAGGTCAGTCACTTTGACTGGTATTGATTTTAGGGATTTGTTTTATACATGTTGCCTTTTGCTTCTCTTCTGTCAAATTTTCTTCCATTTTATTATTTTTTGTCTGCCCAATTTCCTCATTTTCTCTCAGCGTCTCTACTTCTTTAGAGATTCTCCACCATGTATTTTATTTTTCCTACTCTACTATTTGTCTTTCTTAATTCTGCATCGAAAACTTTGAATTCCAATTTAAATTCATTCCTCATTTCTTCTTTCTAAAGTTTTATTTATTTTGTGAACTCTTCTAGAGTTACTTACTACTGTTCCATGATATCTGGAGATTCTTCTGGATTCCCTTCTAAATTCTCTTCCTTTTTCCTTCACAGTGTAATACCTGTTCATAGTGTTTGGACCACTTTTAAAGTTAATTCTACTTCTTGTTTTTATTAGCCTCTCTATTGAATTATCTGCTTGTGAGCTAGGGCTTTGTTCTGTTTTAGTTTTTACATTTGTTTTTAAATTCAGACTTTTTCTCCTGAACTTTTGATATTTCAAACTTTTTTTGGTATTTGTAATCACTTTTTTTTTTCTATTTTCCTTTCTCAGCCTTCAGTCTTTACTCCTCTCACATTTACTCCCAGGGCTAGGAAAGCTGCTTGTCCCCAGGTTGTTGCCTTAAGTGAAAGCCTAGGGCAGAGAGCTGTTCCTAACTGGATTTCTAGTCCCCTTCTCTCAGGTGCTGATACTCTTTCCCCTTCAGTCTGTGGCTCTCAGCTTAGCCTAGGCCTTCTTCCTAACCTCCCATCAGTTACTTTTGTTTGTGTGGCTATATAAATTCAGTGCCTTATGTCTCTTGTGGGTTGTGGCCATGATTCAGACTGAATCGCTGTTACAAAAGTAGTGGAAAGAAGATCCTGAAACACAAGTTTTGGAGTTGCATGGACTCGTTGTACCTAGTGCACAGAGTAGGGTGAGGAATGGGATCACTGAGTGGGAGTCTGAAGTATTTAAATTATTATTGTTTCATGAGGTTTTAAATTTGGGGAAGTTTTTCCATTTTCTCATCTCATGTATATAGCTACAGTTGCTCTGTATATGGTGCATAATTCCATTCTGAGGTTTCAGGGTTGCTAAATGTAATTATTTTGTCATTTTGCCAGCCACAGGATTCCTAGAATCTGCACTTGTTTTATCACAACTCCTTTATCCCCCCCAAATGGTACTTCCTGGTTTCATTACCCACTTTATTCATCAGAGGTAACTCATCAAATCCTCCAAGATTCAAGATTTGCTATATTAATGAGATTCAGGCAAAATGTCATAGTGTTTCTGAATGCATCCATTTGGCATATCAGAGTTCCAGACTTGGAGTAAGGAAGACTTAGGTTTAAGTCCCATGTAAGACATTTATGAACTGTGTGATCCTGGGCAAGCCACTTAACCTACATGAGCCTCAAGTCTTTTCATCTGTAAAGTGGATATAATAATAGTACCTCTACTATAAGAGTTTTATGAGCATCACTGAGAGAATGTGAGCATTCTTTAAGTGCTTTTTAAATGTCAGCTGTCAGCATCATATATCTATAGGACCTTCCAAAAGCACTCATTTAGAGGCCTGTTTTCTTAACTGTTTGTGAAAATGTAACCTCTTTACTTTTTGGACTTATATACTTTTGAGTTTTAGCCTTAAATATTTTTATAGCATTCAGGGTTGGGAGTGTGATTCAGGAGAAGCTAAAATTCATAGAGTAACAGAATGTCAGAGTCGGAGGTACCTCAGAGGACATCTAGTCCAAACCATATCTGCAGAGGAATCTTCTCTACAATATCCCTGGCATGTGGCCAGCCATCTTTCGCTGAGTGATGATGACCTCCATATTTCCCAAGGTAGATCACTCTACTTTTGGACAGTTCTGATGGTTAGAAAATTTTTCTTTTCATCAAACTGAAATCTGCTTCACCTTAACTCCTACCTTTAAGGGACTTTTAAGGACCCTGAAAAACATATTTAATTCCTCTTCTCTATGACAACTATTAAAAAATACCTTCAAGTTATCGAAGCCTTTTCCTTTGCACATTAACAGCTGACCCTTGTATTCTGTCCAGCATCCTCAGCATCCTGTTCACCATCCTTTGAACACTGTCTACTCTCTCAGTTTTAATTCTACAATGTAGCCTCCAGATTTCTACGCAATATTCCAGAGAGGGCCCAATCAGGAAAGAGCACAGTAACATTAACACATCCCTCATTGTGGGCAGGGTTTGTTTCTTTGTGTTCCTCTCACTGACACTAGAAGTCCAGCATGGTCCTGTGGAAAGAGCAGTGAATTTGGAGATAAAGGAAATGAGCCAATTATTGTCTTTGCTACTACTCACCTTTCTACCTTTTGGCAAGTCACTTCATCTCCATGGGCCTCAGTTTCCCACTCTACAAAACTAGGTTGTTATACTAGATCTTCTCTGAGATATCTTTCAGCTCTAAATCTATGATCTATTGTCAGTCTTGGAATTTACTGGCCTTTTTCTTTCTATATTTAATTTTTCTAAAAGCCATATTAAAGTACATACTACATTCCATGCTCTATTTTAGGTGCTACTGGCACAAAGGCAAAAAAGTATAGCTGGCCTGAAGATCTCCCAATCTCCTTGCATTACACAGATTCATCTCCCCTGGCCAGGACATGGAGGTTGGGCCATAGGTGGCAGAGCCTAAGAGGAGGTGAAGTCATAATCCACTTACTTTATGGGAAAAGGCATATATATGCATATGTGTATGTTTGTGCACGTGTCTAATAATTCCTTAGGGTACAATGGCACTATACTAGTCATTTTAGAGAACAGAGTAAAAGAACATCGTTCTTACCCTCTAGGATCTCCGTTCTAATATTAGGAGACCATGCTGAGTTTCAAAGGTTCCTCCAAAATATTGTTAAATGGATATCATTTATAGCATCTCTGATGTCAGGACAAGCAAGAATTCTGTACACACTTACCAGTCTGTCTTTGATAGCTCCCAGACAGTCTTCACAGCATTAGCTGAGTGACTTCAGGGTTGTTAACAAGCTCTCTCACTACATTCATCTCCTTATGTTGCAGCCCTGTTAGTTTCCCACTGAAAGTCAGAAGCCACATCTGTGTGTTATTTATGCATAATGTCACCTTTTTCCAAGAACAACACAGACCCAGAGAAGACAGACACATTGGACAAGCTGTAGTTCAGGGTTGACTTCCCTGATGAAGAATAAGGTAAGCATCATCAGAGCAGATAATGATGAGCTCAGTTGCAACATCTGTTGGTGTGCACAAAACCTTGCTTCCAAGCTTCCCTAGAAAGAGAAGGCAGCGGTAGGCAGTCAAAAACCATTAGGCTTAATGAACCAACTCAACAGAAAATCAAAATTGGGTCTCCAGTGTTTTTTGGGACCTACAGGGAGACCACATTTGGACTTTTGATCCAACATCCAGACATCCAACAGGATAGCTGTGATCCTGCTGAAACTGAAGGGTGTTCCAAATGGAATCTCTTTAGGAGTCCATCAGAAGATTTCTCAAATTGGGTGGACTTGACCCCCTTATGCATGTGTTTCTCTGAGCTGAGGGACAATGACTGAGCTATAACCATAGGAACGGGCTACTGGAGAAGCAGTGGGATATAATCAAGCTCTGTACTTGGAGTGAAACAGCCAAAGGTATAATAGACAGGCAAGAAGGAGACAGTGGGACTCAAGAAATAGATAATGAAAAGAATAAGGGCAGGAGAAAGCCAAGAGAGAAGAGAAAGCATAGGATGGTAGAAAATGATAGATTTCACTCTGTAAAGTCTGTTCAAATCCAAATGTGACATGTTAAGTTGAGTATTAGATCTGAAAGTAAAAGACCTGGGTTTGAATTCTGCTTCTGCTATTTCCTATCTACAATATGTATGAAAAGTTACTTCATCCCTTTGTAAAATGAAGACTTTGTCTCTGACCTCTAAGGTGTTTTTCTTTCCTGGCCCTAAATCTAAATTATATGACCCTTGTGACCTTCGGCAACTCAAACTCTCTGTTTCTTTATCTGTTAGATAAGGTGGTTGGACTGAATAAGGTCCTCTACAGCTTTCACTCAATAGATGATCCTAAGAGAGGAATACTATGGACCCTAGTAGAGAACAGTTGACTCCAGCATCACTCTAAGGCAGTGATTCCCAAAGTGGGCGCTACCACCCCCTGGTGGGTGCTGCAGCGATCCAGGAGGGCCGTTATGGCCACAGGTGCATTTATCTTTCCTATTAATTGCTGTTAAAATTTTAAAAAAATTAATTTCCAGGGGATAAGTAATATTTTTTTCTGGAAAGGCCAAAAAAGTTTGGGTACCACTGCTCTAAGGTAACACTCTCAGAGGTTGCCTTCCTACTTCCCCAAAGTCAATTTGCTGGAGTGCAAAAATGGCTAGTAATTTCTAAGAATAGTTGAGATGTGTGTATCAATCAGAAACATCTCAATATACAAACCACTGCTCTTAGCAAAGCACAATTGCTTCTTTATTAGCAATTAGTTCAAGCAATTGTGATTTGGCTCAGAAAAGGAAACCAGATCTTGAGTCAGAGCAAATGGTAATAATAATGGTGATCATTTATAGTAGCTCCTATTTCTTGAGCACCTAAAGTTTACAAAATCTTTCTATCACAATGACTTAAATATCCGAAACAAAGATCATTATTTCTCTTTTATAGATGAGTAAACCGAATTTTCCAGAAGGGAAGTGACTTTGTGCTTGGTTTTTTTGCTAGGAAAAATGTTGAGTCTAGGTTAGAAAGGCAAGACAGCTATAGCTCTTAAATGGAGGGGCAATTGGAAAGGATTTTTTTTAGCCAAGAAGATAAGACATTTTTTAGGGGAAAAAGAAAGCAGATGAAAAGAAGTCCTTTGCAAAGTTTGTATTTTAAAAGTAAAGTTTAGATGACTTTTTAAAAATAGCTTTAGTTAAGCTTTCCCTTTTTTCAAAGCTTGATGACAGAAAATAATGTCTTTTATGACTAATACCTTTGTATATATGCACACTAAATTCTGACTCAACCAAATGAAAAGCCAAATGAAAAGCTTTTCATCGCCATGCAGTACAAACAAGATCTCTCCTGTCAACATTAGCAATCCTATCCCATCTTCAACTGAGGGCTCAAAGAAGTATGCTTCTTAAAAATCTCAGTAAACTGCATGGCCAAATCGGTCACTTAGCATCTTTAGGAAGAGATGTCTCTACTGTTGACTTGGAACCTAGTGCCATGCCAGCTAACTCTATCAGTGACTTGGATTGTTGCCAATCACATCTTTTTTTTCCTCAGAAAGGCATGGGTCCTGAGAAGTATCTCCTAATAATAGCTTACAATTGTATAGCTCTTTTAAGTTTGGAAATCACTTTATATAGGTTATCTCATTTTGTAAATGCATAGAGCTGGAAATTACCTTGGAGATTATTTAGTACAGCTCCCTCAATTTATAGATGATAAACTGATGCCCAGGATATTTAAGGTAGTAAATGACAGGGCTAGGATTTGAACTTAGGTCCTCTGATTCCAAATAGAAAGGATACATGGTCTCAGAAGTCAAAAGATCTGTCTTCAAATCCTATTTTCACTTGCTTCTCCTCTCTGAGTCAGTGTCCTTATAAAATGAGGTCACACTGGATGATTTCTGAAGTCCCTTCTAATTCTAAAACTATGGCCTATGGAAGGGTAAGCAGAAGACTCCAGAATATCTTTTTTTCCCTTTCTGGGGAAGTTGTAAATGAAATTAAAACCAGATGAACAACTCAAATATAATTATGTCTCATTCTACACCACTCACCAGAATATGAATATCCAGTTCTTGTATACCTCTACTAACACATTAAACAGACTGGATATTGTTTTTCAAATAATAGCAAGGTGGGTGTCTAGTGATTTCACATAGGTGTACATTCTTACTACACTAATTGGCATACTACTTGTGGATCCCATGTAAGAAGAGTCATGTTGGGACATGTGCATTTCTGACCTTTCTTCAGAGGAAAATTTCTGTGTAACTGATTGAAACGCTAATAAAATATTCTTCTTCAAAAGAGTTATTAATTGGTGACAATCCTCAGGAAACCCTACTGACATTTAGAGCCTCAGAATACACCAATACCATTAATCATTACAGGGCTCTTAAAAGGTGTGTGCTATCAGTGGCAGTTTTATGGACATCAAAGTAGAAATAATACCTTCAGTTGTAAGAACAGCATGAGAAAACCTTTTATTTATATGGCATGTCTCCTCCAAGAGCCTTCTAGTTCTTTTCTTATCTATCTCTGTGTCATATGTAAGAGGCAGCTGAATCAGAATCTTATTTACATAAGGTCAGAATAAAGCTAGAATTGAAATGGAGTGAGTCTTTCTGATACTCAGTACAGTATTCCTTCCATTGAAGTGTTGGGGAGTGTGGAGGGAATATATTATTATTCTGTCCCTTTTGAGTTATAGGCATAAAGTGGCAAAGCTGGAAGGAGACTCAGAGACCATATAGTCCAGGTCTATCATTATAATCATATTTCACATTTATGTAGCATGGTAAGGTTTGCAAAACATTTTTATACATTTTCTTTTCTGATTCTCACAATAGCCCTACAGTGTAAGAAAATTGTTTTATGCATGAGAAAACTGAGCGTAAGAGGAATTAAGCAATGTGCCCAAATTCACACAACTAGTATCCGAAGTGAAATTCAAACCCTGGTCTTCCTGACTCCAAGTTCAGCATTCAGTTCAGTATACTTAGGAAGCTTAGGAAGGGAAAGGGACTTGTCCTAAGTCATAGAGTGAGTCCAGTTTTTCTTCCTTGTGCAGTTCTATTTCCATTACCTCCAATTCTGCCTCCCTCTTCTTTTAATAACAATTTCTAGTGTAACCTCCCCCTTCCCCCTTTTTATGATGTCTGGGATCCCTTCTAACTCTAAAACTATGAGCCTATGAAGGGAAAGTATACTGGATTCACTCCTCCAATTTGCACTTGAAATTTGAAATCTCTAAAGGGCATCTGCAACTGTTAGTCCCATGAGGGGTCTAGGGGTAACTCAAAGGGAAGGGGATTATTTTTTGGAGTTGACACTCATTAGCTCCCACAGGTCTGTTCTCCATTGATTACCAGCCAGAGTAAATTAGCTTTTAGAAAGGCTATAGCAATGATAGTTGTTAGAATAGCATCTTCCCAAACTGGGGCATGTTGAGGAAGAGGTCCCTTTGGAATACTGAGTTCAAAAATAAAAAGCATAATGTTGACATAGGAAAAAAATATCACTTTTTATTAATGGAAATCCTTTTATCCTTTCATGGAGTTCTCACAAAGATCCCTTTAGGTGTAGCTCTGCTAGACTCCAATTGTCTGTATAATGTTCTAAATCTGCTTATCCTCCATATGCCAAGTGTGTCTCAGCTCTTGGTGCAAAAATATTTCTATCAACCACTATTGCTCTGAGGATCATCTTTCTAAGTTTACAAGGTTGGAGGAAGAGGTTGGAAAGAGAGAGACTCATACCTCTCTTCACCAGAGACATTACTCTCTCAAGAGTCCTTTTTCAATGGATTCAGCCCACAAGGCTGTTAAAATGCATCATTATGAACTGACTTGTATTATATAGAGACTCCAAGGGATGTCTGATTTTTTCAGCCAGTCACAAACTATTTCATATCAGCAACATCTGCTCTAATGACTAAAAGCCTCTCTGTTTCTTTCAAACTGATTGAGGACTTATTCACACCTAGTTTAATTCTGATTGATACAATCCAAGTGCCTAAGCCTTCTGTGATTCTGTTAATTTGGATGGAGTTTAAAGAAAACTCCACCTTCATTTTCACCTAAATAGATTTGTATCAGTGAAAGTAATGGCCTGTGAAGACCTGCTCACAGTATAGACTTGTCAACTTTCCTAAAGTGAAGGGTGAAAGATTTTTTTTAAGCCCATTTAGTGAACGCGTTCCATTATTTCCAAGTGAATGAATAAAATAGCAAATATAAAGTACTTACTATGTGCCAAATACTATGCTAAGTGTTCATGACATAAGTAGGAAAAAACAGACAACCTATACTCTTGAGAAACTTATCATTGAATTGGAGAAGAAAACATAAAAGAGAATTCAGTTGCAGAGGTTATGGAAAGGGCCAAAAAGTTCCAAGTTATCTTTCCAGATTGATTTCACATTATGTCCTCTCT
Source organism: Gracilinanus agilis (assembly GCF_016433145.1). Classification (NCBI taxonomy): domain Eukaryota; kingdom Metazoa; phylum Chordata; class Mammalia; order Didelphimorphia; family Didelphidae; genus Gracilinanus; species Gracilinanus agilis. The sequence goes on along the minus strand of NC_058136.1, from coordinate 24,544,140 downwards.
TCCCCACCCAGTGTTTTAGGAATTTCCAAAAGGTAGATAGGAGCTTTCATGTTCTAACATCATCACTTTGACTTTTTTTCACTATATTTAAGGTTGTCCAAATATTTAGAGACATTGTTTTGGCCATTCTGCTAATCCATATAGGTCTCTCATAGCTGACTGTGTAGGAGTGCAACTGCATGAGTTGAATAGATTTCCTGTGGCCACACAAAATAAAGTTAAGGTTCTTGTTCTCAAGGACCCTTCCATTCACTCTGGATCTGGGAAACAAATTGGCACTTCCCTGGAAGCTTCCCAGAGGAAATGCTGACTTCCTTAATTTTATCGTCTTTTCTTTGTCAGTTAGAGAAATATTATATAATAGGCTAACCAATAAGCATTTCTCAAGGGACTCATTCGTATTCTGCTTGCAGATCAAAATATTTGAAGGCCAATTGGTCTTCTATAACCAAAACTTGGGTTGTCATCAGACATAGCATAAAGCCAAAGAGCTTCATTGACTGCCAAAGTGGTTCATGATTATTAGCATGACTTTGTTTTATATTTTGAAATCATAGGCATTGTCCTTCACAGTAAATTGGCTGCTTAGGGACACAAAGGCGACATTTCCCCCAAGGTATTGAGAAAATTTGTGACCTCAATTAAGTATCAGTTTGTAGAGGTCCCATTTTCGGTCTAAAGGAGCATATTTTATAATCCCGCTGTTCAATTTGTTGCTCCACCCAGAATTTTCTCTGGGAATATCAGAACAGAATTTGGTTTGTGTCTAGGTTTGCATAAAAAAGGTGGGATCTTTATAACAAAAAACTCAGATAAAGGTCTAATTACTCAAATATATAAGGAGCTAAATCAATTGTACAAAAAATCAAGCCATCTCCCAATCAATAAATGGGCAAGGGACATGAACAGGCAATTTTCAGATAAAGAAATCAAAATTATCAATAAGCACATGAGAAAGTATTCTAAATCTCTAATAATTAGAGAAATGTAAATCAAAACAACTCTGAGGTATCACCTCACACCTAGCAGATTGGCTAAAATGACAACAAGAGAGAGTAATGAATGTTGGAGGGGATGTGGCAAAATTGGGACATTAATGCATTGCTGGTGGAGTTGTGAACTGATCCAACCATTCTGGATGGCAATTTGGAACTATGCTCAAAGGGCTATAAAAGAGTATCTGCCTTTTGATCCAGCCATAGCACTGCTTAGATTATACCCCAAAGAGTTAATAAGGAAAAAGACCTGTACAAAAATATTTATAGCCATGCTCTTTGTGGTGGTAAAAAAATTGGAAAATGAGAGAATGTCCTTTGATTGGGGAATGGCTGAACAAATTGTGGTATCTCTTGGTGATGGAATACTATTGTGCTCAAAGGAATAAACAACTGGAGGAATTCCATGTGAACTGGAATGACCCCCAGGAATTGATGCAGAATGAAAGGAGCAGATCCAGGATAACATTGTACACAGAGACTTATACACTGTGGTACAATCAAACATAAAGGACTTCTCTACTAGCAGCAATGCAAGGGTCCAGAGCAAGGCTGAGGGACTTATGAGAAATAAAACTAGCCACATTCAGAGGAAGAACTGTGGGAGGAGAAACACAGAAGAAAAACAACTGCTTGAACACATGGGCTGATGGGGATATTATTGTGGATGTAGACACTAAACGATAACTCTAGTACACCTATCAATAATATGGAATTAGGTCTTGATCAATGATACATGCAAAACCCAGTGGAATTGTGCAACGGCCAAAGGGGGAGAGGGGGATTTGGGGGAGAGGGAAAGAACGTGAAATATGTAACTATGGGAAAATATTCAAAATAAAAATTAAAAATAAAGGTGGGAAGGTGATCCTTAGTTGCCATGTGAGCACTTAGGGTAATAATATGTCAAATATAGAATAGGTTTTATTTGGCTCTACATAAAATGCAAAGGATTCCCAAATAAACTTATAAACATCCAAAGTAATGCTTCTGTCTGCTCCATTGGACCCCTACCTCCTATATAGTCATCCAAATGTACCATCCAGATTTTGAGGGGTCTTCTTTACTGATCGAAGAAAAGTATTCAGAGTTGCCAAGGGTATGCTGACAAGTTTGTTAAATTGTTTTTTTAATTGTTAAATTTTCATTATGAGTGTGTACACCTCAGATATAATCATGTACTACAAATTTAGGTTTTTTATTGTTTTATTTCTAGACAAAAAGTGATAGAAAAATATTAATTGTACAGATTTATCTTAATAATGTTTAATGCATACACTTATTTTTTTAATGCTAGTTGTTTAACATTTGCTAGCCTACACCTGAATTCAGTCCATCATTTTCCATTTTTCACCATCTCTTCAGACATTGACCAATTAAAAACTCCCCTTTTCTTCAACCAGAAAAAAACTCTCAGGATTACTAAATTCTTCCCTGGCTGGCCTTCTTAAATTTACAGACTTTTCCTCTAGGGCATCTGTGATCTCTCTTTTCCTCTGTTAGCTCAGTGGGTCAAGAGTTAGATGATATGAATTCTAGTAGCTTTAACTTCCTAACAAACTGACAAAAGGTTGGAATGGAGAAGCTTTCTCTAAAATAATCATTATAATAATAAAAATAAAATGAGAGAAATAATTTTGATTTAAAAACCTACCTCTCCAGAGTAAACCTTTACTTGCCTTCACTTTTTTGGCTAAAATAAATATAACAGGTATAACCATTTATCCTCTTGGTAGGCCACCCTAGTACTAATCTTAGATCTCAATCCAAAATTCTTAGAGGCATCATTTGCAATTCTTCAACAGGCAGGAATTCTATTGAATTTCAAAAGCCAGGAATTAATTTACTCTTAACATCACATTCTGTTTTATGGTTGTGACATCCAGGTGATTTAGGGTTTTATTTCTTTTTTTTCCTGGAGAGGTGAAAATCCTAAGAATTGAAATGAAATCTGAAAATTTGGAATATTCCTATCTATTAAAAATAGGAAAAAGCAAGAGTCTTGAACTCTTAAAATAGTGTTGGCTACTAGTCAATTGTTGATAATTATATTAGGACATTAGCTAAAGTTCAAAAGTGTCCATATTTTTAAGAAAATGCCTCCTGAGTAACACAGGTATTATTCCTTTTTAGATATCTAAAAAAGTGAATCTTGTTATACCGAAGAAAATGTCTTAATTACGGTTTTCCATGTGAAACTGTTAGAGTTCCTGAAAACAAGCAAGGTTTTCCTTTCTTACTAAAATCAGGGCTTGTTATAAGTTTGTTAGATCGACACTGCCCTTTAAACTTAGAATAGGAGCAAACTACTCCCCACTGAGTCATCCTTCCTGTCCTCCATGAAGATAAATGCCCTTTCACCTATAATAGAAACAACATCCCTGGCCTTAAAGTCAACCTTCCTGTTCTCTTGTCCCCTTAAGGACAGAATTCTGGTCTCCTACCCTTGCTTCATTGCTCTTCAGAGAATTTCTCCTAAGCATTCTTTCTGGTTTCCTTAAGTAATTTCATATGATCCTTCTAGTCCCTTAAGTTCTGAGAACCACACACATACAAACGAATTCACAGTATGAAGAGAAAAACATTTTTACTAATCTGAGTCTCCTGACAACAACAGTTCAATAGTATTAACAGAATGAAAGTGAGAGAGAGCTGAAGGAGAGGGATAGAATGGCTAGTGCTATAACGTAGGGGAGACACAGTTAGACATGTTTACTTAATTGTACATATTACTTTGAAAGTTACCCTGGCATAACTGATAGAAGGTCATCTTTGGAGTCAGTAAGACATGAGTTCAAGTCTCACATCTGACCCATATTGGTTTTCTTATCTTTGACAAGTCACATCTCAGTGCCCTAGAAACTCTGTAAGATTATATATGCACATTGAAAAAGAAAAGCTAAGGTACGTCAGCAGGTTTCCAATTTCATTGAAATTATAGATCTAGACCTCAAACCAACATGTGATCATAACTATAATCAAGCAAAATTTGTATTGTGTGAACCAGTAAAAAGTAGTTTAACTGGTATGGCCCAAGCCCCTAAGGATGCATATTTGCTGTGGGTAATAAACCCAGACATTAGACTTTATGTCCACCCCCAGCCCATAGCTTTTTGTTAAATAGCACAATTAGAATTCAGTTCCCTGCATCCTTGTACCTCCTTTCTCACTCCTTATTAGAAAACATCCTCATTTAATTGATCTCAACTATACTATTATCTTTCCCTGTGGATGACAGGGTAATTTCTTCTTTGTGACAGCCAGCTTTTTTTTAACTAAATAAATTTGAGCCCTTATTGATTCTGTTCCTTTGACCAGAGTGGGAAAATAATCACACAGTTCTATGTTCAGAAGTTACCCCATTGTTTGTTACCTTCAAACCTAGGGAAATGGGAACCATATATTAAGACTGATTCTGTTCTTTCTTGGTATCTGTTCTCTTCATTTTATGAATAGTAATAAAATTTTAATATGACCCCACTGCTCTTCAGAATTGCTATACTACATATTGTGGACCTATATGCCATGTGATTGCGCTTCTAGAGGTTTTGTTTCTAATTCTACCTCTGCAACATAAAGGAAGAAGTCATAAATCCTTAATAAACACTTTTCAATATATCTCCCTAGGCATGAATTCCACCAACTTGCCAAATATACCTACCAGATCTTTTCCTTGGCCAACAGATTAAAATTGGCCCAAACTATTTAAAAGTCTAGCATTTTAGGTGACACTAGAATCAGGAAGAACTGAGTTAAAATCCAGCTCCAGACAATACCTGTATGACCCCTCACATCCTCAAGGTTACTAGGGATACTGGGTTCAAACTTGAAGCACAAAGATTATGAGGCAAGTATGTAGGGAACACACGTAATTGAAAAATATCTCACAAATTCTGGCCTTTGGAGCTCTTTTCTTCCTCCACCAGTGCTCAACAACATTCCTTTATGAGGGTTTCCAATAGATAAAGTAACTCTCGCTCATCTGCATTGGCTTCTTGCCTGAAACTGTGTTATATCTGAATACCCTGCTGGGTTGGATCAGATACCTCTGGTGCTGTGTTGTCCTCTCACTGGATTTGGCTGCTACTGCTCCCAGGTCTGGTTTTTAGTAAGGTCTCTGTGATGGTTCTGATGAGTCTTCCAAAGCTACTGGTCACTTAGGCTGTCCCCTCTCAGAGTATTCATTCACCTATGATCAAGAAAGAAAAAACAACATAAAAGAAACAGGTGTCAATTGGCTTGATAGAAGGTAAAGACCAGCTTCCCTCCACTCAACAGCTCAAGGCAATCATTCTTACTTGAAAGCTGCCAGGAAACAGTGATCCATGCAGACTTTTTGGGTGTATGCCCAGTCCTAATTTGACTTTTCCTGTATCTTCAGACCTTCTGACTCTGAGGCCAATAAGAAAACTTTTCATTATCACATGAAATCAGTCATTATGGTCAAAACTGGCCTCTGAAGTTTCTCGTGTTGGATTGGAGGCAGGGAAAAGAATGTTTGGCCAATCTTCAAGGACTGTGCCCTCATTGCCCAGTTTCTTCACTACATTTGCAACATTAATGAACTTAGCTTGGTGTGATAGATAAGGCGCAGAATGTGCACTCAAGAATTCACACCATTCCTCAAATAGTTTCTAGCTGTGTGAGCCTAGAAAGCCACTTAATCTCTGTCAGTCTCAATTTCCTCATCTATAAAACGGGGTAGTTGGTCTTGACCTCTAAGTTTCCAGGAACTGCCTTCAGAAGAGAAGTAATAGAGAGCCATAGGCCCTTTTAAATAACCTCTCATGGCTGTTTATTCCCATCGTCACTGAAATCACTCATTTTGCAATTTTATCATTATCTGTGTCTCTTCTTCCCTTATACTAGACTGTAAATTCTATGAGGAACTGTTTTATCTAAAGTTTGTATTTCTTCTAGCAGCCAGCACAGTCCTCAGAAGACCATGGGAACTTTGATAAATGTTTACTTTGAAAGAACAGATTATTAATGAGAATTAATGGACATAATGGAATGGACATCTGGTATTTGTATCATTTTATCATTCAGAATTTGTAGGGAAAATTGTTTGGCACATGAGTGGGCTCCGAGGGTTTCTTCTCAGAGGTTTTGCTTCAAAAGTAGATAGTGGAAGTAACTGGAGGAACAATTGGCTCTTCAGCCATCAAGTATGATGGTTTTAGAATTTTGACCTCTTATGTGTACATGCACACACCTCCCTACATGTTATCTTGCTCACAATCACAAAACATTTTTCAGTGAAGTCAATTTGCATTTTTGAAACACTCCATTTGGCATTTTCCCACAATACAGGCTACTTGTATTCCCACTTGTATGAATTTGAGGAGTTACAAATAAAAGTAGGCAAAAGTGAATGCATGCTAGCATATGACCTTAATGAGGTGACAGTCTTATTGAATCTGCTTTTATTCAGCTCTTTTCTATAGTTACTGGCTTTCAAGTTCTTGTTGAAAATATTCAGTTACCTTTAAGAGTGTCTTGGGCAAAAATGCCACTTAATGAAGCTATTTAAGGGCAGGTCTGTGTCTGAATAATAGCCACAGGCAAGGGTCCAATTGTCACTGGCTGGTGGGCAGGAAGAGTTGCTGTGTCTTCATTCGGATACTTGTATTTCTTCCAAACAGGGCTATTATTCAGGGCCAGAACAAAGCTATTTACTGTCCTTGGCAAAGTTGGACTCTAGTATTATTCAGTTGCTAGTGAAAGGTAGCATCAAAGAGGAAAGTGGATGAAGACTTCTACCTCCCCCCTATCCCTCTCTCTGACTTGGGCTTCCCTGGAGACTATAGGATGAAGCATGTCACAATGAAGATTCAGAGAAGGGAGGCAGAACCCACGTTAAGAAAACTTGGCTTTGAATCCCACCTCTGACATCAACTATGGTCAAAACACTTATTCTATTGATTCTCAGTTTTCTCACCTATAATGTATTATACCTGTGGTACCTACCTTATAGGAATATTGGGAAGTAGTTCAAGTACTTCTCAAATTTCAAAGTCACTTACTATAATTATTCTCTCTGCCATTAAAAATCCTCTGGACTAATGTCTAAATAGTTGGTATTGGGGGCAGCTGGGTATCTCAGTGGATTGAGAGCCAAGCCTAGAGATGGGAGGTCCTAGGTTCAACTCTGGCCTCAGACACTTCTTAGCTGGGTGACCCTGGGAAAGTAACTTAACCCCCCTTGCCTAGCCCTTACTGCTCTTCTGCCTTGGAACCAATACAGTATCAATTCTAAGACGGAAGGTAACGGTTTAAAAAATAGTGAGTACTGATTATATTAGCTCATATTTACACTGTTTTTTAAATTATGCATTATTTTTTCAGTTAGCAAAAACCCTCCTTTTCTCCATCCTAATTCCCACACATCCCCAATTGAAAACAAAAAAAACCCAAAACCTGTTCTAGACATGTATAGGCAAAATAATATTCCACAATGGCCCATTGCTGTCTAGCTGGGGTGTTGCCTGTCCTGGACTAGGTTCCACTTCCTTCCTTGTGGGGCAGACCTTCCCTGACAAATTACTCAATTTTAATGGACATATCTTTTTGTTGGTACTGCTGCTCTAGAATTCATTTTGAGGTCTTATTTTAAAGTTGTTTGGAGGAGAATTTGGGAGAGATCAGGTGAGCCATTTTGGCTCCACCTCTATTATTATTATTATTAGGATTATTAGGATTATTATTATACTATTATTATTTCATCCTTTTGTGGTTGTACGTGTTTGAGGAGAAAATCTCCCATAAAAACAGCTGTAGTTGCAATCTAGGAAGTTTGCTATCATGTTTCATTTCCTCTATTATTTACTTCTGTGATTTATTCTTTGGCCCACAAATTTCTAAAGTAGATCTGTATTCCTGTTGATGCTTGACACTGATGGAAATTAAAGCCTCTCTGGTAGGACTCTTGAATGTCCTCCTATAGATTCAACTTGGGGATCTATAGAACTTGATGTGGGCACTTTGTCACTTGAACAACTCATCTTTTAAATATACATTTATTTTACATCTCTGCTATATTTCATATGCCACGTTTCTATCTGAACACATCCAGACCCATCTTCGCTCTGGGTTGGCAGGGATACTGGATTTGGAGTCAGAGGATATAACCTTACTTTTGATTTTTCCACTTAATTCTTCTAAGGTCTGGAGGCTCAGAAACTAAGTGAATTGGCCAAGGTCACATAGCTTATAAGCTTCCAGCTCTATGAAATGAGGGAATTGGGCTTAGATAATTTCTACAGTCCCATCACTCTCCAAAAGCTATCAAAATCTGTCCTAGAAAATATTCCTTTTATGGGAGGAGGGAACATTTCCTCATAACCTCTGAGCTGCATCTGGATAGTCTAGAGCAGTGGTTCCCAAACTTTTTTGGCCTACCGCTCCCTTTCCAGAAAAAATATTATTTAGCCCCCTGAAAATTAATCTTTTTAAATTTTAATAGCAATTAATAGGAAAGATAAATGCACCTGTGGCCATCACCACTCTCCTGGATTGCTGCAGCACCCACCAGGGGGCGGTGGCGCCCACTTTGGGAATTACTGATGTAGAGTTTTTCCTATAAGGTAGGGAACAGGATTTGACCATTGGTTATTTGAGCTTGGAGACAACCAAGAGTCAGCTATATGCAGAATGATAGTAATAAATGTTTAGGTTCGTTATCTGAATACCTCAAATATGTATAGATGGGAGGAAACCTATCAGAACAGAAGCACCTGCTTTTTCATTATGTTATGGAAACGTAGTCTGGGAGGACTAACCCAAAGGTGACTTTTGAATATATTTCTCTGAGATTTATTGTATTCCTTGTTGTGAAGGATGGGGTCATAAGCAACCCACTATTACACTATTGGTTAAAACACACAGAACTCTGGGTTATAGCAACCAGGAGAAGAAAAATCATTTTATTAATGAGGAATCATCCACCACAACACAGTTAAGGATCAAACCCAGGAGTGGTAGTGATTTGGACCTTTCAGTTCCAAGAAGGAGGAGAAACATTTGGGCTTTGCATTTGCAACATTAACAGGATTTAATGACAAATAGATATAGATATAGATATGTATATACATATATATGTGCATATATATGTATATACACATATATATATGTATGGGTGTGTGTGTATATATATATATATTTCCATCCTTAAATTAACTAGCCCCATTTCCCTTCCAGTCTATCAAATAAGAAACTTTCCGTCATCACTTAAGCAGCATGGCAGGGAATTAGGTCAGAGCTCTTGCTACAATTCACCTGTTTCCTCCTGCTTTATAGTGTTGATTATTAAAAATAAAATAATTTAAACCTTTTGTGAATGGACTAATTATATGTGAAGACATTGCAAGATTTTTCATACCACACATGAATCGATTTCCCAGTTACTGTTTTTCACTTTTGCCACCATCTCCTATTTTAAATCCTGAAGGAAAACCATTTTCACTTTTCAATATGAGTAAACCTTTAAGTCCTACAGAATCTTTTGTCACTAGATCAATAGTAGTCTATTCAAAATGTTAAATTGTGAAACATTTCAAGTTTTAGTTACAGGTTTTGCAAAATTCTTTTCCCCTCTCTCAATCTGACTGACTTGTGCTCTTGGAGCAAGGTGGTGGTGGGGGCGGCAGAAAGGGAAGACCTCCCTGTGTTACCCACAGTTACACAAGAGCAATTTTACTCAACAATTTCTTGGTGCAAAATTCTACAGTGGGCTACACTGAGTCAGACATGGTCCCTGCCCTCATGGAGCTTACAGTGTAGTGAGGGAGAAAACAGAGAAAGGGGACGAATGTCTGTAATGCAGAATGAGAAAGTAAATTGAATTATGGGGTACTGACTGGGCCAAAGGAGGTCACTCCAAGGTGGGGGAAAGATGTTGCATTAGAGATAGACCTTGAAATATAGATAATAATGAGGTAGCAACATTGGCAAGGGCATGGAGAAGGAAAGTATTGGAAACTTTTCCTGCAAAGAACTTTGCAGAAACGAAGAATTTCAATTTTCAGGAAATCTGGGTCTCGTGGAGGGAAATAAGGCTAGAAAAGATTCTAAGCAAATAGAGGGAGCCTTGGGAAATGACAGTAAACCTTTTACAGACCGAGTGCCCAAACTGCAACCTTCACGCCACATGTGAGCCCCTACCTTACCCCAGACAGGGGAAGGAGGAGGCACTCCCATTGGGCTGCTGGGCAGAGGGCCAAGTGATGAGAGAAATGTCCTCAGGCACACGTGGAGAGGGGAAGTGGAGCAGCCCCCTCTGGCACATGTGCCGTAGGATCAACAACAAGGGTTTAGGCTTTTCAGTAGTTTACAGAGTGGTGGATTTAAGAAAATCTAATCTGGAAGTGGTATGCATGCTGAATTGGAGGTGGAAAGACTTGAAGTAGAGAGAACACTTGGAGGGTGCTGTATACAACTAGACCAGAGATCAGAGGGGCTAACCTAAGGTGGTAGCATTGGGAATGGAGTGGAAGGTCTGTACTAGATGGAGGTAGAAAAGACAACTTGGTGGCAGTTAATTTAACTCTAGAAATTAATTGTCATTATGAAACAAAATAAACCAGAGTCACATATTTCAGCATTGAAAGGAACCTCAACATTGCATAGTCGAAACAGTAACTGAAAAAGAATTCCATGCATGTGGTCATCCAGCCTCTGAAGACCCCCTGTAAGAGACAAGGCAGTGCCCATAGAGGCAGCTTGGGGACACCACTCTTTGGGCTCACTTGTCATTATTACTATTTTTGTCTCCAGAGCTGGATGTTATTATTTATTCCTTACTTTTGGATGACACTTAATAATTTTAACAATGTTTCTGTACCCATTATCCCAGTGTATCTTCACAGCCATATGAAGAAATCAGGGCAACTATTTTTATCCCATAAAACCATACAGTTAGAACAGGTTAGAAGCCTATCTAGTCCAGCACAATGTAAGGACACACAATTTGTGGGGGACCAGACTATCCTGTAAAATTTAAGGTAGCAGATCTGTTCTGCACTGATTATGCCAGTTGTAGCTTGGCATACTCTCTGAAAGAATACTGAGATACCAAAGAAAGGGAGGTCCATGCCAGCCTGGTTATTAATAGGTTTTATTTGGGTTAAATGGGTTAATTGAGGGAGTTGATTCATAAGAGGTCGTGTCCTGGGTGACAGTTAGACAAAGTAACATGTTGTGTCCTCACTAACCCCAAGCCAAATGAGATATGATATAGAAACAGAACAAAGAAGGCATAGTGCCAAGATGGCCCAGGGTCAAATAAAAGTGTTTTTTTCCCCCATGGGATAGTTGGAGCTTCTTTTGCTGTTTACATTTGCTCAAGGTAGTTTATATTTTCTATGAAGTCAGAAGTCATATTCCCAGACTCTGGCTACCATTGTACAACCACTCGTTGTGGACATGAAGAAACTAAGCCCCAAAGGTGACTTGCCCAAGGTCATGCGGGTAGCAAATGGCAGGGCTGGGGATTGAACAGAACTGGGAGTTGAGCCATGATCTGCTGGACTCCAAATCCAGGATTCTTACTACTGTACTAAGTTTCCCATTTTGCACAGGGTGAAACTAAGACTTGGGAAGGTTAAATAGCATAATTTTTAAGTATCAGAGTCTTATGAGGCACTTCATGCAATACTTTCTCTATTGATTGTTATTATTATTGGTGTGCCTAATTGGCACAGTGGATGGAGAGCTGAACCTGAGTGCAAATCTAGCCTCAGATACTAGCTGTGTGGTTCTGGAAAAGTCACTTCACCTCTCTCTGCCTCAGGTTCTTCATTTGTAAAATATGGATAATTATATATAATTACATATATGAATTATATATATATATATAATTATAAATTTTATGATTAAATATAAAATAATAATAATATAACACCATCCCAGGGGTGTTATAAGGATCAAATGAGATAATATTTACAAAAAGTGCTTAGCACAATGTTTTGTGCCTAATAGGCATTTAATGAATACTAATTGCCACCGTTCTTTACTTCCATGCTTCCTCTTTCTTAGCCAGCATAGTTTCTCCTTATATTTTTTTCAATTTTGAGGTTTTTTTAGTTACATATAGAAGCAATTTTTGAAAACTGTTTCCTTTTTGAAAAAATTTTATTTAAATATTTTTTCACAGTTACATAATTCATGCTTTTTCCTCCCATTTTCCCTCCCCACTCCCAGAGTCGACAATCAGTACTACTGGGTTATGCGTGTATTAACACTCAATACCTATTTCTATATTATTCATTTTTACAATAAAGTAATTTTTAAAAAACAAAAAACCCAATATCATGTACCCATATAAATGAATGATAAATCAAATGTTTTCCTTTTACATTTCAATCCCAACAATTCTTTCTCTTGATGTTGATAGCATTCTTTCTCATAAGTCCCTCAGGATTGCCCTGCATCGTTGCATTGTTATTAGTAACAAAGTCGATTACATATAATCATCCCATATTGTTTCAGTTTCTCTTTACAATTTTCTCCTGGTTCTGCTCATTTCACTCTGCATCAGTTTATGGAGGTCTTTCCAGCTCCTATGGAAATCAAGCTGTTTTTTTTTAACATTTATTAATATTCATTTTTAACATGGTTACATGATTCATGCTCCTCCTTTCCCCTTCAACCCCCACCCCCACCCCCCCCCACCCATGGCCAATGCGCATTTCCACTAGTTTTGTCATGTGTCCTTGATCAAGACCAATTTCCAAATTGTTGGTAGTTGCATTGGTATGGTGGTTTCGAGTCCACACCCCCAATCATGTCCACCCCGACCCATGCGTTCAAGCAGTTGTTTTTCTTATATGTTTCCTCTCCTGCAGTCCTTCCTCTGAATGTGGGTAGCATCTTTACCATAAATCCCTCAGAGTTGTCCTGGGTCATTGTATTGCTGCTGGTACAGAGG
>NC_058136.1:24498625-24527266 GCF_016433145.1 Gracilinanus agilis | reverse complement strand
TCGATTCTAGCCTTTAGGGACTGGTTTTCGGCTATAATCTTTTGGTTTTCCTTTTCAATCTGGTCATTTCTAGTGTTCAATTTGCTTATCAGTTCATTTGATTTCTGAGCCTCACTTTCCAATTGCAAGATTCTACCTTTTAAACTGTTATTTTCTTGCCAGATCTCTTCCATTTTCCTCAAAATCTCAGTTTTGAACTCTTCCATAGCTTGTGAGGAGTTTTCCTTATTTGAGGAGGGTCCGGATGCTCGTTTGTTCTCCTCCTCTGTTTGCTCGGTTGTCTGGATTTTCTCTGTGTAAAAGCTGTCGAGTGTTAAAGACTTCTTTTTCTTGTTATTATTCTTTCTCTTCTGAACTTCCTGAGGCTGAGTAGCCATCATTAGCCCAGCAACTTCTCAGATTTATCCTCGCGCTCAGTGTCTGTTCGCGATCTATTGGCTCCTGAGGTCTGAGTTCTGGTTTTTTCCAAGGTCAAGCCCCCTGGTGGGCCCTCTTGCTTGATCCTCTGCCGGAGGTTTCTTTACAAGTCTCAGGGCGCTGCTTCCACAGTCGTATACCCCTCTGCACTGGTTCCCCACTTAGGCTTTAGTTCCTGGTTGTGTCTGCCTCCACCCACGCCTCTGCTCAGCCTGCGCTCTGCGCCCAGCGTCCTGCTCCCGCACGCTCAGATTTCGCATGCGTTCTTTGACTTAATGGGGTCCTAACTCTTGCTGCTCTCAGGAACAGGTCCCGGAGCTGCTGATGACTCGATGGGTGCCCCAAACTTGCTCTATTTCTTTTTAGCTGGGTTCGGAGCTATAGATGAGTGTGGAGGGGGTGGCGGTGGGGCGGTTGCTCAGCCCGCGATTTAGTGAGAGCCCTTTATAGCCTGGAAATGTCTCGATTCCACGTACCTTCCACGCTGTGCCCTGTTGTGGGGTTCCTCAGTTCGTCTGGACTTGTTTTTATGTCCCCTTGAGGAGTTTTGTGTGTTTTGGTCAGGAGAGGTTAAGAGTTGCTTCTTACTCTGCCACCATCTTAACCCGGAACAGACCAATCAAGCTGTTTTTATCCCTTATTGCACAATAGTATTCCTTTACCATCATATTAACCACAATTTGTTCAGCCATTCCCCAATCGAGAGACAGCCCGTCATTTGTCAATTTTTTGCCACCACAATGAACACAGCTATGTATATTTTTATACAAGTATTTTTCCTTATTATCTCTTTGGAGTACAAACCTAGTAGTAGTATTGCTGGATCAAAGGACATGCATTCTTTTAAAGTCCTTTGGGCATAATTCCAGATTGCCTTCCAGAATGGGTAGATTAATTCACAACTCCACCAGCAGTGTATTAGTGTCCCAATTTAGCTACATCCCCTCCAACATTTATTATTTTCCTTTACTTTCATATTGGCCAATCTGCTAGGTGTGAGGGCGGTACCTCAGAGTTGTTTTGATCTGCATCTCTCAAATTAGAAGGCATTTAGAACATTTTTTCATGTGATTACTAATAGTTTTGATTTCTTCATCTGAAAACTGCCTATTCATATCTTTTGACCATTTGTCAATTGGGGAATGGTGTGATTTCTTATACATTTGACGTAGTTCCTTATATATTTGGGAAATTAGACCTTTGTCAAAGAATTCTGTTACAAAAATTTTCCCCAGTTTGTTCCTTCCCTTCTAATTTTGGTTGCTTTGCTTTTGTTTGTACAAAAACTTTTAAATTTGATATAATCAAAGTCATTCATTTTAGATTTTATAATGTTCTCTACCTCTTGCTTGGACTTAAATTCCTTCCTTTGCCATGGATCTGAAAGGTATGCTATTCTGTGTTCACCTAATTTATGATTTCACTATTAATATTTAAGTCATTTACCCATTTTGAATTTATCTTGGTATAGGGTATGAGATGTTGATATAAAACCTAATTTTCCCATACTGTTTTCCAATTTTCTTAGCAGGTTTTGTCAGATAGTGGGTTCTTATCCCAAAAGTTGGTATATTTGAGTTTATTGAACACTAGCTTGCTAAGGTCATTTAACCCTAGTCTCTTCCATTGATTCTCCCTTCTGTCTCTTAGCCAGTATCATATTGTTTTGATGATCATGGCTTTGTAGTATAGTTTTGGTACTACTAGGCCCCCATCCTTCACATTTTTTCATTAATTACCTTGATATTCTTGATCTTTTGTTCTTTCAGATGAACTTTGTCATATTTTTTTCTAATTCTATAAAAAAAGCTTTTTGTTAGGTTGATAGGTATGGCACTGAATATGTAGATTAGTTAGGATTGTCATTTTTATTATATTAGATCATCCCAACCATGAGCAATTAATGTTTTTCCAGTTGTTTAGATCTGGTTTTATTTGTGAGAAAAGTGTTTTGTAGTTGAGTTCATATAATTTCTGAGTTTGTCTTGGCAGATAGATTCCTAAGTATTTTATATTGTCTAGAGTGATTTTAAATGGAGTTTCTCCTTCTAACTCTTGCTTCTGAGTTTTGTTGGAAATATATAGAATTGCTGATGATTTAAGTGGGTTAAAATTATTACTTATTTATATTAGCTTTTTAGTTGATTTTTTAGGATTTTCTAAGTATACCATCATCTTATCTGCAAAGAGTGATAGTTTAGTTTCCTCATTGCCTACTTTAATTGCTTCATTTCTTTTTCTTCTCTAATTGCTACCTCTAGCATTTCTAATACAGTATTAAATAATAATGGTGATAATGGGCATTCTTGTTTCACACCTGATCTTAATGGAAAGGCTTCTCCCTTATCTCCATTGCAGATGATACTTGCTGATGGTTTTAAATGAATACTGTTTATTATTTTGAGGAAGGTCCATTCTATTCCTATACTTTTCTGGTGTTTTCAATAGGAACGAGTGCTGTATTTTGTCAAAGTTTCTTTCTGCATTTATTGAGATAATCATGTGATTTCTGTTAATTTGATTATTGATATAGTCAATTATGTGGATGGTTTTCCTAATGTTAAGCCTTCCTTGCATTCCTGGTATAAATCCCACTTGGTCAAAGTGAATAATCCTTGTGATGACTTGCTGTAATCTCTTTGTTAATATTTTATTTAAGAATTTTGCACCTATGTTCATTAAGGAGAATTATGTGTAGTTTTATTACTCTGTTTTGGGTCTTCCTGGTTTGGGAATCAGTACCATATTTGCATCATAAAAAGAATTTTGTAAGACTCCTTATTTTCTAATTCTGTCAAATAATTTGTGTAGTATTAGGATCAGTTGTTCTTTAAATGTTTGATAAAATTCATTTGTGAATCCATTTGGCCTGGGAATCTTTTCTTAGGGAGTTCCTTGATGGCTTGTTCAATTTCTTCTTCTAAGATGGGATTGTTTGAGTATTCTATTTCCTCTTTTGTTAATCTAGGCAATTTATATTTTTGTAAATATTCACCTATTTCACCTAGATTGTTATATTTATTGCCATGTAATTGGGCAAAGTAGCTCTTAATTGTCTTGATTTCCTCTTCATTAGAGGTGAGAGCACCCTTTTCATCTTTGATACTGTTAATTTGATTCTTTTCTTTTTTATTAGATTTACCAGTACTTTATTTTATTTGCTTTTTCAAAATATCAGCTCCTAGTATTATTAGTTCAGTAGTTCTTTTACTTTCCATTTTATTAATTTCTCCTTTGATTTTTAGGATTTCCAATTTAATTTTTATCTGGGGATTTTTAATTTGTTCCCTTTCTAATTTTTTTTTAGTTGTAAGCCCAATTCACTGATCCTCCAACGTCTCTATTTTGTTGATATAGGCATTCAGGGATGTAAATTTTCCCAAGTACTGCTTTGGCTGTATCACATAGATTTTGGTATGATGTCTCCTCATTGTCATTCTCTTCAATGAAATCAGTAATTGTTTCTATGATTTGTTTTTTGAATCACCTTACAACTGTTTTCTTGACATTTCAGAATTCAGATTTTCTCCTTCCTTCCCCTTTCCTCATCTCTGCAGTGGTGAATAGTCTGATACAAATTATGCAGAGAATGGCCTTTATTCTTATAAGTTTGTAAATGTTACTTACTTATATCTGATTTGAGACCTTTATCAGAGAAACTTGATGCAAAGATTTTCCGCCATTTAACTTTATCTATTATCATTTTAACTACATTGGTTTTTGGGGTAAAACCTCTTATTTTTATATAATCAAAATTGTCTTTTATCATCTATGTTTGCCTCTATCATTTGTTTGCTCAGACTCTCTCCCTACTCATATATCTGAGAGATAACTTTTTCCTTGCTCCTCTAATTTATGATCTAATCTTTTATGGATGAGATATTAATTTACAAACTTTCCTTGGTATATGGTGTTAGGTGTTGGTCTCTGCCTGATTTCTGTTAGACTACCTTTTCTATTTTCCCAGAAGATTTTATCGAATAGTATGTGTTTGCTCCAATACCTGGGATCTTTGGGTTTATTGAACACCAAACTAATAAATTTACTCATTTCCATGTATGGTATATTTAATATGTTCCACTGATTTACCTTTCTTATTTCTTATTTTTTAACCAGTAATACATCATTTTGATGATTGATGCTTTGTTGTAGTTTGAGATCTGGAAATGTGCCACTTGCCCATTATTTCTCTTTAAATTCTATAAATTTCACTTCCCCCAAATAAATTCCATTTCTAAGAAATTAAGCTTTGGTGCTTTGATACCTATGGTACTCCAGAAGTGTGTCAGAATGTGTGTGAAGCTATACGTGTGCATGTATCAATATATGAAGACATGTGTCATTGTGCATGAGTTTGTGTAAGTTTAAAGGAGCTTGCCAGAACTTCACCTGTGCACTAGTGTGAATCAGTAAACATGAGTGCATATATGTGAAGAAGCATACATGAGTGTGTAGGAGTATACTAGAATGTGTGGAGCATGTGTATGTAAGTATAAGTATGAACAACAGTCGATGAGTATGCATGTCTGCATAAGCATGCATGTGGGTTCAAATGAATATAAAAACATGAGTGTGTGAGCATGTGTGAAGTCATAAAACTATTTGCATATGACTGAATGTGCAAGAGTGCAATTGAGAATTTGTGTGTGTGTGAATTTTAGACTGTGAGTGTGCATGGATGTGCATGAGTATATGTGAGTATATATGTATGAAAAGGAGCATGTGTGGGAGTATGTTTGAAAGTGTATATTAAAAGAGCATTCCAGAGTATACTGTAAAAACTAAATTAAATGAACACTCTATGGTCCTTAATTTCCATAAAGTTTATTAATATTACTGATTAGAAAAGGCAGGTAGAAATTGAAGCCTATTCTAACCAGCTAACTAGCCACATGTCATTCCACCTCATGGCTCTCATCCAGCATCCTACAATGCCATTTTCAAGAGACTAGAGAGATCCTACTTCTTTGTCTCAAACCTTTTAACCTCCCTCTTCCCTTCTGGATCCAAACTCAATCATCTCCTGATCCCTTACATAGGCCACAGTCTTGTGACCTATGCTGGGGCAAACTCATGTGACATACCTCATATGATGTAAACCTAGCAGTCTGGGGGACACAGGTAAGACCCCAGGAGATTCCCTTCACACAATACATATGTGCATGAGTATGACAAATGAAACATGCATATAAGAGGGTGGGAAAGTGTGAACATCAATAAATGTTCGTGTATAAATGTGCACTGGTGTGATTGAGCATGAATGTGACCGAGCTGTGAGAATGTACACCAGTTGAAGGAATGTGTGAGAACATGTATATATGGATGTAAGTGAGAATGCCTGAGTGATAATGTATGGAGGAACATGTTTGAGTGTGTATGAATGTGCACTGTAAATGTGAAGCATCATGGTTGAGGCTACATAAGGGTAAATGAGTGTGATTGAGCATGTGCAAGTGTGAGCAAATGCTTTGTATTTAGAAGTACATGTGATTCATTGTGTACCATGAGAGGTAATGCACAACCTACTTGAATGTGGGCAACTGTCAATGGGTGTACATGAGGGTGCACAGATGTATGCAAGTTGGCCCCAGTGTGGAATGGTGTGCATAAGTAGTATGAGTGTGGATAAGCATATGAGATTGTACACAGGCAAGTGTGAGAGTGTTTGAGTTTTCATGTGTCTGAGAATAAGCATGTGCAAATGTGTGGGGGTATATGTATTTGGACATACTCAATTGAGCATGCTCATGTGGGTTCCACAGTATAGTTGTGAGTAGTTATGCACTGGTGTGCATTCATGGATGATATGTGTGGGTTGCACAATTGAACCTGCAGGTGTACATGCAAGTATGGTCTTACATGATTGGTTATGTAGGGGTGGTCATGTGTATGTGGTTATTAAAAATATGTATGTGTTGTTGGTAAGATGCAGATGGGTAGGCATGGGTGTGCATAGTAGGCCTACACTAGTGATCATATGTGGACAAGTATGCATGTATTTATATAGGTGGGCATGCATGATTAAATATGGGTTGGTGGTCTTGTATAGGTATATGCAATAATATGCATGTACAAGTGAATACACATGGCTGTGTAAGTGATCATACTTAGATGTGCTGGTTTGAATGCTCTGGCAAATATGCACAGATGGGGGTGACCATCTTTACATGGTAGGCATTTATAAGTGTATGAGAATTTTTATGTGTGTGGTCATGGGTCGATATGGATGGGCTAATATGCCCTGTTGTACATTGGAATATATGTGTATGTTTCATATGTGCAGGTTTGAACTAGTGGCACAAGTATTCATGTGTGAACATTTGCTTGTAGAGCTGCTCCATGAATATGTGTGTGTATGTTTGTGCAAGACAATATACTAATGTTAAAAAGAGCGAAGAGTTGTGTGAGAGTACAAGGTGTGCTTGAGTGTATATGGGCATTTGTAATTGGGCACAGATGTGAACAAATATGCATACTTGTGTTGTCAGTTTGACTAAATGGGTGTATGAATATGCTCATGTGTACAGGATGTGCACTGTGTTCATGAGTATATATGAGTATAAAAAATTGTTCAACAGTGTGCATGTGTATCCACAAGTGTGCATATTATTCAGGGTCTTCTGAGTAATCTCACATGCATACAAGTGTGCCCTTGTATGCTCAGGTTTGCATGACCGTGCATGAGTGTGAACAACTGTTGTTTCAGTTTGCCTGAATATGAAGAGTGTGTGTATGTATATATGAACATGCATGGTTGTACACAAGAATACTTACTTTGGAGGTGTTTATACAGCTGTGTATCCATGAGTGGGCATGGGGAAGTATACGAAGGGGTGTGCCCAGGCTGTATGCATGTGTACCTGAACCTCTGCACATAGTCGAGTGGCCATGTCCCCAATTGTGTTGGTTTAGGTAAGCATGGATGAGTGGGCATGTACAAGTGGTCAAACATATGAGTCAGAGACTGCATTCACAAGCATGTGTGACTGTATATGCACGGGTAGGCATGCACGAGTAAGCTTGCATGAGTATACAGTATGCATAGGCTGGAATGCTTAGTAAAATCTCCCTTCCCTGCTCCATTCCCACTTTCTAATTCTGTCTGCATTATTGTTGTTTCCGCAAAAATATTTTGATTTCCTGTAATAAAAATTCTCCATTTTACGTTCTGTGATCCTCTTTTATCTGTTGTTTGGTTACAAAACCTTTAATTAGCCATAGATCTGAAAGATAAATTTTCCATATTCCCCTAATTTGTTTATGATATCACCCTTTATGTATGTTTAAATCATGTACCTATTTTGACCTTATTTTGGTATATTGTGTGAGATGTTAGTCTGTGCTTAATTTCTTCCAGAATGCTTTCTGGTTTTCATAGCTGTTTTTTGTCAAATACTGAATTCTGGCCCCAAGAGCTTGGATCTTTAGGCTTATCAAACACTAGATTACAATTATCATTTACTACTGTGTATTATGTACCTAATTTATTCTGTTAATCTATTACTCTACTCTTATGTAACACAAGATCGTTTTGATGATTACCACTTTCTAATATAGTTTGAAACCAATATAGTTAGAGAGCCTTCCTTGGTTTGTTTTTTCATTCATTCCCTTTTTATTCTTGACCTTTCGTTATTCCAGATGAATTTCATTATTATTTTTCTAGGTCTATAAAAAATTCTTTGGTAGCTTGATTTGTATGACCCTGAATAAGTTAAATATTATATATTGAATTGTCATTTTTGTTATTTTGGCTCAGTCTACCTTAGAGCAATTAATATTCATCCAGTTGTTTAAATCTCTTTTTATTTGTGTGTAAAGTGTTCTGTAATTGTGTTCTTATAGTCCCTGGGTTTATCTTGGCAGATAGACTTCCAGGTATTTTACATAGTCTGTTATTATGTTAAATGTAATTTCTCTTCCTCTCTCTTCCTGATGGGCTTGGTAGGTAACATATAGAAATGCTTACTGTGTATTGAGTTTATTTTATATCCTGTAATTTTGAAAAAGTTAATTTTTGACTAGTTTTTCAGCTGATTCTCTCAGGTTCTCCAAGTATACCATCATATCATAGGCAAAGAGTGACAGTTTTATTTCCTCATTGCCTATTCTTATTCCTTCAATATATTTTTCTTGTATTATTATAATAACTAGCATTTCTAGTATAATATCGAATAATAGAGGTGATAATGGGCATCCTTGCTTCACCCTGATCTTGTAAAGAAAGCTTTTAATTTTTCCCCTTTACATATAATAATCATTCTTGGTTTTAGATAAATAATGCTTATCATTTTAAGAAAGATTTCATTTATTCCTTTGCTTTCTGGTGCTGTTGTTTTTTATATATGTGTGGAGTGGAATTCTGGGGAGGCTCATACCCCCAGAAATCACTCTAATGAGCAGCCAGGAGACTTGAGAAGATGCTGGCAGAGAAAAGCAGTTTTATTTGGAGAGAACAGCAGACAGCAGGGACAGGGGGAAGGGGGAAGAGAAGGAGAGGAAAAGAGATTCTGCTCACACAAGTGGCTTGCTCAGGGCAAAAATGTCCTCTCTTCTTCTAGGTACAATCACAGACTTTTAAAATAATCCTGACGCAAGATTCTCCTCCTTCCCTCTGCCAATCCCACAGAACAGGGACTGTGACATTTCAGGTCTTGAGCAGGTGATTTTCTACATTATGTACCCCTAAAGACCCCCATGATCAAGAAAAACCCATAACTATCATGGGATTCCCAGGCAAGGACAAAATAGGTACTTTTGAAACTCACTGTACTTTCCCTCCTTCAGTTTATCTTATAGTTTGGCTTTCTTCCCAGGGTACAGATAATCTCTTCTCAAGGTTTTTGAAAATAAGTCAGGAAAACTAAAAGTTTTATGGGGTTAGGGGAAGGCAGTTTTAGTCTAAGGAATAGCAATACTAAGGGGTCTTGAGAATTGGGGTTACAAGGAGGCATCTGGGTAGCTCAGTGGATTGAGAGTCAGGCCTAAGATGGGAGGTCCTAGGTTCAAATCCAGCCTCAGACACTTCCCAGCTGTGTGACCCTGGGCAAGTCACTTGACCCCCATTGCCTACCCTTACCACTCTTCTACCAAGGAGCCAATACACAGAAGTTAAGGGTTTTAAAAAAAAGAATTGGGGTTAACAGCCAATACTACTCTGAGAATTATACATTGAGTCTCATCCTACAAATATAGGAATGGGTATTATATTTTGTCAAAAAGGCTTTCTGCAGCTATTGATTTAATCATATAATTTCTCTGACTTTGTTACTAATGTGGCCAGTTGTACTTATAGTTTTCTAAATATTGAACCAGCCCTGCATTCCCGGTATATAAATCTCACCTGGTCATAGTGTATGATCTTTGTGATATATTACTCTTATCTCCTTGTTAGTATTTTATTTAAAAGTTTTGTATCAATATTCTTTAGGGAAATTGGTCTATAGATTTCTCTCTGTTTTTTCCTTCCTGATTTTGGTATCAGCATCATATTTGCATCATAAATGGAACTTGTTAGAATTTCTTCCCTAGCTATTTTTCCAAACAGTTTAAATAGTATGGAAGTAATTGTTCTTTAAATGTTTGGTAGAATTCACTTGTGAATCCATCTGGTTCTATGGATTTTTTTGTTTGTTGTTCAGTCATGTCCTACTCTTCTTGACCCCGGTTAAGGATTTTCTAGTGAAGATACTGGAATGGTTTGCCGTTTTCTTCTTCAACTCATTTGGCAGATCAGAAACTGAAGCAAACAGGGTGAAGTGACTGGCCCAGAGTCATGCAACTATAAGTGTGTGGGACTGAATTTGAAATAAAAAAGAGGAATCTTCCTGACTCCAAACCAGGTTCCCTATCCCTTGTGCCACCTAGCAACCCCAAGATGGCTTTTAAAATTTATTTTTTCTAAAAGCGTTAAATATTCCATTTTCTCTTCTGTTGTTTGGGGTAATTTATATTTTTGTAGATATTCATCCATTCACATAGATTGTCAGTTACATTGGCATATAATTGGACAACATGACTCCAGATTATTGCTTTAGGGGAAGCTTAAGTGACTCAGTAGATTGAGAGCTGAATTTAAAGTCAGGAATACCTGAGTTCAAATATGGCTTCCAACACACACTAGCTATGTAGTAAATCACTTCACCTCTTTGCTTTAATCTACTAGCAAAGGAGATGGCAATCCACTCCAGCATTTTTGCAAAGAAAATCCCAAAGACAGAATTGACATGCTATAATCCACAGGGTCATGCAGAGTCTGACATGATTGAAGAATAAAACTTATTGCTTTAATTTCATCTTCATTGGTGGTACTACACCCCTTTCATTTTTAATAATGGTAATTTATTTTTTCTTTCATTTTAAAAATCTAATTAAGTACTGTTCATCTACTTTATTGTTTTTTTCTTTAAAACCAGCTCCTAGTTTTTATTTATTAGCTCAGTTTTTTAACTTTGCAATTTTGTTAATATCTCCTTTGATTTTTAAGATTTCTATTTTTGTGCTTCATTGGTAATTTTTAATTTGTTCTTTATTTAAATTTTCTTTTGTTGGTTGCATGCCCAATTCATTGATCTGTTCTTTCTGTTTTTGATGAAATAATTAGATTTATTAATTTTCCCTAAATACTACTTTGGCTGCATCCCACACTTTTTAGGATGTTGTCTCACTGTTGTCAATCTCTAATGAAATTACTGATCGTGTCCATGAATTGTTTTTGACTCATTCCTTTTTTAGGAATAGATTACTTAGGCTCCAATTCATTTCTAGTCTATACTTCCAGTGTACTTTGCTGAATATAAGTTTTATTGCATTATGGTCTGAAAGAATTTCTGCTTTTCTGCATTTGGTTGTGAGGTTTTGATGCCCTAATATGTAATCAGTTTTTTGAAGATGCCAGGTAAAGCTGATAATAAGCTATACTCCTTTCTATTCTCATTCACTTTACTTAGAAGTCTGTTATATGTAAGTTTTCTAAAATTATGTTTATCTCCTTAACCAGTGATGGGCAAACTACAGCCTGTGGGCCAGATGAGGCCCCCTGAAATGTTCTATCCAGCTGCTCAACATTATTCCTAATCTGATGAATACAATGAGTAGGATACAATACAATGAAACTTTGAAAGAGTTGCCTTAGAAACAGAATGAGAGATGAGCATTTCCTTTCCCTTGGACCCCTTTTTAAAAAGTTTTCCCATCACTGTCCTTAACAATACTTTTGGTGTCTATTTCTTCCTGTAGTTCATTTTGACTTTTCCTTGAAGATGGAAGTTGTCATTTAGTGCATACATGGTTAATATTGATATTTCATTATTGTGGTTCCATGTAGCAAAATGTAGTTTTTCTGATTATGCCTTTTAATTGGGTCTATTCTTGCTTTTTCTTTTATTGAGATCTTGATTGCTACTCCTGCCTTTTTTGTTTCAACTGAAACAATTTTGTTTCAGCCCCTTATTTTAACTATATGTGTTTCTGTTTGTAAGCAACATGTTGTTGAATTCGTATTTTCCAATTCATTCTGCTATCTGCTTCTGTTTTGTGGATGTGTCCATCCTGTTCATATGCACAGTTATAATTACCTATTGTGTATTTCTTCTATCATATTTTTTCTATTTATCCTTCCCTCTCTCTTTTTCCACCCTGTCCTTCCTCAAAGTCTGTTTTACTTCTGGCCACTGCCTCCCTTAATCTGCCTTTCCTAACTAATTTGTTTTCTGGTTTATCAAATAATGAGTTATTGAATTCCATAGTTTGTTTTTCCTTTCTGCAATATTTTCTTTTGATGTAGTTATCTATTTTTAAAAACCAGGACTTCCGGGGTAAATGACTGCAAAGTAGAAGCAGGGCAATTTTTCTCTCCTTACCAACTGATATTGTGTACCTCCAAAGGACAAAAAAACAAATCCAGATGAAAGAAGGGACCCAAAATAGGGCGCAGTATTGAAGGTATGTGTAATTTGGGCATTTCCACACTATAAAGGGGAAGGGGGGGAAATAACTCCCATCAAAACGTGAGCAGATTAACCCTCCCCCACCCCACCCACAGTACCAGAGTCAGAGGCTGCAATCCAGAGTTAGAGCGAGCAGGGGCACAAAATCTAGCTCCTTGGCAGCTACCTGACACCACTAAGAGCTTGCCCCTGAGAGCATCAAGACCTGAGACCCCCAAGAGGCTGGAGAACTAAGACCTTGGACACAGGATTGGGGCTGAGAGAGGCAGCAGCAGCTCGCTCTGACTCAAGGAAAAACCTCTGGTGGAGGAGCAAGCATGGGCAAACTTCTGGGCTCTAGGCAGCCAGCTAGGACCACAGAGTCTTGACACTGAAAACAGCTAGACCAGAGACCCCAGGAGGCTGGAAAGCTCAGACCTTGGACACCGGAGTGGGACTGAGAGAGACAAGGGCAGCTCGCTTGGACTCAGGGGAAAACCTCAGGTGGAGGAACAAGTGGGGGCCAAGTTTCGGGCTCTAGGCATCCGACTAGGACTACAGGGGCTTGACCTCGAAAACAGCTAGACCAGAGACCCCAGGAGGGTCCCCAGAAAGAAACCAGGAGACTCACAAAGTAGCTTCAGGCAAAAACTGCTCCCTAACTCCATACAAAGAGAATCAGATTGCCTTACTTCTAGTGGAGAAAGAATAATGATGCCAAGCAAGAACCAAGAAATAAGAAGACCAAGAAAAAAACCTCCAACACTTGATAACTTCTGCACATAATAAAACCTAGAAAACAGAGGAGGACAAAAAATTAAAGATATCCAAACCTTCCCCCCAAAATGAAAATGAGTCACAGGATCTTAAAGAGTTCAAATCTGAGATCATGAGAAAGATGGAAGAGATCTGACAAGAAATTAACAATTTAAAAGGCAGAGTTTATCAATTGAAAAGTGAGGCTCAGAAATCAAATGAATTGATAAGCAAATTGAAGACCAGAAATGACCAGCTGGAAGCCTTGAAGAACCAAACAGACCAGATTCAAAAGGAAAACGAAAAGATTATAGCTGAAAACCAGTTTCTAAAGGCTAGAATTGGGCAATTAGAAAAAGATGCCCCCAGATCAAAAGAATTAATAAGCAAATTGGAGACCAAAATCAAACAGCTGGAAAACAGGATAGACCAAAACAAAAAGGAAAATCAAAAGAATATAACAGAAAACCAGTCTCTAAAGACAAGAATTGGGCAACTAGAAGCCAATGATCTCTCAAGACAAGAACAAATAAAGCAAAGTCAAAAGACTGATAAAATAGAAAGAAACATGAAATATCTCACTGAGAAATTGACAGATCAAGAAAACAGGTCTAGAAGAGATAATCTGAGAATCAATGGTCTTCCTGAAAAAGCAGAAATTAAGAGAAATTTGGACTCCATACTAAAGTAAATTATTCAGCAAAATTGCCCTGAAGTTTTACAACAAGAGGGTAATATAGACATTGAAAGGATCCATAGATCGCCCTCTATAGTTGACCCTGAAAAGACAACCACCAGAAATATAATCGCCAAATTTAAGAGCTTCCAAGTAAAAGAAAAAATTTTACAGGAAGCCAGAAAGAGACAATTCAGATATCAAGGAGCACCAATCAGGATCACACAGGATCTTGCAAACTCCACACTACAAGACCTCAAGTCTTGGAATATGATATTCAGAAAGGCAAAAGAACTGGATCCACAACCAAGGATCACCTACCCATGAAAACTGACTATATACTTCCAGGGGAAAGTATGGGCATTCTACAAAATAGAAGATTTTCAAGTATTTGCACAGAAAAGACCAGAACTAAATGGAAAGTTTGATATCCAACCACAAAAAAACCAAGAGAAACAGGAAAAGGTAAATAAGAAACAGAGGTGAAAGAAAGAAAACTCTTATTTTTAAAGTTGCCTCTTTAAGGGCTTCAATAAGATCTAATTATTTGTATTCCTATATGGACAAATGTTATGTGTAATTCTCTGTAGTGAACTCTATTCACTATTATAGTAATTAGAAGAATTATTCACAAGGAGAGGTTGGAGTATTAAATGGTCTAAGATGATAAGGGGTGGGTGGGAAAGAGGAGGGTAAATAGTAGAGGACACCAAGAGAAACTTGAATGAATAAGAAAAATAGGATATTCTATTACACACAAAGAGGGCATGGGAAGGGGAGGGGATGAATACTATTAAAGAAGGAGAGGAAGAGAGCATTAAGAGGTAATATTTAAAATTTACTCTCAGTGGAATTAACCCTGAGAGGGAAGAGTCGCTATATCCATTGGGATATAGAACTCTATCTAACCCTACTGAGAAAGCCAGAAGAGACAAACCAAGGAGAGCAGAGGAGTGGGCAGGTCAAAAAAGGGAGGGAAGGAGAAGGGAGAGGGAATTCATTAGGCCTTAAAAATAAAAAGAGGGGAACAACAAGGGAGGGAATAGAAAGGGTAGTAAGTCAAGGGAGGGGACAAGGGTTACTGGTTTAAAACAAATCACTGGTTTAAAAGGAAATAGCCTAAGAAGAAGGGGTAGAAGTAGGAGAGGATACCAAAATGTTGGGGAATACACAATTATAATTATAACTCTGAATGTGAATGGGATGATTGATTATACTTAATTAAAAAGCTTTTGTACAAACAAAAGCAATGCAACAAAATCAGAAGGGAAAAAACAAATTGGGAAAAAATCTTTATAACAAAAAACTCTGACAGGGGTCTAATTAATCAAATATACAAGGAGTTAAATCAATTGTATAAAAAATTCAAGCCATTCCCCAATCGATAAATGGGCAAGAGACATGAATAGGCAATTTTCAGATAAAGAAATCAAAACTATCAATAAGCACATGAGAAAGTGCTCTAAATCTCTAATAATTAGAGAAATGCAAATCAAAACAACACTGAGGTATCACCTCACACCTAGCAGATTGGCTAAAATGAGTGTAGGGGAGAGTAATGAATGTTGGAGGGGATGTGGCCAAATTTGGACACTAATGCATTGCTGGTGGATTTGTGAACTGATCTAACCATTCTGGATGGCAATTTGGAACTATGCTCAAAGAGCTTTAAAAGACCATCTGCTTTTTGATCCAGCCATTGCACTGCTTGGATTATACCCTAAAGAGATAATAAGGAAAAAGACTTGTACAAAAATATTTATAGCTGTGCTCTTTGTGGTGACAAAAAATTGGAAAATAAGAGAATGTCCTTTGATTGGGGGAATGGGTGAACAAATTGTGGTATCTGTTGGTGATGTAATACTATTGTGCTCAAAGGAATAAAGAACTGGAGGAATTCCATGTGAACTGAATGACCTACTACTTCTCTACTAGCAGCAATGCAAGGATCCAGAGCAAGGCTGAGGGCTTATGAGAAAGAAAACTAGCCACATTCAGAGAAAGAACTGTGGGAGGAGAAACATAGAAGAAAAACAACTGCTTGAACACAGGAGCTGTTGGGGATATTATTAGGGATGTAGACAGTAAACGATAACTCTAGT
Source organism: Gracilinanus agilis (assembly GCF_016433145.1). NCBI lineage: Eukaryota > Metazoa > Chordata > Mammalia > Didelphimorphia > Didelphidae > Gracilinanus > Gracilinanus agilis. Next base: position 24,511,388 of record NC_058136.1, on the reverse strand, counting down.
CCAACTATCAATAATATGGAATTAAGTCTTGATCATACATGTAAAATCCAGTGGAATTTTGCATTGGCTAAGAGGGGTTAGGGAGGTTTGGGGGAGAGGAAAAGAACATGAAATATGTAACTAGGAGAAAATATTCAAAATAAAAATTAAAAAATTAAAAATTAAATTAAAAATATAAACCAGAACCATTGGTTTGGATGAATACTGCCATGTAACATAGTTTGAAGTCTGGATGTGCTATTTACTCTTAACTCTTACCCATTTTCACTGATGTGTTTCCTTTAATATTAAAATTTTCATGTTATAGATCACTTGCCTCTCAAAATAAATTTTGCTATTAATCTATCAAGTTCTGTAAAGTATCACTTTGATAGTTTCCTTGGCATAGCCTTAAAACCATACTATAACTTTAGTTGCATTGCCAGTTTAATTATATTGACATGCATATTTGATATTCTTCCAGCTATTCAAGTATTTCTTGAAGGAACACTTTGTAATTGAATCTCTATAAGTATTTCATGTGCTTTGGTGGATTGATCCTCAGAAATTTTATGTCTTTTTTAGTTATTTTGAATGTGATTTCATTTTCTGTTATTGCTTCATATTTTATCATTGTGCATAGAATTATTTTTTATTTTTGTGAAGCTATTTTATTGATTGTGATTTTGCTGAATTTCCAAATGGCCATTAAAAATCCTCTGGACCAATGTCTTAATAGTTGGTATTGGGGGCAGTGGGGTAGCTCAGTGGATTGAGAGTCAGGCCTAGAGACCTGAGGTTCAAATCTGGCCTCAAACACTTCCCAGCTGTGTGATCCTGGGCAAGTCCTTTAACCCCCATTGCCTAGCCCTTACCACTCTTCTGCCTTGGAGCTAAATCACAGTATTGACTCCAAGATAAAATGTAAGAGCTTAAAAAAATAAAAATAAAAAGAAGCAGTTATTTAGCACCATTGTGAGGAATATTATGACCAAAGCATGGTATCACTTCAAAGGGTTGATCATTTTGGGAGAGAAGAATGAAACCATTTCCATTTAGTTTAATATTTGGAAGAAAAGTGAAGGTACAAAACACCATGAGAGTTTCATCATTTGAAATTGTTATTCATCAGAATTGGGGGGCACTGGAGTTTTTAATATATAAGCTCTTTGTCTAAGACTTTATAAGGAGCTTTTGATTAAAAAGATTACAAACTAAGTTGTTGAAACTTTATAAATCTGAGATGAAAGGCTTCACTGCTATCTGTGCTTTTCATTAAGATAGTTTATAGACAGAGAAGATATTGAGAAATAATTCCAAGACATAGAGTATTTTGGAAAGTTGTGAGTGGTCCTAATAATTTCTAGGGTACCATGAAGAATTTTGTGAAATAATTTTAAAGAAGATTTGTGAAAATGTGTTCTCATTTTTTGGAAGAAGTCAAGATTTAGGAGTTTATGCAAATGATTTCAAAGTTTATATGCTTCTATTTGCACTTCTTTTACCTGACATGTTCCTGGATTTTCTCCTCTCTGCCGTCATTCTATCCTCTCCTTCTGATGTCTTCCTCCATGCAGTTTTTTACACCTGTAATGAAAACATGTTGCCTTGCCACTATCTTTCCTATTGCTGCAGCACAAATAATTGCCCAAAGCACACATCAAGTCTTTCTTGACCATTAGTTAATCCTCTTATTTCTCCTTGAATGGAAAGGTTTATATTTGCATTATGAAGGTAATTAATATAAAACCAATTGCCAGAGATACCTCAACAGTGCTTGTTACCCAGTGTTGCACAGTGATTCATGCTTTAATGATATTATCTCATATTGTCAGCCAGTAGGTGGCATGTGATTTCCCCTGGTGACTGGAGCAGATGATAGTATGCTGTTGATTTCTTTTGTATGTATAATCATAAAAGTAATCATCTTGAAGTAATTGAAAGGAGCTATATGTGTACCTCAACTTCATATTTATTCTCACATTTCTAATCAGACAAGAATGAGGTGATGTAAAAAATAGAATTTGGGGGCAGTTGGGTGGCTCAGTGGATAGAGAGGCCTAGAGGTGGGAGGTTCTGGGGTCATATCTGGTATCAGACATTTCCTAGCTGTGTGAGCCTGGGTAAGTCACTTAACCCAATTGTCTAGCCTTTACTGCTCTTCTGTCTTGTATTCTGAGACATAAGGTAAAGGGTTTGAAGAAACATATGACTTTGTTTTTGTTTCTACTTTAGAAAGTGTGGATGTGTGTGTGTGTTTGCACAATCACATATATACACATTTGCTATGAGAGACATTTTAATTCATAACCCTGAATTGATGAGAACAGCTAGTTAGTTTATTATTGTTAATTCATTTGGAATTATTTTTAATTCATAACATTTATTAGCTGATTATTTAGTTCATTCATGTTTAGTTCATTCAAGTTTTGCTCATATAGCTTAGAGTTCATTAAAGAGGTACTAATAGATATAGTTTACACATATTTGATGAAGTAAAAAATGTTCCTAGACAAAATATTTTAATCATAGAACTTGAGGGAGGAAGAAGAATTCTTCAGAAGCAACTGACTCCATTAGCCAGGTCATAGGCAGTTCAGGCCGTGATTATCTTGTTGCAAGTGAAATTAAAGAAACATAGTTTGAGTCACATTTCTCTGAGCAAGATAATAGTTTATTAGCAGGGACACCACCTGTTAATAAATCAGGTCAGTGGCTCTGCCTTAGTTAGCCAAAGAATCTGAGCAGGATAGCTCCCCTTTTAGAGGTTTTGGGGAGTACAAAACAAAGAACAGAATAGGGTAGGTGAGGAAATAATACAATTGGTTATAGGGTTGGTTACATCATAGGGATGAGGTCAGTGCGATTAGTTACATAGCTGAGGTGTGGGGAACAGTATGATTGGTTAGAAGTTGGGAATGAGAGGCTAGCAACAATTTCCTCCTCTCCTGTGACTAAGAGTATTTATTATTTGAGTCTACCTACAAGGTCAGAGATAGTGGACCAAACATCCTTGGACGATAGCTTAATGATGTATAGATAATAGACAAGACTCCCTGGTGTTCACCTGAATTCTCCAACGGTAGTAGATTTCCTTAAAGCAAGAAAGAAAACAGTTATTAGAAGGAAGCTGGATTTCTAAACTTAACTCATTACAGGCCAGCTGAATTCTGAACTAAGTTCAGAGACAAGGAACCATGACTTGGGCAGTTACAGGACAGAATCAATTACAGAGTAAAATCAAATATAAAATTCAAATTCAATGTTTGCTTTTCTCAGAATGAAGACAAATTTCATTCAAAAAAGTGTTTGGATGTTTGACATACTTAACAATTGGACTGGCTTAATGGAATACTTAATCTGACTGACTATGTAAATCAGTCATAACTATAGTGGGAGAAAAAAAATTTAAAGGATTTAAATCCTCTATGGTGGATGCCATCCTGAGTAGAAGTCTATCTATTCTTGTTTAAAATACTTTCTGAACTTTTACAAAACCATGATTATCTGAAAATTTTTCTTAAATCTCTTCCTCAATTCTAAATTATTTTCTTGAGTTTTGTCTTGAATTCCTATGGAAAATAGCTACCCTTGTGCAGAAAACAACAGTGCTATACAGGGGAAAGAGATGGAGATTGTCTTCATATCCTGCCTCTGACATGACTGTGTGACTTTGGACAAGTCATTTAAACCTCTTTGGGCCTGAATTTCCTCATCTCTGAAATGAGTTGAGTAAAACTTTATGGAATCTGTGACATTTTTCTTTTCAGCTTAAGATTTATAGTTCTATGTGCCCCATGTATTTGAAAGCAAACATTTGGATGGAAATGGAGATGTATGTAGGGTATATTCATGACCACATGGAATCAGCCATTTGCCATATTACATCCACCTTGTTTCAGGTGGCCAAAACAGGGAAGTTCTTGTCATGGACTAGAATTCAATGGTGGGCAAACTATGGCCCACAGGCCAGATGGGGGGTTGGGGGGGAGGAAGAGGCCTGAAATGTTCTATCCGGCTGCCTGACATTATTCCTGATGAATACAATGAGTAGGATATAATACAATGAAACTTGGAAAGAGTTGCCTTAGAAACAGACTGACAGATAAGCATTTCATTTCCTTTGACCCCTCTTTAAAAAGTTTGCCCATCACTGGAGTAGATGATACCTGATCAGAGCAGACCACTAACAAATTTTATCAAGTATTCTTTTTTCCATATTTCTATGTATGCCGTGGCTTCTATTTTCTTTGACGAAGATGTCTTTCACTTTCTGTTACTACTTTGAGCTTTGATATTGGACTTACGTGTAATCTCCTTGAAATGTTTGGATTTGGACCTTGAGTTTAAGATTCCACTTGCAACCCAAATGATGCAAGGGAGAAACATAAACTTAGATTCGTAAACTGAAGTTTAACATGATCATTACTCAAAGTGATAGCATATATCAACAATAATTTATATTTAAATAATTTCTCCTAGATATAATTTTTTTCACTTTCATAATTTATATGATCCTTTTAATAATCTCTTAGGAAGTATACATATTATTTTTATTTTACATGAAGAGAATTATACTCAAAAAAAGAAAGTGACTTTTGCTTTAGGACCCACAATTATTAAATTATGGGACTACAGCTCAAAACTGTCTGAATGGTTCTAAATCCTGTGTTATTTCCACTGTATCATAAGCTCACATAAAGATTTAAAAAAACCTCAGGTTTCTGGGAATTCACTGATGTGAAAGGGGAACCCGGCCTCCTTTGATATAAGTCTGAACCTCTCCTTGATTTGGTAAATATTCCACAAAAATTGCGGTGGCCCCCAAAATTTTACCCCTTAAAAAACAACCTGACATATTTCTTGGATTCTTTCCCCTTTGATGGTAGTTTTCCCCAGAGCTAGACCTCAGAACTATCTCACATTCTCACACACTCACATTTCGCTGGTCTCTGCCTTCGTCCCAACTGAATTCCTGTGGGACAAAACACCTCAGCTAGATGCCAGTTCCTTCATCTTCAGTTCTAGTACAGCTCCACATCTTTTCTGGCATCCTGCCCAAATTCCTTCTATTTCTCAGTTGTCTTCCTAAGTACTGTTGCCCCACAATATCCTGCCAGGCTGCTATCCTAATCAGAGCAAACTTTCTCCTAAAAAATCTTCTGGCTTTTCATGGCCCAGGGAGGAACCAAGGTGAAAGTGTTAGGTTGGCTTGTGCAGCACTGCCACAATATGATGACCTGTGAGGAAAGGGGTAGCCAGGGAATATGTCATTAGCCTTCTTTCTTGTCACTTCACTTCATGATTACCTTGTTAGGGTCTTAGACAATGGAAACAGCTAAAAGTACTTTATTTCTTGGGCATAATTTCTATTTTGAGTGCCTTGAGAGATGGTGTGGATTGGAGAAAATGTTTAGTCTGCTATCTTGTTCATCATGTGACATAGAACTGTTATATTTCATCGAATTGAGTTGCATTCTCAGACAACAACCAACTCCATAGGACTTGCTAGACTTCATAATTAAGTTGTATTGTCTCATCATGTTGATGCATCATAAGAGCACTTTAAATACAGACTGCTATATCCATCAAAAAGAGAAAAGGGGCAGTAGGAAGATGTCTCTACCATATGAGGATTGGCTGAAGTCACTGAAGTTGTTTAGTTGGAAAAAAGTAGGCCTTTGGGGATGGGAGGGAAGGAAAAGAGTACTATCTTCAAGCATTTCAAGGGTTGTCATATGAAAAAGATTAAATTTTTTGTTGGAAATCAGAGGGGTGAACCATGAGTAACATGTAGAAGTTGGAAAGAGAAAACTTTAAACTTGACGTCAGGAAAAACTCTTAACACTGAATTATCCTATAATGGAAAGGGCTACTGTAAGAAGTAGCGAACAGGCTTCCATGCCTTTTTTGGGGGTTGTGACACAGATAATGGATATCCACTCATCAAAACTATTGTAGGGAGGGTATTTTGGGATATGTATTGGATTGCTGAGGTCCCTTCCAATTTTTAAAATTGTGGCTGTATTAATATCTCAAGTAAATCCATTGAAAACTTCTACAGTGCATTAGTAACTTATTCCATACTTGGAAGAATTCTGTTAAGCTAATAGAACCCACTGATTTAAGGCAGAAGGAAATTGATAAAAGTATGAATGTAATTACATAAGTCAGAGAGTAAAACTTCAAAGTTTTTTAGGCTTTCAAGACTCTCTGTAACATTAACATGAATCTCACACCTACATTGAGGGAGATATAGAGCCCATAAGTGACATTGCTATTTTCAGAATGTGAATATATAATGTATCTAAGCCTTTGTAGAACTAAACAGAAAAATATTTTCCCAAGTTGTATGATCTGAAATATAAGTTTAAGAAAATATAGATTTGATTCTAGAGATATTGTTAAAATGCAGTTAACCATTTAACTTTATCTTAGTCTATTCTCCTTAAGTCCTTTTTATATTTTCTAAAAGTCTTCTGATTAATTTAGACATTTTAGACTTCATTTGCAAAGTCACTATTGAGCTTTATTTATTGCATGCAGTACCAGTTGGAAATGTTCCCTTATGGGCTCATTAAATTCATCTGCAAATGTTCTTTGAATCTTTTTGTTGAAATATGTACAACATTTCAAAGGCGATCTTAGGGAAATAGCAAAATTGTATAGCAGTGGTGAAGTCCAGTGTCTATTTAATTCACTGAAGGTCAAAAACACAAAGTTTGATTTTCTAAATGTAACAGCCTAGTTTAAGCCAACTTGGTCATTACTGAACAATGGCCTACACGAAGATTTGGTTTTCCTTTATTGGAAATATTCCTCAGAAGAAATTCCTAAACGTGGAAGTGGATGAGGGAGTAGGCTGGCTTTTATGCCTGCTATGTAATCATGGAATTATTTCATGAAAAAAGTATTAATGTTGCCTAACAAATGGCAATTTGTTTCTTCTCCATTTCTTCAAGTTCTCATGAAAATAGCATGCTAGCATATGACAATGTAGAATAGGATTAGAATCAAGTCTACATTATACCATGAGAAATGGAAGGAAAGTAGCCAAGAGTAACTAGAATCAGAAGGAAAATTGCAATAAAGAATAAGAGAAGGAAACAAGAATTTATTAATCACCTATTCTCTGCTAGACATTGTGCTAAGCACTTTACAAATATTATCATTTTTATCTTCACAACAACCTGCAAAGTAGGTGCTATTATGATACCCATTTTGTAGTTGAGGAACCTGAGGCAGAAAAGTTAAGTACCATGCCCAAGGTCACACAGGTAGTTGATATCTGAGGCCATATTTGAACTCAAATCTTCCTGACTCAAGGTCCAGTGCACTATCTATTGTACCATCTTGCTAATTTTAATAACATATAACAAAAGAGATAATAATAATTATATACACAAAATTATTGTATATCATAACACATATAAAATATAGCGTAAATATATATGAGAGAAAATATACATAGAATAACAATTCAGATCATAAGAATATTCACAAATGGTACCAGATATGATTGGAGAAATTCTCAAACATAAAAACCCTGTTTATTTCAAAGAGATTTTTAAATAGCCAAGCCACAACAAAGTTTTTAAAATTTACAATATTTAGGCTGCATAGGAAAATAAAACGTGTTCTAATATCTCAGGTCAAAGCTTGGCAGCTATTTGACACTCAGTGTTCATAATAAAAATCTACAATGAATGAAAGGATACCAGTCAAAACAAAGGACAGAAATGAGCTAGGAGCTAATTAAATTGCATAGAAAATGATAATTATGAACAGTAAATTTATTTCACAAAAATTAAAATTTAAAAAATGTGGTTCTATGATACAGATGTCTCACATATAGTAAAAGAATCTATTTAGTGAGATAGTCTGATAGGACACACATCCAGATACACATACAGACACACAAACTCTCCCAATTTGTAATGAGATCAAACATAAAAGCTGTCACATGGTATGAACCACAAGGAATCATTTGTCCTTCCTTACATCCCCATTCGAGTCTATCCTTGGGACATCTTTAAAAGTCTTTGCTATCCCTTTTTTCTATAGCTTTCCAAGGATGCTACAATTTTCTTTTGTCATGGCACAGTCTATTGTCTTATGTTTGAATGAAGAAATGCATTTATTCAAGAGTCATTCACTGAATATCTATATCTATCTTGGCTTTGCCTGACTTATGCAGATTATCCTAGAAAGGGAAGGAGGTAGTGAGAATCTAGAAACTGCGGATATATGTGACAGCAGAAACCCTGAATTTGTGGATGTTCTGGGTTTGGGGTATGCATCTTTTTAACAATCTACTCGACTGCAATCAACTATAAGGCCACATTAGAATGGAGTTGGAGAATTGAGTTGCAAAGTTGAATGAAAAGACCTAGACTTCTTAGAGTAAATTTTCAGGACCAGTGACAAGGCCCAGAGGTTTCACTTGCTTGGGAAGTTTGTAATGTAATTAGCAACTTGGTATAATGCTAAGAGCGAATTTGGAGTAAAATTGTCTGGGTTTCAATCTTAACTTACGTAACCTTGGGCAAGTTCTTTCCTCACTCCAGAAGTTTAAACTAAATGACTAAGGTCCTGTCAGCTTAAAACACTCATATCTCCAGTTTTTATAAGGACAGCATTTGGAAGCATGAAAATCTGAATGGTCCAAAGATTTGCCTCAAGTCTAGGAAACTTCCCTGACCTGGAAGAGGGCTTAAAGTTGCTGCATGGAGGAGTTTTTACCCTATTTTTATCCTTTGGCCCCCTGTGTCTAGCAGAAACATAGCCCTGTGGTAGGATCAGTTTCCCGGTGTCAGAGAGTTCACAAGTCTGATTCTGATGGAAAGAGTTGGGGCAGTATGACAGTCCATCTTCATTTGTAAGTCTGTCAGTAGTGCTCTAGATTTCAGAATAATTCATGTAAAAAAAGACATTCATTTAAACGACATCATATGTCAGTCATGTTAAACTCTAAAAGTTTAACAAATTGAGGTACCTCAGCCCTGCTTTCTTAGGGTCCCAGAGACATTTTCCCTCTTGCTTCTGATGACTGCCAGAATTGGATGGGGAAAATTGCTTGGGAAATAAATTCTGCCTTAAGTGCTTTTAAGTTCTTTTCACATAATTGATGTCCTGGAGGTGAAGAGGAGAGATTCAGAGAAGGATGACCTAGGCTTCTTACCAGTTGTAATAAATGCTGCCTATCAGCTATTGAGATAAGGTTGTTAGGTAGGCTAGTTAAAAGTTTCTGGGCTAAGATACTTGATTTATATACTTTTAAAAAATTTTTATTTAGAATATTTTCCCATAGTTACATAATTCATGTTCTTTCCCTCTCCCCAAGCCCCCCTAACCCCCCTTAGCTAATGCACAATTCCACTGTTTTACATGTAACATTGATCAAGACCTAATTCCATATTATTGATAGTTGGACTAGAGTTATTGTTTAGTGTCTACATCCCTAATAATATCCCCAACAGCTCATGCGTTCAAGCAGTTGATTTTCTTCTGTGTTTCTCCTCCCACAGTTCTTCCCCTGAATGTGCCTAATTTTCTTTCTCATAAGTCTTTCAGCCTTGCTCTGGATTCTTGCATTGCTGCTAGTAGAGAAGTCCTTTATGTTCGATTGTACCACAGTGTATAAGTCTCTGTGTACAATGTTATCCTGGATCTGCTCCTTTCACTCTGCATCAATTCCTGGAGGTCTTTCCAGTTCACATGGAATTCCTCCAGTTCTTTATTCCTTTGAGCACAATAGTATTCCATCACCAAGAAATACCACAATTTGTTCAGCCATTCCCCAATCAAAGGACATTCTCTCATTTTCAAAATTTTTGCCATCACAAAGAGTGTGTCTATAAATATTTTTGTACAGGTCTTTTTCCTCATTATCTCTTTGGGGTATAATCCAAGCAGTGCAATGGCTAGATCAAAAGGCAGATATTCTTTTAAAGCCCTTTGAGCATAGTTCCAAATTGCCATCCAGAATGGTTGGATCAGTTCACAACTCCATCAGCAATGCATTAATGTCCCAATTTTGCCACATCCCTTCCAACATTCATTACTCTCCCTTGTTGTCATTTTAGCCAAACTGCTAGGTGTGAGGTGGTACCTCAGAGATGTTTTGATTTGCATTTCTCTAATTATTAGAGATTTAGAACACTTTCTCATGTGCTTATTGATAGTTTTGATTTCTTTAACTGAAAATTGCCTATTCATGTCACTTGCCCATTTATGGATTGGGAGATGGCTTGATTTTTCATACAATTGATTTAGCTCCTTGTATATTTGAGTAATTAGACCTTTGAGTTTTTTGTTATAAAGATTTTTTCTTCAATTTGTTGTTTCCCTTCTAATTTGGGTAGCATTGGTTTTATCTGAACAAAACCTTTTTAGTTTAATGTATTCAAAATTATTTATTTTACATGTTGTGATTTTTTCTAACTCTTTCTTGATTTTAAAATCTTTCCCTTCCCATAGATCTGACAAGTATAGTATTCTGTGCTCACCCAATTTGCCTATAGTTTCCTTCTTTATATTCAAGTCATTCACCCATTCTGAGTTTATCTTGGTATAGTGTGTGAGATGTTGATCTAGGCCCAATCCCTCCCACATTGTTTTCCGGTTTTCCCAAAAGTTTTTGTCATATAGTGGGTTTTTGTCCCAAAAGCTGGGTTCTTTCGGTTTATCGAAAACCATCTTGCTGAGGTTGCTTACACCTTGTCTATTCCACTGATCCTCCCTTCTGTCTCTTCACCAGTACCATATTGTTTTGATGACTACTGCTTTATAGTAGAGTTTAAGATCTGGTACTGCTAGGCCACCTTCCTTCATATTTTTTGTATTATTTCCCTTGATATTCTTGGTCTTTTGTTCTTCCAAATGAACTTTTTATAGTGTTTTTTTTCTAATTGAGTAAAAAAGTTTTTTGGTAGTTTTCTACGTATAGCATTAATAGGTAAATTAATTTGAGTAGGATTGTCTTTTTTATTATGTTAGCTTGTCCTACCCATGAGCAATCAATGTTTTTCCAATTGTTTAGATCTAGTTTTAATTGTTTGGAAAGTGTTTTATAGTTATTTTTGTATAATTCCTGTGTTTGTCTTCACAGATACATTCCTAAGTATTGTATATTGTCTAGGGTGATTTTAAATGGAATTTATCTTTCTAACACTTCCTGCTGCGATGTGTTGGAGATATATAGAAATGCTGATGATTTATGTGGGTTTATTTTGTATCCTTCAACTTTGCTAAAATTGTCGAATATTTCCACTAATTTTTTGATTCTAAGATAGAAGGTGAGGGTTTAAAAAAACAGAATCAATTTCATGTTAGAAAAGTCTTTAGGCTTTTGAGGACTCTTCTCAAAAAATCGTCTTTAATGGATAGCCACCCTGATGTTTGCTTTATTTTATATTGCCTTATCATATATAGATATAATTTTTATTTTGTAATCATCAATTTGCTTTTCTTTCTTAAAATTAACTTTTCACTGAAAACTTTCATTTTCTTACATCACCAAAATTTCTCCCAATGTTCTTCCCCTTCCTCTCTCCTAGAGAGACATCTTGTGTAACAAAGAATATATTTTAAAGACAAAATGAAATAATAAAAGCAAAATGGATTGATACATTGAAACAGTCTGAAAATCTATTTAGTGTACCATATGGAACTGTTACTCTGTCAAAGAAGTGGGATGGGGTAGTAGTGTCCTGGTAAATGTTTCACAAAGGGCTCTCCAGAAAAATGTTTCTGTACCATACACACATGTGTATATAAGTTTATCATAAATTAAATTTATGTAAATAATAGGACAAATATAAAAATATCTAACACTCTTACTATAAATTCTATATAACCAATTCATTATCACAGAAATACTTTTGGTAATTTTTGCTCAACTTTACCTATGACCAACCTTTGGCTACAGTTCAACATTGATTTAAGAAATGAAGTTGCATTCTTATCAACTAACTCTTTATCTAATGAATTTATTATTAAATCTGTTGTGTGATCTACTGTTAAACTTTTTCTTGCTCTAATACAAATTACATTCACTAACTGGAAACCTCTCAAATTTAGCTCTAGTGATTGCAGTAGTACTCATCTTTTTATCTATTACTATAGGCAGGGATTAGAGCATTGTTTGATTACCTATAAAATATAAAAATATTGTTTCGAACCAATTTCATGATTTAAAACTTTACTTACCTATTAAAAAGTTTTCTCACCAGCTATCCATTACATAATTAGTTCCTCAAATGATCAATTAGATGGTTCTAATAAATCAAAATAATTAAATATGCTTTCATCATTTTCTGTTTAATAAAAGGTAAGAATTCACATAATAAATTATATTTTCTTATAATATATTCCTAGAGAAGAACATTAGATTTAATATATCTTTTTTATTTTTGTCTGTATTCCAAATTTCTCTGTTTTCGATTAAAAATATTTTAAAATTTTTATTTTAAAATATTTTTTCCATGTTTACATGATTTGTTTTCTTTCCCTCCTCTCTTCCTCACCCCTCCGAGAGTCCAAAAAGCAATTCCACTGGATTGTACAAATGTTATCCCTTGATACCTATTTCCATATTAATTTTTGTTATAGAGCAATCTTTTAAGGCAAAAACCCCAATTCTCATACGCATATATAGAAGTGATAAGTCATATGTTTTTCTTAGATTAAAAGTTTTCTGAACACAAGTCCATTTTCTTCTGTTTTTACCCTAATTATATCTTATTTATATTACATCTTATATATATATATATTACTTATATAT
>NC_058136.1:24446434-24498266 GCF_016433145.1 Gracilinanus agilis | reverse complement strand
TATATGTGTATATATATATATATATATATATATATATATATATATATATATATTACCCTAGAAATATCCCTGTACTAATTTCTCTCTTTGCTAGCATATAACTCACTACAAATGCCTGAGATGAGTTATTCTACCCTTCTTTTTAATTTTTATTTAATTATTTTAGAACATTTTTCCATGGTTACAGGATTCATGTTCTATCCCTCCCCTCACCCCACTCCCTCATATAGCCAACACGCAATTCCACTGGGTTTTACATGTGTCATTGATCAAGACCTATTTCCATATTATTGATATTTGCCCTAGGGTGCTCGTTTAGAGTCAGTATCCCCAATCATATCCCTATAAACCCATGTGATCAGGCAGTTGTTTTTCTTCTGTATTTCTCCTCCCACAGTTCTTTCTTTGGATGTGGATAGTGTTCTTTCTCATAAGTCCCTCAGAGTTGTCCTGGATCATTGCATTGCTGCTAGTAGAGAAGTCCATTACATTCAATTTTACCACAGTGTATCTGTCTCTATGTACAATGTTCTCCTGGTTCTGCTCCTTTCACTATGCATCAATTCCTGGAGTCATTCCAGTTCACATGGAATTCCTCCAGTTCTTTATTCCTTTGAGCACAAAAATAGTATTCAATCACCAGCAGATACCACAATTTATTCAGCCATTCCCCAATTGAAGGGCATACCCTTGTTTTCCAGTTTTTTGACACCACAGAGTGAGGCTATAAATATTTTTTACAAGTCTTTTTCCCTATGATCTCTTTGGGGTATAAACCCAACCGTGGTATGGCTGGATCAAAGGGTAGACAGTCTTTTATAGCCCTTTGAGCATAGTTCCAAATTGCCATCCAGAATGGTTGGATCAGTTCACAACTCCACCAGCCATGCATTAGTGTCCCAATTTTGCCACATCTCCAGCATTTATTACTTTCCTTTGCTGTCATGTTAGCCAGTCTGCTAGGTGTTAGGTGGTACCTCAGTGGTTCTTTGATTTGCATTTCTCTAATTATTAGAGATTTAGAGCACTTTGTTCATGTGCTTCTTGATATTTTGATTTCTTTGTCCAAAAATTGCCTGTTCATGTCCCTTGCCCATATTTCAATTAGGGAATGGTTTGCTTTTTTGTACAATTGATTTAGCTCCTTTTAAATTGGAGTAATGAGACCTTTGTCCGAGTTTTTTGTTATAAATATTTTTCCCAATTTGTTGCTTCCCTTCTGATTTTGGTTGCATTGGTTTTGTTTGTACAAAACTTTTTAATTTAAAATAATCAAAATTATTTATTTTACATTTTGTAATTTTTTCTAACTCTTGCTTGGTCTTCAAATCTTTCCTTTCCCAAAAATCTGACAAATATACTCTTCTGTATTCAGTTAATTTACTTATAGTTTCCTTCTTTATATTAAAGTCATTCACTCATTCTGAGTTTCTCTTGGTATATGGTGTGAGATGTTGATCAAAACAAAATATCTCCCATACTGTTTTCCAATTTTCCAGGCATTTTTGTCAAATATTGGATATTTCCCAAAATCTGGGCTCTGCTGGTCTTATCTTGCTGAGGTCACTTACCCCAAGTATACTCCACTGATCCTCCCTTCTCTCTAGGCAGTACCATATTGTTTCCATGATCACTGCTTTATAGTACAGTTTAAGATCTGGCACTGCTAGGCTACCTTCCTTCACATTTTTTTCATTGTTTCCCTTGATATTCTTGGTCTTTTTTTCTTCCAAATGAACTTTGTTATTTTTTTCTAATTCACTAAAAAAGTTTCTTGGTAGTTTGATAGTTATGGCACTAAATAAGTAGATAAATTTGGGTAGGATGGGTCATTTTTTATGTTGGCTCATCCTGACCATGAGCAATTAATGTTTTTCAAGTTGTTTAGAACTAGTTTTAATTGTTTAGAAAGTGTTTCGTAGTTGTGTTCACATAATAATTCCTGTGTATGTCTTGGCAGACAGATTCCTAAGTATTTTATTTTGTCTATAGTGATTTTAAATGGCATTCCTCTTTCTAACTCTTGCTGCCTGGATGTGATGGAAATATATAGAAATCCTGATAATTAATGTAGGTTTATTTTGTATCCTGCAACTTTGCTAAAGTTGTTGATTATTTCACTAGCTTTTTAATTGATTCTCCAGGATTCTTTTCGTATACCATCATATGATCTGCAAAGAGTGATAAATTGGACACCTCATTGCCTAATTTTATATTTTCAATTTCCTTTTATTCTCTAATTGCTACTGCTAGTGTTTTTAGTACCATGTTAAAAAATAGAGGCTATAATGGGCACCCTTGTTTCACTCCTGATCTCATTGAGAAGGCTTCTAATTTATCCCTATTGCAGATGATGCTTGCTGATGATTTTAAATATGTAAAATGTTTATTATTTTTAGGAAAGGCCCTTCTATTTCTATACTTTCTAGTGTTTTTAATAGGAATGGGCTGTATTTTGTCAAAGGCTTTTTCAGCATCTATTGAGCTAATCGTGTGATTTTTGTTGGTTTGCTTGTTAATATGGTCAGTTATGTGGATAGTTTTCCTAATATTGAACCATCCTTGCATTCCTGGTAAAAATCCCACCTGATCATAATGAATAACCCTTGTGATCACTTGCTGGAGTCTTTTTGCTAGTATTCTGTTTAAGAGACTTTTGCAGATATGATCATTAACGAGATTGGTCTGTAGTTTTCTTTCTCTGTTTTTGGTCTACCTGGCTTTGGAATCAGTAACATATTAGTGTCATAAAAGGAATTTGGTAGAACTCCTTCATTACTTATGTCAAATAGTTTGTATATTATTGGAATTAGTTATTCTTTTAATGCTTATAGAATTCACTTGTGAATTCATCAGGCCCTGGGGTTTTTTTTAGGGAATTGCCTACAAATCGCCTATATTAATATATTTATTGCCATATAATTGGGTGAAATATTTTTTAATCATTACCTTAATTACCTCTTCTTTAGAGGTGAAGTCTCCCTTTTGATCTTTGATACTAGTAATTTGGTTTTCTTCTTTCCTTTTTATTAGATTGATGAGTACTTTGTCAATTTTATTTGTTTTTTCAAAGTACCAGCTTCTGATCTTATTTATTAATTCAGTAGTTCTTTTACTTTTGATTTTATTAATTTCTCCTTTAATTTTTATGATCTCTAATTTAGTTTTCATCTGGAGATTTTTAATTTGTGTGCTTTCTAGTTCTTTGATTTGCATGCCCAATTCATTGGCCTCTGCCCTCCCTAAGTTTTTAATATATGCCCTCAAGGATATACATTTCCCGCTGTGTACTGCTTTGACTGCATCCCACATATTTTGGTAGGATGTCTCTCTTCATTGTAGTTCTCTTCTATACATTTTTTAATTGTTTCTATGATTTCTTCTTTAACTGACTGATTTTGGAGAATCATACTATTTAGTTTCCAATTGATTTTTGATTTGCCTATCCATATACCCTTACTAATCAATATTTTATTGCATTATGATCTGAAAAGGTTGTATTTATTTCTTCTGCTTTTTTGCATTTGTTTGCTTTGTTTCTATGCCCTATTTTTTTTTATCCTGGGACTCCATTCTAGGAGCATAGGGCCACAACCAGTAGGCAATGGGTCACACAGTCGCTCAGGGTCGCCCAGCTGGGAAGTGTCTGAGCCCGGATTTGAACCTAGGACCTTTTGTCTCTAGGCCTGGCTCTCAATCCACTGAGCTAGCCCAGCTGCCCCTACTTTAGGTTGCAGTTTCTTTAGCAGATGTAGTTTTTACAGGGTGGGGTTGCTAGCCCCACGCCCAACCCTCCTCCTTTTTTCATCCGGGCTAGGGACCGTCCTTGGCCCAGGAGTGGTAAGGGTGGGCAATAGGGGTCAAGTGACTTGCCCAAGGTCACACAGCTGGAAGTGTCCGAGGCCGGACTTGAACCTAGGACCTCCAGTCTCTAGGCCTGGCTCTCAATCCACTGAGCCACCCAGCTGCCCTATTACATGGTCTATATTTTTGAATGTACCATGTGCTGATTAAAGGAAGGTATATTCATTTTTGTTCCTATTTTTTCTCCATATATCTACTAACTCTAATTTTTCTAGGATTTCATTCACCTCTCTTACCTCTTTCTCATTTATTTTTTTTTGTTTGATTTATCTATATCTGATAGGGGAAGGTTCAAGTATCCCACTAATATATATTTACTATCTATAACCTTGATCTCTGACAGATTCTCCTTTAGAAATTTGTATGCTGTACCATTTGGTGCATACATGTTTAGTATTGATATTTCTTCATTGTCTATACTGCCTTTTATCAGAATATAATTCCCTTTTAATCAGATCTATTTTTACTTTGGCTTTGTCAGATAGCATGATTGCAATCCCTGCCTTTATTCTTAGTTGAAGACCAATAGATTTTGCTCCAGCCCTTTATTTTTACCCTATGTATGTCTACCTGCCTCATGTGTTTCTTGTAGACAACATATGATAGGATTTTGGTTTCTAATCCACTCTCCTATTTGCTTCTTTTTTATGGGTGAGTTCATCCTATTTACATTCAGACATATAATTATCAACTGTGTATTCCCTGACATTTAGATTCCCTCTCCTTGTCTTGCAGTTTCTTCCTTCCCTATTTCCTTCTACATCAGTGTTTTGTTTTTAATCAGTCCTCCTAATCCCCTCCTCTATTTTACTTCCATTTCTACCCACTCCCTTCTTATTCACTCCTTATTTTTCTTTAGGGTCATTTTAAGCTACCCCCTACACTCTCCCTCCCCAGTATTGCTTCCCTCCCCATGAGTCCTTATGTTACCCTTTTACTTCTCTATAAGGCAGGATTCAATTCTCTGCCCCAGTGGATCTGACTGTTCTTCCCTTTTTGAATTAGTTACAATGCACTTAAGAATTAAGTATTTCCTGTCTCCAAACTCTTTACCCTTCCAATGTATTGGTCTTCTCCCCTGCTCCCCCCATGCACTTGTTTTGGTAATACAAATTTACTCCATTTTGTCTCTTTTCCCATTTCTCTTAATATTATCCTCTTTTTTACTTTTAGTTTTATATATATTTATACATACATATATGTATATATCTTTTTTAAAATCCTTAACTTCTGTGTATTGACTTCTTGGTGGAAAGTGGTAAGGGTGGGCAATGGGAGTCAAGTGACTTGCCCAGGATCACACAACTTGGAAGTGTCTGAGGCCAGATTTGAACCTAGGACCTCCCGTCTCTAGGCCTGACTCTCAATGCACTGAGTGACCCAGCTGCCCCTTATATGTATATATCTTGACAATTTATCTGATACAGTTTGTCACTGTTCCCTCTAAGTATACTTCTAGCTACCCTGATGATAATAACAATTTTTAAGAGTTACCAATATCATCTTTTCTTATAGAGAACAAATCATTTTAACTTATTGGGTTCCTTAAAAAAAGGTTTTTCTTTTTTTTTTTCTTTTGTATTTCATCCCCCCTCTCTTAATTACCTTTAGGTGATTCTCTTGAGCTCTATTTGGATATCAGATTTTCTGTTTAAATCTGGACTTTTCCTTATGAATGCTTGGAAGTCTTCAATTGTATTAAATGACCATACTTTCCACTGCAAGAATATAGTCAGTTTTGCTAGATAGTTAATTCTTGGTTGTAGACACAGTTCTCTAGCTTTCCAGATTTTATATTCCATGCCTTCAGGTCCCTCAATGTAGATGCAGGCAGATCCTGTGTTATTCTAACTGTGGTTCCCTGGTATCTGAATGACTTCTTCTTAGCAGCTTGTCATATATTTTTCTTGGTGTGGTAGTTTTTTTTAATTTGGCTATAATATTCCTGGGAGTTGTCAGTTGTGGAATAAAAGTAGTAAGTGATCTGTGGATTCTTTCAATCTCCACTTTTCCTTCTTGTTTGAGAATGGTGGGGCAATTTTCTTGGATAATTACCTGTAGGATGATGTCCAGGCTTTTCTTTTGTCATGATGTTCTGGTAGACAAATAATTCTTAAATTGTCTCTCACCAATCTGTTTTCCAGATCTGAGATTCTGCCAATCAGGTGTTTAACATTTTCCTAAAATTTTTCATTCTTTTGATTTTGTTTTATAGATTCTTGCTGCCTTGTGAAGTCATTTGCTTCTAGTTGTTGAATTCTAATTTTTAGAGATTAAATTTCATCCCTGGCTTTATGGTCATCCTTCTCCTTTTGGTCTGATTTTCTTTGTAGGTAATCTTTTGCCTTCTTTCCCTCATTTTATTTTCTTTTTTGGTTTTGTTATTTTTTATAAAATTTTCCATGGTTACATGATTCAAGTTTTTACTTTCCCCTTCATCCTCCCAACCTCCCCATAGCCAATGTGCATTGCCATTGCTTTTAACATGTGTCATCTATCAAGACCTATTTCCATGTTATTGATAGTTGCATTAGTGTTGTCTTTTCGAATCTACATCCCCTATCATGTCCTTATTAACCCATGTGTTCAAGAGGTTCTTTTTCTTCTGTGTTTCCACTCCTGTAGTTCTTCCTCTGAATGTGGAAAGCTTTCTTTTCCATAAATCCCTCAAAATTGTCCTGGGTCATTGCACTGCTGCTAGTACAGAAGTCCATTACATTAGATTTTACCACAGTGTATCAGTCTCTGTGTACAACGTTCTTCTGACTCTGCTCCTTTCACTCTGCATCAATTCCTGGAGATCTTGCCAATTCACATAGAATTCTTCCAGTTTATTATTCCATCACCAACATATACCACAATTTGTTCAGCCATTCCTTAATTGAAGAGCATACCCTCATTTTCCAGTTTTTTGCCATCACAAAAGTGTAGCTATAAATATTTTTGTACAAGTCGTTTTATCTATGATTTCTTTGGGGTAAAAAACAAAAAAATGGTATGGCTGGATCAAAGGGCAGACAGTCTTTTAGCACTCTTTGGACATAGTTCCAAATTGCCATTTAGAATGGCTGGATCAGTTCACAACTCCATCAGCAATGCATTAATGTCCCAATTTTGCCACATCCCCTCCAACATTTATTACTCTCCCCTGCTATCATTTTAGCCAATCTGCTTGGTGTTAGGTGATGTTTTGATTTGCATTTCTCTAATTATTAGAGATTTAGAACACTTTCTCATGTACTTATTGAAAATTTTTATTTCTTTATCTAAAAATTGCCTGTTCATATCCCTTGCCCATTTATCAATTGGGGAATGGCTTGATTTTTTTTATACAATTGATTTACCTCCTCGTATATTTGAGTACTTAGACCTCTGTCAGAGTTTTTTGTTATAAAGATTTTTCCCAGTTTGTGGTTTCCCTTCTGATTTTGGTTACATTGTTTTTGTTTGTACAAAAACTTTTTAGTTTAATACAATCAAAATTATTTATTTTACATTTTGTAATTTTTTCTAACTCTTGCTTAGTTTTAAAATCTTTTCTTTCCCAGAGATCTGAGAAGTATTCTATTCTGTGTTCACTTAATTTACTTAAAGTTTTCTTCTTTATATTCAGGTCATTCACCCATTCTGAATTTATCTTGGAGAAAGGTGTGAGATTTTGATCTAAACCTAATCTCTCCCATATTCCCTTCCCACCAGTCCTTTTGTTACCCTTCTACTTCTCTATAGGGCGAGAATCAATTCTCTGCCCCAATGGATCTGATTGTTCTTCGCTTTTTAAGTTGATTTCAATGCACTTAAATATTAAATATTTCCTCTTTCAAACATCTTTACCCTTCCACTGTATTGTTATTCTTCCCTGTTGGCCCCACGCACTTCTTTATAGAATATAAATTTACTCCATTTTGTTTGTTTTCCCTTTTTTCTTAATATTGCCTTCTTTTTCCCCTCTAGTTTTGTATATATTTATGCATACATTCATACATATATTTATATATCTCTTGAAATTTCATCCTATACAGTTTGTCACTGTTCCCTCTAAGTAAACTTCTTCTAGTTACCCTGCTGGTAATAACAATTTTTAATATTTGCCAATATCTTCTTTTCTTCTAGGGATAAAAATCAATTGAACTTATTGGATCCCTTAAAGAAAAGATCCTCACTCTCTTAATTACCTTATGGTGATTCTCTTGAGTTCTGTGTTTGGGCAGCAAACTCTCTGTTTAAGTCCATTTTTTCCTTCATGAATGCTTGGAAGTCCTCAGTTTTATTGAATGACCATACTTTCCCCTGCAAAAACATAGTTTTACTGGATAGTTGATTCTTGGTTGTAGACCCAGTTTTCTTCTTTCCAGAATATTATGTTCCATGCCCTCTGGTCCTTCAATATAGATGCAGCAAGATCCTGTGTTATTCTAACTGTGGTCCCCTGATTTCTGAATGACTTCTTTTTAGCAGCTTGTAATATTTTTTCCTTGGTCTAGTAGTTTTTGAATTTGGCTATAATATTCCTGGAGGTTGTCAGTTGTGGATTAAATGTAGTAAGTGATCTGTGGATTCTTTCAATCTCCACTTTTCCATCTTGTTTGAGAATGTTGGGGCAATTTTCTTGGATAATTTCCTGTAGGGTGATGTCCAGGCTTTTCTTTTTCATGATGTTCTGGTAAACCAATAATTCTTAAATTATTTTTCTAGCTCTGTTCTCCATATCTTTGGTTGAATCAATGAGGTGTTTCATATTCTCCTCAAATTTTCCATTTTTAAATTTTTTTTTATATTCTTGCTGCCTTGTGAAGTCATTTGCTTCTAGTTGTTGAGTTCTATTTTTTAAAGACTGAATTTCATCCCTGGCTTTTTGGTCATCCTTCTCCTGGTGTGATTTTCTTTGTAGATCATCTTTTGCCTTCTTTGCTTCATTTTCAAGCTGGGAAATTCTGACTTTTAAGACTTTATTTTCTTGTTTTAGTTCATGCATTTCCTTTTTCAAATTGTCTTCAGCCTCTCTTGCCTCTCTAGATTGCTTTTTGAGTTCCTGAAGTTCTTGAGTTAATTGAATTTTGAGATCTTCCAAAGCTTGTGTCCAATTTGCTTGAATTTCTTCCTCTTCTTCTATTTCTATTTCATTTTCTCTTTTTTCACTTCCTGAAAGAAGCTGTCAATTATCATTTATTTTCTCTTTTTCTGTTGTTTACTCATATGTTTTTCCTTTTCTGTTCTGCTAGTTTGAGCAGATGTATATAATGATCCTTGCTGAAAAATCTTCCCCATGCTGGCAATGGAGGTTTGTAGTTATTTTCTTTGCCCTCTGAAGACTTCTTGTCTGTCCAATTGATGGGATTGAGCCTATATTGATTCGATTAGTCTGTACTGCTTAAGGTGCCCTGAGGCTAAAACCTGGAGGGAAAACAGTTGGGGGACAAGAAGAAGTGTTTTCACTGAGCTGAGCTGTCCAGCAGTAGGGTCCTCCTGCTTTTTCCTTGTTTTTTATCTGGTTTTCTTTCCTCTTGAAGCCCTTTGTTCTCTACCTAGGTGTGACGAAGTCAAGTTGTCTGAGGTCTGAGGTCTGGCTCCCTCTAAGCCACCATCTTTTGAGCATTTCTGCTGTGTTTCTCTGTCTTTCTTCTCCAGTCGCCTCCCCAGTGCCTTTGTTCAACTCTCAGAGTCCAGCTCCAGCAAGATCCTCTCTGTGGGCAGGTACACCCATCTGCCCTGAGATTTCAGGGACTGCTGGAGACTCCACATAGCACGTGGGGGATGGGTCCTGGAATTCCCCTTCTATAACTTCAGACCCAACAGTTCAAGAATTCAAGCTTTTTTCTTGGTGTACCTCTTTAGCTGTCCAGCAGGAGGATTCCCCCTGCTCTGTACCATTGTTAATTTGTTCCTTTTTCTTCTCAAAGTGCATTGTTTTCTATCTCAGTGTAGAAGGATGCGGAGGTTTTAAGATTGGCTCTGTTTAAGCTGCCATCTTCCCAAAATCCTCGTAGTAGGCTTTTTAAAAGATGCTTCTGGACTTCCAGGTTCAGATGGTGGCAGAGTAAAAAGCAGCTGCTTAGCCTCTCCTAACCCACACATATAAACAAATCCAGAAGAACAAAGGGCACAGCATTGAAGGTCCATGGGATCGGGGCATTTCCATGCTATAAGGGGGTGAAATAGCTCTCATTAAAATGTGAGCTGAGCAACCCCTTCTTTCCCCACACCACCTACAGGGACAAATCCAGCACACAAGAGTTAGAGCAAGTTTGGGGCATCCATTAAGTCCTTCTCAGTTACCTGGGATCACCAGGGCCTGCTCCTGAGAGCAGCAAGCCTTAAGAACCCAAAAGGCTAAAGAACATGCAAACTTTGAACACAAACCTTGAGCACAGGCACAGACCTTGGGTGGGGACCCAGTGCAGAGGGGGTGCATGACTGTGGAAGCAGCTCCCTGAGACTCTTAAAAGAGCTTCAGGCAGAGGAACAAGGAAGGAGACCACCAGGAGGCTTGACCCTGAGAACAACTAGACCTGAGAGCTCAGGGGCCTAAAGAGCACAGACAGACCCTGAGTGTGAGGATAAAGCTAAGAGGGCACTGGATAACAATGTTATGTATAATTCTCTGTAGTAAACTCTATTCACTATTATAGTATTCACTATTATAGTAATTAGAAGAATTGTTCATAGGGAGAGGTTGGAATATTAAATGGTCTAAGATGATATGGGAAAGAGGGGAGTGAATAGTAGAGGACACCAAGAGAAACGTGAATGAATAAGAAAAACAGGATATTCTATTACACACAAAGAGGGCATAGGAAGGGGAAGGTATGAATACTATTATAAGAAGGAGAGGAAGAGAACATTAAAAGGTAATATTTAAACCTTACTCTCAGTGTAATTAACCCTGAGAGGGAAGAGTAGCTATACCCATTGGGATATAAAACTCTATCTAACCCTACTGAGAAAGTCAGAAGGGATAAACCAAGGGGAGCAGGGAAGTGGGGAGGTCAAAAAAGGGAGGGGAGGAGAAGGGGGAGGGAATTCATTAGGCCTTAAAAATAAAAAGAGGTGAATAATAAGAGAGGGGGTAGAAAAGGAAGTAAATCAATGGAGGGGACAAGGGTTACTGGTTTAAAACAAATCACTGGTTTAAAAGGAAGTAGCCTAAGAAGAAGAGGTAGAAATAGGAGAGGATACCAAAATAATCTACAACTTTAGCAAAGTTGCAGGATACAAAATAAATGCACATAAATCATCAGCATTTCTATATATTTCCAACACATCACAGCAGCAAGAGGTAGAAAGAGAAACACCATTTAAAATNTAGACCAATCTCCCTAATGAACATAGATGCAAAAATCTTAAACAGAATACTAGCAAAGAGACTACAACATATGATCATGAGGGTTATTCATTATGATCAGGTGGGATTTATACCAGGAATGCAAAGATTGTTCTACATCAGGAAAACCATCCACATAATTGTCCATAGGAACAAGCAAACCAACAAAAACCATATGATTATCTCAATAGATGCTGAAAAAACCTTTGACAGAATACAATACCCATTCCTATTGAAAACACTAGAAAGTATGGGAATAGAAGGAATTTTCCTAAAAATAATAAAATATATATATATATGCATATATATATATATGAAACCATCAACAAGCATCATATGCAATGGGGATAAATTAGAAGCATTCCCAATAAGATCAGGAGTGAAACAAGGATACCCATTATCACCTCTATTATTTATCATCATACTAGAAACATTAGCAGTAGCAATTAGAGAAGAAACAGAAATTGAAGGTATTAAAATGGGCAATGAGGAGACTAAGCTATCACTCTTTTCAGATGATATTATGGTCTACTTAAAGAATCCTAGAGAATCAACTAAAAAGCTAATAGAAATAATCAACAACTTTAGCAAAGTTGCAGGATACAAGATACATGCACGTAAATCATCAGGATTTCTATATATTTCCAACATATCACAGCAGCAAGAGGTAGAAAGAGAAACACCATTTAAAATCACCCTAGACAATATAAAATACTTAGGAATCTATCTGCCAAAACAAACAGGAATTATACGAACACAACTACAAAACGCTTTCCAGACAATTAAAACTAAATCTAAACAATTGGAAAAACATTGACTGCTCATGGGTAGGATGAGCTAAAATAATAAAAATGACCATTCTACCCAATTTTATTTACCTATTTAGTGCCATTTAGTACCATCAAACCACCAAAAAACTTTTTACTGAATTAGAAAAAAAAAAACTATAACAAAGTTCATTTAGAAGAACAAAAGATCAAGAATATCAAGGGAAATAAGGGGGAAAAAGTGAAGGAAAGTGGCCTAGCAGTACCAGATATTAAACTATACTATAAAGCAGTGGTCATCAAAACAATACGGTACTGGCTAAGAAACAGAAAGGAGGATCAGTGGAATAGACTTGGGGTAAGTGACATCAGCAAGAAAGTGTATGATAAACCCAAAAAGCCCAATTTTTGGGACAAAATTCCACCATTTGACAAAAACTATTGGGAAAATTAGAAAACAATATGGGAGAGATTAGGTTTAGATCAACATCTCACACCCTATGCCAAGATAAATTCAGAATGGGTGAATGACTTGAATATAAAGAAGGAAACTATGAGTAAATTAAGTGAACACAGAATAGCATACTTGTCAGATCTATGGGAAAGGGAAAATTTTATAACCAAGCAAGAGTTAGAAAAATTTACAAAATGTAAGATAAATAATTTTGATTATACTAAATTAAAAAGGTTTTGTACAAACAAAAACAATGCATCTAAAATCAGAAGGGAAACATCAAACTGGGAAAAATCTGTATAACAAAAAACTCTGGCAGAGGTCTAATTACTCAAATATACAAGGAGATAAATCAATTGTATAAAAAATCAAGCCATTCCCCAATTGATAAGTGGGCAAGAGACATGAATAGGCAATTTTCAGATAAAGAAATCAAAACTATCAATAAGCATTTGAGAAAGTGGCCTAAATCTCTAATAATTAGAGAAATGAAAATCAAAACAACTCTGAGGTACCACCTCCCACCTAGCAGATTGGCTAAAATGATAGCAGAGGAGAGTAATAAATGTTGGAGTGGATGTGGCAAAATTGGGACATTAATGCATTGCTGGTAGAGTTGTGAACTGATCCAACCATTCTGGATGGCAATTTGGAACTATGCTCAAAGAGCTATAAAAGACTGCCTGCCCTTTGATCCAGCCATAGCATTGCTGGGTTTGTACCCCAAAGAGATCATAGATAAAAAGACTTGTACAAAAATATTTATAGCCACGCTTTTTGTGGTGGGAAAAAATTGGAAAACCAGGGTCTGCCCTTCAATTGCGGAATGGCTGAACAAATTGTGGTATATGCTGATGATGAATTTTTGATTGTGCTCAAAGGGATAATAAACTGCAGGACTTCCATGTGAAATGGAATGATGTCCAGGAATTGATGCAGAGTGAAAGGAGCAGATCCAAGAGAACATTGTACACAGAGACTTATACACTGTGGTACAACCAAATGTAATGGACTTCTGTACTAGCAGCAATGCAATCACCCAGGATCATTCTGAGGGATTTATGGAAAAGAACGCTACCCACATTCAGAGGAAGAACTACAGGAATGAAAACACAGAAGAAAAACAACCGTTTGAACACATGGCTTGATGTGAACATAATTGGGGATGTAGACTCGAAAGGATCACACCAATGCAACTATCAATAATATGGAAATAAGTCTTGATTGATGACACATGGTAAAACCAGTGGAAATGCGTGTTGGCTATGGGAGGGTGAAGGGGAAAGTAAAAACATGAATCATGGAATCATGGAAAATATTTCTAAAAAAATATTAAAAATAAAATAAAAACCAAATAAGAGAAGTAGAAGAAAAATAGGGGGAGGAGGGAAGAAATGACCATGATAAAGGAAAATCATGAAAAAGGATCAACATTTTGATGAAGGAGGGCCAAAAAATAATCCTAAAAATAATACAAACAGAATAGGCTAATTGATAAAAGAGGCACAGTATTTCAATGAATAGTAGAATGCCTAAAAAAAGCAGAATCAGCTAAATTGCAAAAGATATACAAACATTCACTGATGAGAAGAACTCATTAAAAGGCAGAATTGGACATATGGAAGAAATTCACAGAGGATAAGAACCTCTTTCAGAAGTAGAATTTGCCAAATGGAGAATGAGGTTGTAAAGTTTACTGATAAATCAAAACTAAACGTTTATAACTAGATTGGTGAAGTGGAAGGCAATAGCTACATGAGATAACAAGAAATAATCAAAGCAAGTCAAAAGAATGAAAAAATAGAATAAAAAGTGAAATATTTCACTGGAAAAACAACTGACCAGGAAAGTAAATCCAGGAGAGAAAATTTAAGAATTATTGGACAACCTGAAAGCCATGATCAAAAGAGCTTAGACATCACCTTTCAGGAAATTCTCAAGGAAAACTCCTCTGATATTCTAAGACCAAAAGGTAAAATAGAAATAGAAAGAATCCACAGAACATCTGCTGAAAGAAATCTCCAAAGGATAATTGCCATGAATATTATAACCAAGACTTCCAGAAGGCAAGATGGTAGCTTAGAAGCAAAAGCCAACTCCTCTGTGAAAACTTTTCCACACCAATAAAAAAACAAAGCACTTTGAGGGGGACACAAAAACATATTCAACAACAGGACAGAGCAGCAGGACCCTCCTGCTCAATTCAACTCAAAAGATACACAGAGAAATTCTCAAGTTTAAGGAAAAAAGGAGGGTTCTAGGACCCTTCCCCACCTACAGTATTAAGACTCCAACAGTTGCTGGGGTCTCTGGGTGAGGGCTCCAGCCTAGAGGGAGTGCCTTGATGCTGGGGTTGTGCAGGGCTCAGTGCTCTGACCATAGCTAGCAAGAAGGCAGCTGGAGGAGAGGAGTAAAGGGAGAGCAGGTTGGTTGTACAGGCTTCAGCCGCCAGTCCTCCATCTTGGGCTTCTGACTCTGGAGGCTTTGGCCTCAGGGCACATTCAGCTCCTGAAGACCAGGTTTAATCCAATCTAGCAATAGTGCAGATAAGAAGCCTTCAGAGGACAGGGAAGCCCAAAATCCAAAACCCCTCCCTCATCTACTGCTCTCAGACCCCAGGTAAGAATCCATCTGACTGGGATCCCAGGGTGAAGCCTGCAACTGCAACAGAGTACCTTAGTACCAGGACCAAAAACTTAGGGCTTCTCTGCTGGCAGGGAAGAGGCTGGCAAAAAGGAAGAGAGGAGCACAAAATTAACTACCCTTCAGCCTCCACAGCTTCAGCTTCTGCTGGCAGCTGGGAAAGATCTTGCCTCAGGGCTCATTAATACAACAAGCCAGCTGCATCAGTCAAATCCAGTTAGTCAACTGAGCAGAGAAGAAGCCCCTTGAGAACAGAATAGCCCAAACCCACAGATCCCATAAATAAACACAGGCCAAGAATACAGCCAATAATGGGGAGGGGGGAGGAGGAAGGAAACAATATGATTAAACAATAGAAAAAGAAAAAAATTACAATCGATAGCTTCTATCCAGGTAATGAACAAAGAGAAAATGGAACATAGGAGGAACAAGGAACATCATGCAAAAATGCAAGAACTCCAGCAAATTGGACACAGGCTTTGGAAGAACTCAAAACACAATTCAAGAAACAATTAAGAGAAGGTGAAGAAAATTGGAAAATGAACTTAAAAAGCAAAATAGGGCATCTGAAAACAGAGGAACATGTACTAAAACAAGAAAATAGTGCCTTGAAAACCAGAGTCAACCAATTTGAAAATAAGGCAAAGAAAGTGAAAAATGACCTACAAAGAAAAACAGTCCAAAAGGAAAAGGATGATCAAAAATCCAGGGATGAAATTCAGTCTTTAAAAATCAGAATTGAACAACTAGAAGAAAATGACTTCAGAAGGCAGCAAGAGTCTATAAAACAAAATCAAAAGAATGAAAAAAATTGAGGAAAATATAAAACACCTCATTGATAAAACAATAGACCTAAAAAAATAGATCCAGGAGAGTCAATTTAAGGATTATTGGACTGCCAGAAAGTCATGACAAAAAAAAAGCCTGGACATCATTCTATAGGAAATTATCCAATAAAACTGCCCTGATATTCTTGAACAAAAGGGTAAAGTAGAGATTGAAAGAATTCATAGATCACCTCCTATATTAAATCCCCAATTGACAACACCTAGGAATGCTATAGCCAAGTTAAAGAACTTTCAGATCAAGGAAAGGATATTACAAGCTGCTAAAAAGAAACTATTTAGAAACCATTAGCCACAGTTAGGATAACACAGGACCTGGCTGCATCCACACTGAAGGATTGGAAGGCAGGGAATATGGCATCCTGGAAAGCAAGGGAACTGGGTCTACAACCAAGAATCAACTACCTAGCAAAATTGAGTATATTCTTGCTGGCAAAAGTATGATCATTTAATAAAATAGAAGACTCCCAAGCATTCCTAAAGAAAAGATTTGACTTAAACTGAAAATTTGATGCCCAAATACAGAACTCAAGAGAATCACCAAAAAGGTAATTAAGAAAGGGGGGAAAAGTTTTAAGGGATCCAATAAGTTCAAATGATTTGTATTGTCTATAAGAATTAAAAATTGTTATTATCATCAGGGTAGCTAGAAGAGGTATACTTAGACAGAACAGTGACAAACTATAGGATGAAATGTGTGTGTATAAAACTAGGGGCAAAAAAGGATACTAAGAGAAAAGGGAAAAGAGATAAAATGGGGTAACGTTATATTTCATAAAGAAGTGCATGGGGGGATGGGGGAGAAGACCAATATAATGGAAGGGTGAAAGAGGTTGGAGATAGGAAATACTTAAATCTTCTGAGCATTGAAATTGACTCAGAGAAGGGAGAACAATTAGATCTATTGGGGCAGACAACTGTATTGTGCCCTACAGAGAAGTTGAAGGGTAGTAAATGGGCTTATGGGGAGGGGCACAATACAAGGGAGGAAGAAGGTGGGGGCTGATTTAAAAGGCACTAGAGTAAGAGGGGAATCAATAAGAAGGGAGGTGCTGGGAAGGAGAGTAACATTAGGGAAGGGAATGTGGGGAGACTGACTAAAAGTGAAAAGTTGGAGAAGAGGGTAAGAGGGATAAGATAAAAGTCAGAATCTATGGAGGAAGTCAAAATGGAGGGAAATACACAGACAATAATCATAACTGAATGGGATGAAGTTGCCAATAAAAAGGAAGTAGATCACAGAATGGATTAAAATACAGAATCCTACCATATGTGGTCTATAAAAAACACAGTTGAGGCAAGTGGACATACACAGGGTAAAGGTAAGAGGGTGGAGCAGAATTTACTGGGCGGCTGTAAGTGAGACAAAGAAGTCAGGAGTAGCAATTATGATCTCAGATAAAGCTAAAGCAAAAATAGATCTTATTAAAAGAGATAAGGAATGTAATTACATCTTGATGAAAGGCAATATAAATAATATCAGTACTCAACATATATGCACCAAATGGTATAGCATTCAGATTTCTAAAGGAGAAACTAAAGGAGTTTAAGGGGAAATAGATAGTAAAACCATATTACTGGGGGACCTTAACCTTCCCCTATCAGAACTAGGAATATTATAACCAAATTCTAGAACTCCTAGGTCAAGAAGAAAATATTGCAAGCAGCCAGAAAGAAACAATTCAACTATCATAGAGTTGCAGACATAATGCAAGATTTAGCAGCTTTTACATCAAATGATCAGAGAGCCTATAATAGGTTATTCAAAGGAGCTAAGGAGTTAGGACTTCAATCAAGAATCGCTTACCCAGCAAAACTGAGCATAATACTTCAGGGGGGAAATGGATATTTGATGAAATGCAGGCCTTTCAAACATTCCTGATGAAAAGATCAGAGCTGAATGGAAAATTTGATCCTTACATATAAAACTCAAGAGAATCATAAAAAGGTAAACAAAGAGAAATGAAAAGACATTCAATAATGTTTAACTGTTTACATCCCTCTATAGGAGGATGATTCTTGTAACCCCTAAGAACTTTATTATTATTAGGAGAGTAATAAGTAGTACACATAGACAGAGAGCATGAATGTGAGTTGAATATGTTAGGATGATATGTAGAAAAATTAAAATTAAGGGGTGAGAAAGAGGAATGCATTGGGAGAATAGGGAAGGGAGAAACAGAATGGGGTAAACTATCTCAAATAAAAGAGGCATTAAAGAGCTTTTATTATGGAGAGGGAGCACTCAAACTTTATTCTCATCAGAACTGGCTCAATGAAGGAAAAACATACACAATCAATTGGGGAAAGACATCTATCTTACCCTACAGAAAAGTAGGAAAGGAAGGAGATAAGAGAAGGGGGTGGGGTAAATAGAAATGAGGACAAATTTGGGGATGTAGTGGTCAAATTTAACACTTTGGAGGATGGACAGAATGAAAGAAGAGAGAAAAACATGAATGGGGGAAATAGGATGGAGAGTAGTACACAGTAAGCATAATGATGAAAAAAAATTAACAAGTCTATCAAAGGCCTCATTTCCCAAATATATATATATATATATATATATATATATATATATATATATATATGTATGTATGTATGTATGTATGAGTCAAATGTATAGGAATATGTCATTCAGGGAATGTTATCCACCATCAGAGAAAGAACTTTTGGAGTCATCTTTCACACGAGTGTATTTATGGTTTTATTTTAGGGTTTGGGTTATATATGAGTTTGCTCTTAAAATAATGACTAACATGGAAGTATGTTTTGCATGACAATAAAAATAAAAATTTTAAAATGTCATTCCCCAATTGATGAATGGTGAAAGTTTAAGAACAGGCAGTTCTCAGATAAGGTAATTAAAGCTCTCTAAAGTTATGGGGAAAATGCTCTAAATCACTATTAGAAAAACGTAAATTAAAATAACTCTGAGGGACCACACACACACACACACACACACACACACACACACACACACACACACCACTATTAGATTGGCTATTACAACAGAAAAGGAAAATGACAAGACTTGGAGGGGATGTGGGAAAATTGAGACATTAATGTATTGTTGAGAGTTGTGAATTTATTCAATCATTCTGGAGAGCAATTTGGACCTATGTCCAAAGGGCTATAAAACAGCACATACTCTTTTCCCCAGCAATGCCATTACTAGGTTTGTATCCAAAAGATAGAAAAATAAAAAAAGGGGTAAGAACTGTATGTACAAAAATATTTAAAGTAGCTCTTTTTGTGGGGGTAAAGAAATGGAAAGTGAGGGGATACCTATTAATTGGGGAATGGCTGTAATGGAGTGCTGTTGTGCTATAAGAAATGATGTGCAGAAGCAGTTCAGAAAAACCTGGAAAGATTTACTCAAACTGAAGTAGAGTGAAATAAGCTAGACCAGCAGAATATTTTACATAGTGACAGAAATACTAATCATTGAACAACTGTGAACAACTTAGCTATTCTCATCAGCATAAAGATCTAAAACAATCTTAAAAGTGTCATGATAAAAAATTTCACCTGCTTTCAGAAAAAGAACTGATGAAATCTGAAACCAGACCAAAGCAAACTTTTTTCACATTTGTTCTTAAATGTGTTTCTTTCATTCCATAAAAGGATTAATATAGAAATATTTTACATGATAGCACATATAAAATCTGTATCAGATTGATTACCATCTCAGTGGGGGGAGAATGAGAAGGGAGAGAGGGGAAAAATTTGAGATGCAAAATTTTAAAATATTGGAAATTTTTCATGTGTAATTGAGGAAAAATTAAATTTTAAAAAGTAGATATAACTGTACAGTCATAATGGAATAAACAAGAATCAATTAATTATATTCTAACATGAAGAAAACATGTATGTATCTATTCAGAATTCTATCATGATCAAGGTTCAATGTAAATTTTTACTGGCTAAGTATCTTTTCTTTTATGGAGGCAATTCTTCCTTATCTCACTGTGTTCCAGTCCTCCCGACAGTTATGTTCAACAAATGTATACAACACAAAACAAAATGAAACTTTTGACCCATCCCCCAAAGTACCTTTGCCGATTTGGATAGGCCTTTGGATAACACCTTGATGGAAATTGCCCTGTATTTGCAGTTACCCCTGGATAATGTTTGTGATTCTAGAAGCACCAGTATCCAGAAGCTGCCAATGAAAATTCATTAGGAGTCATAGAGCTCTTTACATCCCACCATTAACTCCTTTCTCAGGTTCTTGGTATGCAAGTGAATCCCTGAATCTTCAGTTGTTCTTCATCATTATTTGTAGTCTAAGCTCCTGACAAAGCCACAATTTCAGTTAGATCTTTAGTGTTCTCCTTTGCAAAGAGAGCATTATGAATACTACCATGAAATACAATTAAAATTATAGTCAAAATAAGTTCCAAAATCTGACTGCAAATAGCAGGTTTAGTGCAGTTGGTAAAAAGTACCATAGTGGTCAAGTCCTAACTTGGCTTTTGTCAATTGCCATTACCAGAAATAATTGCTTTGTTGGGTTAAATTAAAATCTACAGAACTCAAATTTCTAGGCATTGATATTGAAGCTCTAGCTTTAAATAATAATAACAAAGTCAAACACAAAAGTTGTAGTTGTGCTGATTTTCTTTCTTCTAAAAAATACAATTTAATATTGGGATGGTTCTCAGGGGAGAGAAGAGAGGAGGATACTTGGGATAACTAGTTGATGTAATAAAGAGAAAATATCAATAAAATGTATTTTTAAAAGAAATAAATGCAAAGCAAAAAAAAAGAGAAAACATGTAAGCTCCTTGAGGGCAGGGACTACTGTTTGGGTTTTATCTATATCTCTAGTGCTTAGCACAATGCCTGGCGCATAGTAAGCACTTAATAAACATTTGTTTTAGTCTACTCCTTACTGTGCTTTAAGAAAAGAACAAAAAAACAAGTATCACTAATGCAGATATACATGGAAAGATTTACTTAATCTGATTCAGAGAGAAGTAGAGCCCCCAAAAACAATATCCATAATGAATATAATATAAATATTAAGGTCAACCACAATCAAAAGTAAATGATGCAAAACTGCAAAGAACAAGAATGGCCCTAGAGGAAAGATATGAGAATACACCACACTCCCACCCAGTGGTATGTAAGAGCCAGTTTATGCCAGCCTGTGAAAGTCTATTCTATAGTTCATGATTTTTATGTCATTTCTTAACACTGTCAGTGCACAGATCAACCAGCTTCACCACTTGTAATGTTATTCATAGCTTTAAAAGAATTTATGTCAGCCATAATAGATACAATTTTCAATATGATGTTGTCCACTTTAAAGATTGTGGCTTTAATAATGAATATTTGATAGAAATTTAATTGCATTTTTTCCAATGGTGCTAATAAAATTCTGGGAAGAAAGTCAGGAATCGCTACAAAGTTTTAAGAAAATTTTTCTAAAATCATTTGGCACTATTCAAATTATCATTTGCAATTATTATTTGATGTTTCAATCTATGACATAAAATAAGTTAGGAATTTAAAAGTATTTCCAAATAAAAATATAATTATCACCAATCTAATAAAATAATATTGAATTAGAAACTGTAACTACGTATCTTGAAACTGAAATGATTAAAATTGGTCAAATGCTGAGAGGGACATAGGCAGCACTTAATTTATCATCTGCTCCTGCTGTACGACTTGCCTATTCTGCATTATGCATGCATTCTTCTTGTTTTTTTTTTCTATTCTGGTTTAGCAAAGAGATTAAGTATTTTATATTGTCTAGGGTGATTTTAAATGGTGTTTCTCTTTCTACCTCTTGCTGCTGTGATATGTTGGAAATATATAGAAATCCTGATGATTTACGTGCATGTATCTTGTATCCTGCAACTTTGCTAAAGTTGTTGATTATTTCTATTAGCTTTTTAGTTGATTCTCTAGGATTCTTTAAGTAGACCATAATATCATCTGAAAAGAGTGATAGCTTAGTCTCCTCATTGCCCATTTTAATACCTTCAATTTCTGTTTCTTCTCTAATTGCTACTGCTAATGTTTCTAGTATGATGATAAATAATAGAGGTGATAATGGGTATCCTTGTTTCACTCCTGATCTTATTGGGAATGCTTCTAATTTATCCCCATTGCATATGATGCTTGTTGATGGTTTCATATATATATATATGCATATATATATATATTTTATTATTTTTAGGAAAATTCCTTCTATTCCCATACTTTCTAGTGTTTTCAATAGGAATGGGTATTGTATTCTGTCAAAGGTTTTTTCAGCATCTATTGAGATAATCATATGGTTTTTGTTGGTTTGCTTGTTCCTATGGACAATTATGTGGATGGTTTTCCTGATGTAGAACAATCTTTGCATTCCTGGTATAAATCCCACCTGATCATAATGAATAACCCTCATGATCATATGTTGTAGTCTCTTTGCTAGTATTCTGTTTAAGATTTTTGCATCTATGTTCATTAGGGAGATTGGTCTATAGTTCTTTTTCTCTGTTTTTGGTCTAGTTGGCTTTGGGATCAGTACCATATTTGTGTCATAGAAGGAGTTTGGTAGAACTCCTTCTTTCCTTGTCAAATTGTGTCAAATAGTTTGTATAGTATTGGAATTATTTGTTCTTTGAATGTTTGATAGAATTTACTTGTGAATCCATCTGGTCCTGGGGATTTTTCCTTAGGGAGTTCTTTAATGGCTTATTCAATTTCTTTTTTATGATATGGGATTATTTAAGTATTCTATATCTTCTGCTGTTAATGTAGGCAATTTATATTTTTGAAAATATTCATCCATTTCACCTAGATTGCTATATTTATTACCATATAATTAGGCAAAATAGTTTGCAATGATTGCCTTGATTTCCTCTTCATTAGAGGTGAGGTCTCACTTTTCATCTTTGATACCGATGATTTGGTTTTCTTTGTTCCTTTTTTAAATTAGATCGACCAGTACTTTGTCCATTTTATTTGTTTTTTCAAAGTACCAGCTTCTAGTCTTATTTATTAATTTAATAGTTCTTCTGGTTTCAATTTTATTGATTTCTCCTGTAATTTTTATAATACCTAATTTGGTCTTTGAGGATTTTTTAATTTGTTCCCTTTCACTTTTTTTAATTTTCATGCCAGTTCATTGATCTTTGCCTTGTCTAATTTAATAATATATGCATTCAAGGATACAAATTTCCCCCTGAGTACTGCTTTAGCTGCATCCCACAGGTTTGGATAGGATGTTTCATCATTGATTGTCTTTCTCTTCAATGAAATTATTGTTTCTATGATTTCTTCTCTAACTTTCTGATTTTGGGAGAATCATATTATTTAATTTCCAATTAGGTTTTTAATCGCCTGTCCATGTTCCCTTACTGATTATCATTTTTATTGCATTATGATCTGAAAAGGTTACATTTATTATTTCTGCTCTTTTGCATTTGTTTGCCATGTTTCTATGCCCTATTACATGGTCAATCTTTGTGAATGTGCCATGTACAGCTGAGAAGAAGGTGTATAGATGCATTCCTTTTTTGTCCCTAATTATTTTTCTCCACATATCTATTAAATCTAATTTTTCTAGGATTTCACTTACCTCTCTTATCTCTTTCTTATTTCGTTTTTGGTTTGATGTATCTAGATCTGAAAGAGAAATATTTAGATCACCCACTAGTATAGTTTTACTATATATATTTCCTTCTTGAGTTCTGCCAGTTTCTCCTTTAGGAATTTGGATGCTATACCATTTGGTGCATACATGTTGAGTACTGTTATTTCCTCATTGTCTATACTGCCTTTTATCAGGGTGTAATTACCTTCTCTGTCTCTTTTAATCAGATCTATTTTTACTTTGGCTTTATCAGAAATCATGATTGCCATCTTTTTCTCGGTTGAAATCCAAAAGATTTTACTCTAGCCCTTGACCTTAACCTTGTGTATGTCCACCTGCTTCATGACTGTTTCTTGAAAGCAACATATGGTAGGATTTTGGTTTCTAATCCACTCTGCTATTTGTTTCTGTTTTTATAAGCAAGTTCATGCCATTCACATTCAGGGTCATAATTTTTAGTTGTGTATTCCCCAAAATTTTGGTATCCTCTCCTACTTCTACTCCTTCTTCTTAGGCTATTTCCTTTTAAACCAGTGTTTTTTAGAAATCAGTCCCTCTTGTTCCCTCCCTTGGTTTAATACCCTTTCCACCCCCTCCTTTCCCTCTTATTATTTTTTAAGGCCTAATGTATTCCTTCCTCCCTCTCTTCCCCTCCCTTTAAGAACTCCCCACCCCACTGCCCCCCTTGGTTTATCCCTTCTGACTTTATCTGTAGGGTTAGACAGAATTTGATATCCAAATGGATCCAGCTCCTCTTCCCTCTCAGGATTAATTCTGCTGAGAGTAAGGTTTAAGTATTTTCTTTTATGCTCTTTTCCTCTCCTTCTTATAATAGATACCTCCCTTCCCCTTCCCATGCCCTCTTTGTTTGGTATAGATTATCCTATTTTTCTTATTCAGTCAAGTTACTCTTCGTTCCATCTTCTATTCCTCCCACACACTTCCACCCCACCCCCATATCATCTTAGACCATTTAGAGCTCTAACCTCTACTTATGACTAATTCTTCTAAATACTATAATAGTAAGTAGTATAATAGTGAATACAGTTCACTACAGGGAATTACACATAACATTTCTCCATGTAGGAATACAAATTCGTATTGAAGCCCTTAAAGAGGCAAATTTAAAAATAAGATTTTTCTTTCTTTCCCCTCTGTTTCTTATTTACCTTTTCATGTTTCTCTTGGTTTTTGTGGTTGGATATCAAACTTTCCATTTAGTCCTGGTCTTTTCTGTGCAAACACTTGGAAAACTTCTATCCTGTTGAATGCCCAAACTTTCCCCTGGAAGTATGTAGTCAGTTTTGATGAGTAGGTGATCCTTGGTTGTAGACCCAGTTCTCTTGCCTTTCTGAATATCATATTCCAAGTCTTGCAGTCTTGTAGTGTGGAGGCTGCTAGATCCTGTGTGATCCTGATTTGTGCTCCTTGATGTCTGAATTGTCTCTTTCTGGCTTCTTGTAAAATTTTTTCTTTTACTTGGAAGCTCTTGAATTTGGCTATTATATTCCTGTGGTTTGTCTTTTGAGGGTTTAGTGTAGAGGGTGATCTATGGATCCTTTCAATGTCTATTTTAACCCTTTTGCTGAAGAATATCAGGGCAGTTTTGTTCAATAATTTCTTGTAGTATGGAGTCCAAATTTCTATTAATTACTGCTTTTTTGGAAAAACCAATGATTCTCAGAATGTCTCTTCTAGACCTGTTTTCTTGGTCTGTCACTTTCTCATTGAGATATTTCATGTTTCTTTCTATTTTATCAGTCTTTTGACTTTGCTTTATTTGTTCTTGCTTCCTTGAGAGAACATTGGCTTCTACTTACCCAATTCTTGTCTTTAGAGACTTGTTTTCTGTTATAATCTTATGATTTTCCTTTTCATTTTGGTCTATTCCATTTTTCATGGTTTCTTCCAATCTGCTTATCATTGATTTGATTTTGGGGCATCTTTCTCCAACTGGGAGTTTCTTTTAACCTGTTAATTTCCTTTTGAGCTATTTCTCACTTTTCTTGCCAAATCTCTTCCATCTTTCTCATGATCTCAGATTTGAACTCTTCAAGAGCTTGTGACCAATTTTTATTTTTAGGGGAATGTTTGGATGTGATTACTTGTTTGTTCTCCTCTTCTGTTTTCTCTGTTGTCTGGAATTTTTTCTGTGTAAACTTTGGTGAGTGTTATAGATTTCTTCTTGATCTTTCTCTTTAGAGGTTCTTGTGCATGGCTTACCATTATTATTATATTTTTCTTTCTCAGTCAGAATTCTGGGTGAGGCAGACAGGCTCTCCCTATTGAGCTGTGGAGTAGTTTTCACCTGAGTCACAGTGTCATGAGGCTCTCTCAACTTTATCTTCATGCCCATGTCTGTGCTCTTTAGGCTCTTGGGGGTCTCAAGTCTAGCTGTTCTCAGGGTCAAGCCTCCTGGTGGTCCCCTTGCTTGCTCCTGTGCCTGAGGCTCCTTTAACAGTCTCAGGGTGCTGCTTTCACAGTCATGCACCCCTCTGCACTGGGTCCCCTCCCATAGTCCACTCTTGCGCTCAAGGTCTGTGTTCAAAGTCTGCGTTTTTCAACCTCTTGGGTTCTTAAGTCTTGCTACTCTCAGGATCAGGCCCTGGTGATCCCAGGTAGCTGCCAAGGACTTAATGAATGCCTCAAACTTGCTCTAACTCTTGTGTGCTGGCTTTGGCACTGTAGGTAGTGTGTGGTGGTGTAGAACCCCAAAGTTATGACACAGAAACTAAGCAACCACAAGCAAACACAAGCTAGGGACTCCCAGATCAAGATGGCTCCGAGAAACCTAAAGTTACTAACAGGTCAGGATGTCTTAGAGAAATCCATGGTCACTAACAATAGGGTGTTATTAGGCTTCCAAATGTAGTGTAAAGACCCTACATGCTTGGGGAGACAGCCAAAAACCACTAACTACAAAGGCTACTTCAAGAACTACAGGATGCCCCTGAGTCTGACGATACCTGCCACCTTTGCCGCTATCCCCTGAGTTTCCTGCCACCCCAAACATATATAATCTTCACTCTGACTATGCCCCCCCCCCGGAACTCCTTTGCTGAGCTCCCTTAGCACGCACTAGAAATAAAGACTTCCCTTTGCTTGGATTGCATTGTCTCCATGTGCTCCTTGGGTGGCAATCCATTCGGACCCTAACATATGGGGGCTCGTCCAGCACTGGATTCAACCCCCTAAAGACCACCAGGACAGGGGAAGTTCTCTCCAAGATTTCATGATGACTTCCAGAGGTGAGAGGTGTGTCTGTGCAGTGTGACTGGTTGTATGATTATGTGAGGGAGGAAGTTGGACTCTGGCTGGACATATGGCTTAGGAGGAAGTTCTATGCCAAGTCCCCAGGCAAAAGTCTGATTCCTCACCTGTTTCTGAATCTGGACTGGCTAGACATTTCCTGTCTTCCGAGAGGAAGCGGTTTGAGAAAGTCGGGAAGAGAATCAATTAAGATGGGTGGGTAGAAAGTCGTCCGAAAGCTCGGAGACAAAGATATGGAGCTTCGATATGGAACATCAGGAGGTTAGAGCACCCCTGTCCCCTGGGAAATAATTAGGGGGAGTCCAGAGTTTGAGTCTCTGGCGGAACTAGATTCCAGGAAGTCCAGGGTTTGAGTCCCTGGCAGAACCCCAGGAAGCCCATAGTGGACACACTACAGGTGTGGGGAAAGTAAAGAGCAATGGATCCTTTTGAGAGGACTCCAGGGAAAGGAGGATGGAGCCCTGAGCAAGCTCCCACCCTGACTCAAATTCTGTGTGAATTCACAAAAAGGAGGACACCAGGAAAAACGTACTTCATAGGTAAGGCATTCTCTAAGAAATGGCAAATTTAAAAGTGACCAGAAATTGTGCCTTTCTTCCCCCCTTTTTAGAAGTGGCTGGCTCTCTCTCTCTCTTTTTTGCTTCAGCTAGAAAAACCAGTTCTGTCATAATTTTTTTCTTTCCCCTTTGGAAGGAGTCCAATTGGTGATGGCCACAGACAATGTAAAAAAGTTTTAACAATTTTCACTTAGCTAAATCAATCTTTCCAGCAATGTGGCATACCTGGAATTATTCAGGCAGGTGTCAAGAGTCCCACTTCATAGAAAAGTGAAGAAGCAAAAGTGTATTTATTTTAGGATACCTATTGAAGCATGAAGAAAGGTAATTAAGAAACAAAATTCATCATATGTCAGCCAGCTCCTTGTTAAGAGTTAACCCTTTTCTGACTCATTCTTTTTCACAGAATTTTTAGTCATGGAGATATGAATTGTAACAATTGATCTTTTGCCAGGATAAAAAGAAGAATCTAGCTTATATAATTTATGTTTTATATTTGTCAGAGTGTGTGTGTGATATGCCCAGGAAATGTG
Organism: Gracilinanus agilis; assembly: GCF_016433145.1. Lineage (NCBI taxonomy): Eukaryota > Metazoa > Chordata > Mammalia > Didelphimorphia > Didelphidae > Gracilinanus > Gracilinanus agilis. The sequence goes on along the minus strand of NC_058136.1, from coordinate 24,470,415 downwards.
TCCTTGATCATTCTGTGTGTTATATGTTGTTTGTCTGTGACCACAATGGGAGGGTTACAGGTTGGGAAAAATAAATCTCTCTCTTCTTCATTCATTCTGGAGGAATGGGGAAGACAGAGGCATTAGAGAAATTCAGAAAATAACATCATAATTTCTGAATGTCATAAACTCTAAGATAATTTAATTGGTTAAAAGAAATCTTATTCTCTGCTCTCATCAAGGCAAGAGTTAAACAAACTAATCTGTCAAACATTTCTCCTTCCATTTCTCACTGGCCATGAGAAAGGGAACATAGAAATCAAAAGACAGAAAAAGGGACAAATTTGATCCCATCACCAGATTCTATCAACAGGTTAAGTACTGAGACATATATCTAATGAAAATTACAAAAGATTCTAAAATGCAATTTAAGAAAAACTTGTTCAGACAGAGAGCAATGATTGTGTACAGAAGTATAGAAGTTGTGTACAGAAGTATAGAAGTGCAGCTTAATTTTCCTAGCTAGCCAAAAAAACCCATCAGTCTTGCTCAGTGTTTAACCAAGAGTGAAAAAGATTCTTTAAACAACCANTCTAATGAAAATTACAAAAGATTCTAAAATGCAATCTAAGAAAAACTTATTCAGACAGAAAGCAATGATTCTGAGTTGTGTACAGAAGTATAGAAGTGCAGCTTAACTTTCCTAGCTAGGCAAAAACAACAACAACAACAACAAAAAAAAAACCATCAGTCTTGCTCAGTGTTTAACCAAGAGTGAAAAAGATTCTTTAAACAACCACGAATTCAACCTAACATTAATTACACTGATGTTAGTGAAAATTTAACTTAAAGATTATTAGAATAATGCAATTGGCTTACATTTCAAAATTAGACCCCTTTAGACAGAGACTGGTCCATGAGAAAATTATATGTTGAGAGCGAATCCTCCACGCCTCCCCAGTTCAGCAGGAAGTAGCTATGAGAAGCTAAAAAAACATCGCCCATTTCCCCCAAAACTCATGGACCTTTCTCTACCCATTAGAGTATATATTTGCTAAGTAACTGAATAGGTACTGATGGTATTGTGTAAATTCATTGACTATTAGTTAAAAATGGAATTTCAGTTAAATTTAAGAATGCACAAAACTTATATTGAAAAGCTATCTAATAGGATTTGCAGTGTGTGAAATACAGATTTGAATGGTCAGACTTACCAAAAATGCTTACTGGACTGAATTTAGGGTAAAGATATGAGCATGTAAAATTGTTACTCTAAGATCTGTACCATCATATTAAGCAATAGGTAAAAATATAAGTAACATTAGGGTTTCAAATTTTGGTAATTCAAAAATAATATATGCATTGAGAATCTAGTATATTGTGAATATAAAAATTTGGACAGCATTGTAATTTATTATAACATAAAAATTATTTTAAAAGCATGGGCAATGTATGAGAAGAAATTCATGATCTAAAGAATAACATGCAATTTGTTTTAAAAATATTATTCTGGGTGAGAACAAGCAAGTAGAATAGCCTCATCTGAACAGACTCAGAGAGGTACAGTGACCAATCAAGTGTGACTTGCCAGCTTAGCTCTGTAAAGTGAAAAATGAACAAGAAGCTAATAGCAATTTTATAACATCTATAATAATTGTGCAAAAATTCAGGTTTCCCTAATTCACCACAATTGGAGTATAAATTTAAAACAAAAAGGGGAAACTGCAGATATTATAGAGAATAAAAGACAGTTAAAACAAAGAAAATATGGTTTGGAAATTTATAAAAAGCAAATAACATCTATTGTGACAACTTAAAATTAAGCATTAAGACAAAAGGGAGATTTTACTACACAATTAGAAGCATTCTTCACTTAAGAATTGATTTTAAGGATTGAGGATTGCTAATGATTTTTGACATGGTACGATGTAATTTATTTATTGTGGTAACAGAAAAAAAGATTGTAATGTTGTTATTGAGAACTTATTCTAGAATTTAAACTTGGGATATTTCAAATGAGATGTTCTTTTAATGTATGTGCTGTCAGAACTAGCAACAAGTAATCATGATACACAAGAAGTTTTTAAAGTAGTTAATCTAGGCATAGGTTTTAATAATACAGGTACTAAGAATTTGGTATTTCTTAAAAGATGGAGTTTCTAATGGATAAAGAAATAATAGGTGTGAATTCTAGTGCAAAATAGACACAAAAATGGTAAATCAGAATAATATTGATGGTATTTGATCAGCTATGTAGCAATGTTTTGAAGTAAAAGGAAACTAAACTGGAGGTTCTATTATAATCTGTTTTAAAGAGAGGTTTGAAAGGAATAAGAGTAAATGCTTTGAAATTCAGTTTGTTCACATACCAAAGGATTGCTAAAGGACTTAAAGTTATTTGTAAGTTGTGGAGTTCAAACTAAAATGTTTCAGGAGATAATACAGCCCTGATTTATATTTACTATGGAGCTGCTCAAACCAGCACTCCTGTTCCTTAATTCAGGTTTTGTGACTAAAGTGTAAGATGTTAATTATTGCCAAAATATGTAAGAATAACTGAGTGATCAGCCTTGTAGAGATGTGAAAGGCTTGTTTGAGGGAATGGAAAATTGTTTCTAAACTGCTGCTTAGCAGACTTCTCTAACCTGTAATGGGTGAGACTTATCTTTTAAGGAAGGAGAAGGCTTCTGGGATCTAATGGTGATACAGAGAATGTTCTCTGATTGTTAGAGAGGCAATTCTAGGGCTCAACCTGGACTGGACCTCTTCTGACCATCTAAAATACTAACCTTCGAGTGGCACAGCGATGACATAAGCCAGTAACAGCTTTGGCCTGTGCATGAAGCCCCATCACTACGTGTCCCTTGGGATGTGAGGAAATGTTTTCCCTGTCTGCCCTTTTTTTGTGACAAGTCCCATAATCAGCGCATGAGGCAAATTATAAAATTAAAGTTTCCATTTCTCCAAACAACCTATTAGGTTGATAATTGAAAATTATCAAATTGTTAAGTAACATGCTTTGAGAAGTAAGGTGAAATTTAGTAATAGATGACTTGTAGCTTGTGGCCTTAATTTACCACAATTGAAGTTTGGATCTTGAGCTTGGAAATATAACCCAAAACTTTCTGGATTTCCTCCAGAATCTGGGATAAAGAAATTTATCTGTAAAACATTGTTATTCAAGTATTTATAGATGCCCTATTAACGTGAGCTTTGCAAAATGATATTCTGTAACAGAAACATCCCTTTTCAACTCTACAAACAACTTAGGAATCAAACTTCCTGAAAGGATCAATTCCTATCCAAGGATGATTTCTGAAGATGAAGTCTGTTGGCTAAGATACCCAAATGTTAAGGTTTAATATCAGTTTCTATTGTACTAAATTTTCTCTCTTTATATCTGGTGTTCTAGTTTTTGCCCCAGTCCTAGGTTCTATGCTCCCCCTTGTGACCTGTGTCGGCCAGTCCAGGGAAGCAGTCAAGTCCCCAAGCCTTCAAGACCTTGGCACTCACTGCAGACATGTCCTTGGAGACCCTGTGCCCACAGCTTCTCCTTCTCCTCTCAGGGATTCTATACCCCTTATCAGCTATGAAGAAGCTACAGAAGGCTGAAACCATCGCCCCATTCCCTTAGATATTTGGAGGAGGGGGGAGACGACATAGGACATTGTACCACTCTAGTGTAAACATTTTTCAGGTAAACTGCAGGCAGGAAAATTCCTTTGCTCCCACTATGTACCCTTACCTTACTCTGAGTCAAAGGTTTGACTCAGTTACTAGTAGAGGGGGAATTGAGGTGGCACAATGAAGCCTCCTGGGAATGGGCTGGAGAGATCCTGCAGGCAAAACTGCTTGACCTGGAAGGGAGCTGCATTGCCAGCACTACCTCTGAGCCTCTCCCCTTTGCCTTGTGCTCATAATTCTCCCTGAGTGCCCATTCTCATCCCAATCTTGGTAGAGCTGGGCATAGGAAGCTTCTTCCATTGTTCTCCATGGCTGACTATGCTTATTTCTACAATTCTAGGCCCCCCTCTCCTCCTATTCCTCCTCCTAACTATAGGCCCCTGCATGATTAACTGGCTGGTTGGTTTTTGTGAAGGATGGATTTAATGTTGTCCAACTTATGGTCCTGAGGCTACAATATCAAACAATTTCCCCCTTGGAATACAGTGAAACCAGTCCTTGGAAATGATTTCCCAAGGGTCCGAGAGAAAAAGTGGGGAATGTAGAACCCCAAAGTTATGACACAGAAACTAAGCAACCACAAGCAAACACAAGCTAGGGACTCCCAGATCAAGATGGCTCCGAGAAACCTAAAGTTACTAACAGGTCAGGATGTCTTAGAGAAATCCATGGTCACTAACAATAGGGTGTTATTAGGCTCCCAAATGTAGCATAAAGACCCTACATGCTTGGGGAGACAGCCAAAAACCACTAACTACAAAGGCTACTTCAAGAACTACAGGGCGCCCCTGAGTCTGCCAATACCTGCCACCTTTGCCACCACCCCGTGAGTTTCCCGCCACCCCAAACATATATAATCTTTACTCTGACTATGCCCCCCCCCGGAACTCCTTTGCTGAGCTCCCTTAGCGCTCACTAGAAATAAAGACTTCCCTTTGCTTGGATTGCATTGTCTCCGTGTGCTCCTTGGGTGGCAATCCATTTGGACTCTAACAGTGGTGATGGGTGGTATTTCTCAGCTCGCATTTTAGTGAGAGCTATTTCACCCCCTTATAGCATGAAAATACCCAGATCTCAGGTACCTTCAGTGCTGCTCCCTGTTGTGGGATCCCTTTGTTTGTCTGGATTTGACTTTTGTGTCCTCTTGAGGAGTCCTGTATATGTGGGTTAGGAGAGTTTAAGCATGCTGCTTCTACTCTGCCACCATCTTAACCTGGAAGTCTCTTATTTGGTTTTTAAAATAATTTTAAGAACCTCGATTAATTATTTTTGGGTTTAAAACCAATTCATATTTTTCTTGTGGCTTTGGATACAACACTATTGACTTTTTGTCCTCCTGAGTTAATATTTTCTTCTTCCATGTCACCAGAGTAACTTTAGGTATAGAGTTTATTTTGTTGCTATTGTTTGCCCATTTTTAAGCATTTTTCTTTTACCTTAAAAGCCTATTACAGGTGGGTGCTCTGTTGCAGTGGAGAGAATACTGTTCCAAAATTTAGGTTCTTTGTGCAATTGCCTTTAGGGCTACCTCTGAAGATATAGAAGCTTTTGATTCTTTTAAGGCGGTATAATTTAAGAAGTGTATTTAATATTCTCTCCTGGCCAGTGTTCTGGTCTGTCACCAACCTCAGGCATTCTTTTCAGTTTTGGAACTGTGAGTAGGGTCCCCTACTTCTTGTAGTGGGAAGTTATGATGGGCGCTTCTTCTCATTCTAAGACTGTGACCTGAATCTGTATATTGGCAATGCAAGAAGATTCTTGCACCAAAAACCAGCAAAAGGGACCAGTTGTAGAACTGTCAAGCCTTTGTCTACTGTGCCCTTACCATACACTCTCCTTTTTCTTACCTTTTTCCTGGTCTCCCTTCTTTCATCTCTTCCACTGTCCATTCCTTCCTCCTTCCTCTCCCTTGCCCTCAACCTAGATTTTGTCTCTCCAGCTTAATTTCAGACCTTCTCTTTAACCCCTCCTAAATCCTTCCTTTCACATTCTATTATTTTTCTACCTAAACACATCCTTCTTTCTCCAATTTTTTCTTCCCTTCCTTTGCTCACTTCTCCATGCTGAGCCCTTTCCAAACCATCTCCTTCCTCTTCCTTCTCTTCCCCTTGCATCCTATTCAGCAGCACATTTTCCTCTTAATTCCCTCCACCAAGTCCTCTTGCTTTCCTCCACCCCTTACTCCTCTTCCTTTCTGTCCTGTCAGGAATGTAAAGTTGAGTAATGAAAGACAGTGCCTTGGGAAACAGAGGCCCCTAGACCAAATCTCAGCTCTGATTTGTTTCACCTTTGTGATCCTGAGCATGTCACTGAACTTTTCTGGACCTCAGCTCCATTTTCTGTCAAAAGAGAGAGTTGGACCAGTTTGACACTGGTCCACCTTCCACCCTTCTACCACAAAATGGATCATCTGAGAATCTACTCCTCCCACTTCCTCTTCATATTTTTTTCCTTATTTCTCCTTGGCCCCTCCACTTTTCCCCAACACCCCACTATCCTAGTCTTTTCCCTTTCTCTCATCTTTCCCTTTCCTCCTTTCCTCTACACTCTGTCAACAGAATTACTGGCAACATTCCACAAACCTTGGCAACAGTGATGTCATCCTTTGCCACACTGTGTTGACTTAGGGGCCCTAAAACCTGTGTTCAAATGATGGCTCTGCCACTCCATGGCTGTGTCACCCAGGGCAGATGGAGACCTAGGCCCTTTTGGCTCTCAGGTTTCTCATCTGTAAAAGGCAAATGAGGAATCTTCAGGTAGATAGGATTTGAGCTGAAATAAATTTTAGGAGCCTCATCAGGCCACCCCTCAAATTCTGTGGACCTTAGTGAGCAGACCTCAGATTTCATCTCTCAATCTAAGCTGCTTATCATATCACTTTTCTCTGTTCTGACAGAGGATCCTGGGAGAAGAACTTAATTGCCCTGTCCAAAGTCTCAAAGACAGCTTTTGTCAGAAGTAAACATTTTAATCCGAAACTTGTCTTGATTGCAAGACTGTCTCTTTTCCAAGCATCTTAGGCTGCCTATGCCTACCTATGTAAATGAAGTACCTGAAGCCCTTATAGAAGTTCCAACGTACTGACATTGGTGATTTAGGGACAAAAGGGGGAAGTGAAACTACATGCCATGATCCCTAATCCTGTCTCCCTCTTTCTAGCCTAACATGCTGCCTTCCAAATATACAAGGACTTGGGCTTTTTGAATACTGCCAACACGCTTTCAGAAGAGCTTGTCTTCTCATTATGTTTTTTCCTGACTCATCCCACTCTCATAGCTACCTTCCTTGAAGATTAAGGGGATAAAAGGGTAAGATGAAGATTAGGAATGTGACCATGGAAAAAGCAAAGGGGGTCCCAGGGATTTCCAAACCTTGGCTTCATTTTCTGGGCATTCTCTCTGTGCCCTAAGGAACCTCAGCCATTCTTAGAATCACAGTGTTTAAAATGAGATGAAGGGTTCTTTAGATCCTAACTAGTCCAATGCCCTACTTTTTAGGGCATGTCTCTGAGCCACCACAAATAATGTCACCCAGTGACAGTTAGGTGCAGAGCTGACCCTAGAAGCCTAGTCTCCTGAGTATTCTAAGCTGGTTACTCTGACAGACAGAAAAGTGGGAGGACAAGTATGCCCAGACTCAGAGCAAATGTAGGGCAGGGGAAGCGCTTATTATGAGGAGCTTGGTTTGGAGGTGGGTGCTTATAAAAACAGGCCAAACACTTCTGTTATTCCTTCACCCCTGGAACTTCTGGGTGGGCCTTCCCTCTCCTTCCCAGGCCAGATTCTCCAGGTCCTTAATTCTGTTTTGGCCCAACTCTTATCCATGGCCACATCCTCTTTCCTTCTAACCTGAAATTTCGAAAGGAAAAGGAACCTCTCCTCATTGTCTTGGTCTGTGACAGTGTCCAGTAAGGGTTGGGTTCTAGAGCTATCCTGTCTTGGTCCAGTGTGCCCTTGGTCCAACATCTCCTATTTCTTACCTTCTCCTGGTCTTCCTTTTTTCATCTGATCCCCTGTCATTTCCTTCCCCATTCCTCTCCCTTGACATCAGCCTGGCTTTTGTCTCTCTGCCTTCTTTTCACACCTTTTTCTCCTCAATATTTTGTTTCTAATTACTTTATTTTTCTCCTTTAACACATTCTCCAATTACTTCTTCCCTTCCTTTGCTCACTTCTCCATGCTCAGTTTCCAAGGTCTTTGCAAACCATCTCCTTCCTCTTCCTCTTCCTCTTGCATCCTCTTCAGAAGCACACTTTCCTCTTAACTCCTCCCTCCACCTACTATTTTCTCTTCCTCCAACCCCTTACTCCTCTCCCTTTCTGTCCTGTAGGAAATGTTAGGCTGGGTAATGAAAGACAGTGCCTAGAGAGACTTAGTCCCCTAGACCAAATCTCAGCTCTGATCTGTATTAACTGTGTGATTCTGAGCAAGTCACTGAACTTTTCTGGGCCTCAGCTCCATTTTCTGTCAAAGGAGAGGGTTGGACTAGTTTGACACTGAGGAGCCTTCCACCTCAAAGTGGATCATGTGAGTATCTACTGCTCCCCTTTCTTCTTCATATTTTTTCTTATTTCTCCTTGCCCCCTCCACTTTCCCCTCACCCCAACTTCCTAGTCTTTTCCTTTTCTCTCTTCTTTCCCTTTCCTCCTTTCCTCTCCTCTCTNAGCATCTTAGGCTGCCTGTGCCTACCTTTGCAAATGAAGAACCTGAAGCCTGTAGAGAAGTTCCAACTTATAGAAGCTGTTGATTTAGGGGCAGAAAGGGAAAGTGAAACCAGATACCATGAGCCCTAATCCTATCCCTGCTTTTTCTAACTCACCACACTGCCTCCCAAATGTACAAGCACTTGTGCTTTCTGAATACTCCCAACATGCTTTCAGAAGAGCTTGTCTTCTCCATGTGTTTTTTCCTAACTCATTCCACTCTCATAAGCTGATTTCCTTGAAGATCAAGTGGAAAAATAGATAAGATGAAGATTAGTAATGTGACAATTGTAACAGTAAAGGAGGTCCCAGGGATTTCCAGACCTTTTCATTTTCTAGGCATTCTCTCTGTGCCCCCAGGGACTCTCAGGCACTCTGAGAATCACTGTCTGGCAGCTGAGGTGAAGAGTTCTTTAGATCCCAACTAGTCCAGTGCCATCCTTTTAGGGCATATCTCTGACCCACCAGAAAGAGTGTAACCCAGTAACTGTTTGGAGCAGAGCTGACCCTATAACCCAGGTCTTCTGAATATTCTAAGCTGCTTTCTCTGGAGATCAGAAGTGTGGGAGGGAAAGTATGCCCATACCCGGAGCAAGTGAAGGACAGGGGCAGCCCCTGGCATGAGGAGCTGGATTTGGTGTTGGGTGTTTATAAAAACAGGCCTAACTCTTCTGTTATTCCTTCACCTGGGTATCTGGTGTGTCGGCCTTCCCTCCCCTTCCCAGGCCAGATTCTCCAGTTCACTCTTTCCATTTTGTGCCACTACTTATCCATGGCCACATCTTCTTTTCTTCTACCCTGAAATTTAGAAAGAACAGCAACCTCTCCACACTGCCTTTATCAGTGGCTGTGTCTTGTAATTGTCCAATTCTGGAGCTGTCCAGCCTTTGTCTACTGTGCCCTTGGCCCACCCTCTCCTATTTCTTACCTTTCTCCTATCTCTTCTTTAATCTGATCCCCTGTCCTTTCCTTTCTCATTCCTCTTCCTTGACATCAGCCTGGTTTTTGTCTCTCTGCCTTCTTTTCACACCTTCCTTTTTTCTCCTCCTCAATCCTTCCTCTCTAGTTCCCTTATTTTTCTCCCTAAACAAATCCTTCCTTCTCCAATTTCCTCTTCCCTTCCTGACCTCACTTCTCCATGCTCAGCCCCCAAGGTCTTTCCAAACCATCTCCTTCCTCTTCCTCCTCCTCTTCCCTTGGCATCCTCTTCAGCAGCACACATTCCTCTTAAGCCCTCCCTCCACCAGCTCCTTTCTCTTCCCCCAACCCCTTACTACCCTCTCTTTCTGTCCGGTAGGAAATGTTAGGTTGGGTAATGAAAGACAGTGCCTTGGCATACAGAGGCCCTGAGTCCAAATCTCAGCTCTGCTGTTTTTACCTGTGTGATCCTGAGCAAGTCACTGAACTTTTCTGGGCTTTAGCTTCATTTTCTGTCAAAGTAGAGGGTTGGACTAGTTTGACACTGAGGGAACTTCCACCTCAAGTTGGATCATCTGAGAATCTACTCCTCCCCTTTCCTCTTCATATTATTTCTTATTTCCCTTTGGCCCCTCCACTTTCCCCCCACCCCACCTTCCTAATCTTTTCCTTTTCTCTCCCCTACTCTCCTTCTCCTCTTTTCCTCTCCTCTCTGTCAACAGAATTAGTGGTAACCTTCAAATAAACCTTGGCAACAGCGATGTCATCCTTAGCCACACTGTGCTATTTTAGGGGTCCTAGAACCTATGTTCAAATGATGGCTTTTCCCCTCCATTGCTGTGTGACCCAGCCCCATTGGCTCTCAGTTTCCTCACCTGTAAATGGCAAATGAGGAATCTTCATGGAGATGGGATTTGAGTTGAAATAAAATTTAGGAGTTTCATCTTGGCCAAGCCTCAAATTCTGGGGTCCTTAGTGACCAGACCTCAGATTTCACCCCTCAGTGTAGGCTGATTATCATATCAGTTTTTTCTGTTCTACTGAGGATCATGGGAGAAGGAGTTAAGTCCCCTGTCCAATGTCTCAAAGCCAGCCTGTGTTGGGGTAAACATTTGAATCCCAGTCTTGTCTTGATTGCAAGACTATCTCTTTTCCTAGCATCTTAGGCTGCCTCTTCCTACCTTTGCAAATGAAGAACCTGAAGCCTTTAGAGAAGTTCCAACTTACTGAAGCTGGTGATTTAGGGGCAAAAGGGGGAAGTGAAGCCAGATGCCATGAGACCTAATCCTACCCCTGCTCTTTCTAGCTCACCATGCTGCCTCCCCAATATACAAGACTTTTCCTTTCTTAATAGTCCAACATGATTTTACCACCAGGCTTACTAAAGAGCTTGTCTTCTCCATGTATTTTTTCCTAACTCATCCCACTCTCATAACTGGCTTTCTTGAAGATCAAGGAGAAAAATGGGTGGGATGAAGATTAAGAATGTGACCATGGAAAAAGCAAAGAAGTTCTCAGAAATTTCCAGACCATGGCTTCATTTTCTGGACATTCTCTCTGTTCCCTCAGGCACTCTGAGAACCACAGTCTGGCAGCTGAGATTAAGGGTTCTTTAGATCCAACTAGTCCAATGCCCTCCTTTATAGGGCATGTCTCTGAGCCACCACAAAGAATGTCACCTAGTGACAGTTCAGAGCAGAGGTAACCCTAGAACGGAGGTCTCCTGAGTAGTCTAAGCTTGCCTTGGAGGCTGCTTACTCTGGAGCACAGAAGAGTAGAAGAAGTATGCCCAGAGTCAGAGCAAGTGAAGGGCAGGGGAAGCCCCTGGTTTCAGAAACTGTGTTTGGAATTGGGCATTTATAAAAATAGGCCTAACTCTACTGTCATTCCTTCACCCTTGGCTCTGCTGGGTGACCCTTCCCTCTCCTTCCCAGGTCTGATTCTCCTGTTCAGTACTTCTGTTTTTGTCCACCTCTAATCCATGGCTGCATTCTCTTTCCTTTTACCCTGAAATTTAGAAAGGAAAAGCAACCTCTTCTCATTGTCTTGGTCTGTGATAGTGTCCAGTAAGGGTTGGGTTCTAGACCTGTCCAGTCTTTGTCTCCTTTGCCCTTGACCCACACTATCTTCTTTTTTACAGGTCTCCCTTCTTTCTTCTATTCCCCTGTCCTTTCCTTCCTCTCCCTTTACTTCATCATGGCTTTTGTGTCCCCAGATTCTTTTCAGGCCATTTTTAATCCCTTCTCCATCCTTCCTTTCTCATTCCATTATTTTTCTATCTAAGAATAATTCGTCTCCAATTTCTTCTTCCCTCCCTTTCCTCACTTCTCCATTCTCAGCCCCCAAAGACTTTCCAAACCATCTCCTTCCTTTTTCTGCTCCTCTTCCCCTTGCATCCTCAGCAAACTTTCCTCTAACTCCTCACTCCACCAGCTCCTTTCTCTTTCCCCCAACCCCTTACTCCCATCACTTTCTGTCCTGTTGGGAATGTTTGTTTGGGTAATGAAAGACAGTGCCTTCAGAGACTTGGGCTCCTAGACCAAGACTCAGCTCTGATCTGTATTACCTGTGTGATCCTGAGCAAGTAACTGAAGTTTTCTGGGCTTCAGCTCCATTTTCTGTCAAAGGAGGGGGTTGAACCAGTTTGACACTGAGGGCCCTTCCACCTCAAAGTGGATCACCTGAGAATCTTCTGCTCCCCTTCTTCATATTTTTTCTTTTTTCTCCTCCACCTCTCCACTTTCTTCCCCTCTCCTAGTCTGCTCTTTTACTTTCCTCCTTACTCTCCTCTCTGGTATCACACTTAATTGCAACATTCCAAAAACCTTGGCAATACTGATATCATCCTTGGCCACACTGTGCTGCCTTAGGAGTCATAGAACCTGTGCTCAGATGATGGCTCTGCCTCTCCATGGCTGCGAGACCCAAGGCAGATGGGTACCTTAGAGTTTCCAAACCATGTCCTTCCTCTTCTCCTTGCATTCCATTGATCCTCCCTTCTGTCTCTTAGCCAGTAACATATTGTTTTTATGACTAGTGCTTTATAGTACAGTTTAAGATCTGGTACTGTTAGGCCTCCATCCTTCACATTTTTTTCATTATTTCTGTTGATAGTCTTTTTTTCATTCTTAATGCTTTTTAATTTTTTAAAGAATTTCTTTGTCAAAAATTTATCTGTTTCTGTTGATCTAATTTGGATTTTTTAAAAAATTCATTCTTTTAATTAATTAATTTAGAATATTTTTCCATGGTTACATTTATTCATGTTCTTTCCTCTCCCCTCCCTGAACTGACAAGCAATTCTCCTGGGTAGGTATCATTGTTCAAAATCTCTTTCCTTATTATTAATATTTGCAATAGAGTGATCATTTAAATCCAAAATCCCTAGTCATGTACCCCTTGAACCATGTGATCAATCATATGCTTTCTTTTGAGTTTCTACTACCAAAATTCTTTCATTGGATGTGCATAGCATTTTTTCTCATAAGTTCCTCTGGATTGTCCTGTATCATTGCATTGCTACTGATAGAAAATTCTGTTGTGTTTGATTGTGCCACAGTGTTTTAATTTCTGTGTAAAATGTTCCCCTGATTCTGCTCATTGTGTTAACAATTTTTAAGAGTTATATATACCATCTTTTCATATAGATATATAAACCTTTTGATTTTATTGAAGCCCTTAAATTGTTTCTCTTTCCTATTTACCTTTTGATGCTTCTCTTGGATTCTGTATTTGGGCCTCAAATTTTCTGTTTTGGTCTGATCTTTTTTTCTGGAATGCTTGAAAATCTATTTATTAACTGACCATACTTCTTGAAAGAATATAGTCAGTTTCACTGGGTAGTTGATTCTGGGCTGTAGACTCAGTTCCCTTACCTTCCAAAATACCATATTCCATACTTTCTGCTCCTTAGTTGTGGAGGTTTCCAAGTCCCATGTTGATTCTGACTGGGCCTCCATGATATCTGAATTGTTTCTTCCTAGCTGCATGTAGTATTTTCTTTTTGTCCTGGGAGCTCTTGAACTTGGCTATAATGTTCCTGGGAGTTGTCATTTGGGAATTTAATGCAGGAGGTGATATGTGGATTCTTTCAATTTGTATTTTACTGTCTTTTTGAGGATATCAGGGCAGTTTTCTTGGATAGTTTCCTGTAGTATGATGTCTAGGATTTTTTTTTTGGTTATGACTTTCAGGTAGACCAATAATTCTTAAATTGTCTCTCCTAGATCTGTTTTCCAGTTAAGTTGTTTTTTATGAGGTAGTTCATGTTTTCTTCTATTTTTTCATTCAGTTTTGTTTTACAGTCTCTTGATGTCTCATGAAGTCATTATTTTCTAATTTACCACTTGTAATTTTTAAAGACTGAATTTCTTCTGTGACCTTTTGATCCTCGTTTTCCTTTTGATCTAGTCTTATCTTCAAGTTATTCTTTTCATCTTTTAACTTTTTTGTCTCATTTTCTAATTGGTCAATTCTGGCTTTAAAGACACTATTTTCTTGTTTTAATTCACGTGCTTTCATTTCCTCATAACTTAATTTTGCTTTTTAAGGTGTTTTTCTCCTTTTCCCAATTTTCTTCATTCTGTATTATTTGATTTTTGAATTCTTTTTTTGAGATCTTCTAGAGCTCAGATTTTTCTAATTTGCTGGATTTTTTGAGGTTTTGCTTGATGTTCCTTGGTTCTCCTCTTTCTGTAGGTTCTGTTCTTTATTCTTTATCTGAATAGAAGCTTTTGATAATTATTTACTTTTTTACTTCCTTTATTTACTCATATTTTCCCCTCCTTGTGGACTGTATACTTACTCCTCTGTTTACTGGACCTAGGTGTTTGAGATATTCTTCCCTGAAGGGAATCTTAATTTTTTCTCTGTTCTGCTCCTATACTAAATTACATAGGTTGAGCTGACCTGCTGAGTTAATCTTCCCTGAGGTCAAATCTTCACCAGCTGCCACAGAGGCTGAGGATGCCCAACCAGCTGGCCCTCTCCCTATTTGTCCTTACTAGCTATAGTCAAGGCCCTGAGCTTCACGTGGTGGTACTGAGGTACACCATCCCAGCAAAGCCTTCACCCTGAAATCCCACAGTCACTCTGAGTCTTATTGCAGGATTCAGTGTAGTATGTGGGAGGGGGTGTTAGATCTCTCACTTATACTGTGGAAATCCACTCTCTTTGCCTACCTTTCAGGTTGTATTTAGCAGGAGATTCCTATAGCTTCATCTTGTTGTTGGGTTTGGATTTCTGTCTCTTTTGAAACACTTTTTAAGGATTGGTATGGAAGGATAGAGAGATTTCAGCTTCTCTTGCTTCTAAGCCACCATCTTGACTCTGCTCCACTTTGATCTGTCTTTATTTGATTTTTGAATGCTTTTTTGAGTTCTTCTAGCACATGAGATAAATTTCCTTTTTACTTTGAAGTTTTGCTTGTTGTTCCTTGGATCTCAAAGTCCCCTAATGAGTCTGTGCCTTGATCTTTTTCTCCATAGAAATTTTCCAGGTTTAGGTGTTTCTTGTGCTGTTTACTCATTTTTTCCCAGCATTTTTTTGCTTGTGGATTGAGAGTTCTGAAAACCACTGATTCTGTCTCCTCTGCAGATAGCTTACAGGACTCAGCCCTGTGAGCTAATTTGACCTTAGGCTTCAGTCTTGAAACGGCCAAAGGCTAAAGACTACTGGGCCTACCTATTGGCTGGTGCCAGGGTCTGGGAATTGAAGGGGTGTGTCTGAAGTGCTCTGTTGTTTGTGTAGGCAGGGTTCTGGGATTCTGAAGTTGGCCTATGCCCAGGCTCAGAACTTGGCACAATAGGTGGGGAGATGTTTGGCCAACATTCTTCTTTGTACAATTTTGCTTCCAGTTCCCCCTTTTCCCATGAAAATTGACTCTCTGCCTATCTTTCAAGTTGTGTTCAGTGGAAGACCTCCCCACTTCAATCTTGCTGATGGTTTTTAATCCTGTCATTTTGAGATGCTTTTTTAAAGATTTATTTGGAAGGATTGCCAGAGTATTTTCAACTTTCACATCTACTAAGCTGCCATCTTGGCACTGGACTCTTGAAAGTATTAATTAGGACATTTGTTTGAAACTCTCTTTTTCTTACATCATTGTACTGTACCAGTGAGATTTGCTGTTTCTCTTTTTCTTGGTGATTTTATTCTGTCATAAAAGGTTGGAAAAGCCAACTGGTTTAGAATGTCAGTAGTTGTGCAAAGTAATTTATCTCAGGAAAACAATGTTTCCCTGCTCTTAACTATAAAATGCTGATCTTTTAAAAGAGCCTACCTTTCCTTTATTTGCTGAAGGAAGGGCATTTCCTTTAGGTTCTAAACACCTTTGTTGAACAGAATTTGGTGAATCAAGCCATTGGAGAATTCATTACAGATGTTGGAAGGGTTTAGGGGAAAGACTGAGCAATGAGTACTTATATAACTTGGAAAAAGATAAGATTCAATATGAATTCAAAGTGAAGCCACAAGGTTCTCCCCAAGAATTTAGTTCGATAAATGCAAATAAATTGAATTTTAAAATATGTATATCAAGTAAGGCAATCAAAGAGATGTCTAATATTTGCTAGTTCCTTTCTTTTTCCTCAGCAGCAACTATTATTGCCTTTATTCTTTTATTTTTCAGATACCCAACCTTAATTAGTTTTAAGTGGAATTCCTGAAAAAATATAGATTCCCCAGTAGAGCCAACCAGAAACTAAGGAAAAGTGCATCATGTTATGATGTCAGTGTTTACAACAACTTATATTGACTACCTGGAATTATAAAGTCATTTGCTGATTTTTTAGTTGTTGTTCAATAGATAGTTTTGTCATTATTAGAAGTCCATCCTTATGGAATACTATTGTGCTCAAAGGAATAAACAACTGGAGGAATTCCATGTGAACTGGAATGACCCCCAGGAATTGATGCAGAGTGAAAGGAGCAGAACCAGGAGAACATTGTACACAGAGACTGATACACTGTGGTACAATCGAACATAAAGGACTTCTCTACTAGCAGCAATGCAAGGATCCAGAGCAAGGCTGAAGGACTTATGAGAAAGAAAACTAAACACATTCAGAGGAAAAACTGTGGGAGGAGAAATACAGAAGAAAAACAACTGCATGAACACATGGGGGATATTATTGGGGGTGTAGACACTAAATGATAACTCTAGTCCAACTATCAATAATATGGAATTAGGTCTTGATCAATGATACATGTAAAACCCAGTGGAAATGTGCGTTGGCTAAGGGGGTTTGGGGGAGAGGGAAAGAACATGAAATATGTAACTATGGGAAAATATTCAAAATAAAAACTTAAAAAACAAAAAAAAAAGAAGTCCATCCTTATAGCCTCATTCAGCTGTCATTTAAAAATTCATAAGACTAAATTAAAAATAGCAAACTTTTTGAATGATAACTAGGTAATCATCTATATAACATGATTAAAATATTAATCATTACATTTAAATAAAATATTTTCTGGTTGTTATATATAACACTTTTATGAATTATAAAAATTAATTCACACAAATATTTAGTAGAATATTATATTTTACAAGGGAACTATATTAAAATATTAAAATGGAATAGTTTGGCTCACCATAAGCAATTTCTGTGAAATATATAGTAATTATGAGACCATAACATCATTCTGTATATAAACCTGGATATAACATTATATTTTAATCACTATCAATTTAACCAGATGTAATATGATTTTATCAATAGCTCTTCATTCTCTCTCATGCAATATAGTCAACCAGTTGCTTAGTCTTATCTATTTTACCTCTGTAATTAATCTATATCTGTTTCTTTCTTAATATATGATCATATTGTCAAAGTGATGTCTGACCATGTCACACCCACTTCCTCTGTTTGATAAATTCTAGTGGCACCCTATAACCAAATATAAAATCTCTTGTTTTGTGTTGAAAGTCCTTTGTAAGAAATCAAACCTATCAATAAGCACATGAAAAAGTGTTCTAAATCCATCCTGATTAGAGAAATGCAAATTAAAACAACACTGAGGTACCACTTCACACCTTGTAGGCTGGCCAATATGACAGCAAAGGAAAGTGATAAATGTTGGAAGGGATGTGGCAAAATTGGGATGCTGATGCATTGCTGGTGGAGTTGTGAATTGATCCAACAATTCTGGAAGGCAATTTGGAACTATGTCCAAAGGGCTTTAAAAGAATGCCTACCCTTTGACCCAGCCATACCACTGTTGGATTTGTATCCCAAAGAGATAATAAGGAAAAAGACTTGTACAAAAATATTTCTAGCTATGCTCTTTTTGGTGACAAAAAATTTGACAATGAAGAGGTTTCCCTCAATCGGGGAATGGCTGAACAAATTGTGGTTTCTGTTGCTGATGGAATACTATTGTGTTGAAAGGAATAAGGAACTGGAGGAATTCCATGTGAACTGGAAAGACCTCCAGAATTGATGCAGAGCAAAAGGAGCAGAACCAGGGGAACATTGTACACAGAGATGGATATACTGTGGCACAATCCAATATAATAGACTTTCTGCTAGCAGCAATGCAATGACCCAGGACAATCCAAAGGGACTTGTAAGAAAGAACACTATCCACATCCAGAGAAAAAACTGTGGGAGCAGAAAGGCAGAAGAAAAGCATATGATCAGTCACATGGTTCAATGGGGATATGATTAGGGTTTTGATGTTAAAAGATCACACTACTGCAAATATGAATAACATGGAAACAGGTTTTGAACAATGATACATGTATAACCCAGTGGTACTGCTTGTCAGCTCCAGGAGAGGGGGGAGGGGAAAAATCATGAATCATGTAACCATGGAAAAATATTCTAAATAAATTAAAAAATAAAAACAATTATAACTAGAAAGTTCTTCATAACCTAGCCTTTCCCAATCTTTCTAGTCTTCATTTTTTCTTACCCTTCCCTCCAACCTTCCATGTACTCTTTAATAGAATATCTTGTTCAAGGTGTCTCTCTATCTTCCAACTCTGGCCACTTTTCCTGGCCGAACTCTCCTCATCTCTGCCTCCTGGCTTCCCTGGACTTTTTTGTGACCTAAAAATCTGCCCCCTTCCACAGGAGGCCTTCCCAGCCCCTTCTAATTCTAGTGTCTTCCTTCTTTTGATTTTCTATTTATCCTTCAAAGAGCTTGGCCATACACAGGCATCTGCATGTTTTCTTCCCCCCGCCCCCCCCATTAGATTATGAGCTCCTCAAGGACAGGGACAGTACTTAGCACAGCAGACACTTAACAAATGTTTGTTGATTGAATATACACTAATGCAGGGTTTTAAAAACAATTTTGTGGTTTCTGAAAATGCTCACCTGCAATAATAAAAATTGATCTGTGTCACAGACACTAATCATTGGAAGAGACACCAGAGGTATCTTTAGTCCATTATGAATAGAAATAAAAAGTATTTCTTCAAGACTGTCTCTATTAACCCAACAATCAATCATTCAGATTTTGAAGAATTCTAACTCCACAGGTGACATATCTCTTTGGGATTACTCTAATTGTTAGGATTTTTCCCTCATACCAATTCAAAATTTGTCTTTTTTTAACAGCTACCTATTGCTTTTATTTCTGACTTTTAGGACCAAATAGACCAAGTCTGATCACTTTTGCATTACAGTCCTACAAATGCTTAATGCCAGTTCTCATGTTCCTTCTCCACCTTGGACCCCCAGCCCTCTCTTATACAGGTCCCAAAGTCCTACTACTTTTAATTAAGCTATTGTTGTCACTGTTTTCTGGATACTCTTCAGCTTCTCAGTTTCTTTTTTTAAATTGTTGTCCCCAAACATGATATATTCTGAGCAGAGCAGAATACAATGCATATGCCATCTCTCTAGTCAGAGATAATGACTCTTAAAACAGTCTGAAATTATATAAACTAGCTTGGTTGCCATTTCAAATTGTTACATGCTGAATATGCAGTCCACTAATACCCAAAAGTTTTTCTAAAGGATCTGTTGTTTAGCCATGCCCCCTTTAATTTGTACTTGTTAACAATTCTTTTCTTTTAATTCCAAGTATAAGATTTTATATTCATTCCTCTTTAAAATTTTTAAAAACATCTAAGCCTAACAAATACCCAATAAAATATAATTTTTTGCTCATAGTATAATAAAAAGAAGATTGCTTTTGAAAATGCTGATTGCTATTATTTTATCCTCATTTCTGTTACAGTTTTCCATTTTAGTTTTGGCCCATTGTCTAATCTGTCTAAAGCTTTTGGGATTTTGACTCTTATCATGCAATATTTCATCAGTCCCTCCTAACCTTTTCCACCCATATGTTTGATAAGTACACTTTCTGTGTATTTATCCAAGTCATTGACAATGACATTAAATAGCACTGGCTAAGCAGTGGTTCTGGGGTTCTCTACTAGCAACTTCTTTCCAACTTAAAGTGGGAGTATTATTGAGTTCTCTTCAATTCTTTCAATTTTCATCTAATCCTTATTTTCCATATTTTACAAAATAATGCCATGTAGGATTTTTGAATGTTTTGTTAAAATCTAGCAAATTCTCTACATATTTTATGTAAACTCGCTATATATGTAAACTATGAATAACATTAGTCTAGTAATTTGATCCCAAAAGTAGGTCAGCTGACTCTATTCTGATTTGTTTTTAATGAAATAAGGTTTTCTGTTTTTTGTCATCACTGCCCATATTTTTAAATAAACTACCCTCTTAATAGTGCTTTGCAGACTTCCTGGTTAAGATGATGGTAGAGTAAAAAACAGCTGCTTAACCTCTCCTAACCGTAACATATAGGACTCCTCAAGAAGACATAAAAACAAATCCAGATGAATGAAGGGACCCCACAACAAGGCGCAGCAGTGGAGGTACGTGGGATCCGGGCATTTACATGCTATAAAGGGGTGAAATGGTTCTCACTCAAACATGAGCTGAGCAACCCCCTCCCTCACCCCACACCACCTACAGTGCCAAAGCCAGCGCACAAGAGTCAGAGCAAGTTTGGGGCACACATTAAGTCCTTGGCAACCACTTGGGGTCACCAGTGCCTGCTCCTAAGAGCAGCAAGACTTAAGACCCCAAAAGACTAAAGAACACGTGGACTTTGAACACAGACCTTGAGCACAGGCATGAGTGCAGGCTCAGACACAAGCCCAGACACTGATTCTGAGTGCAGGTGTGGACAATGAGTGGGGACCTGGTGCAGAGGGGTGCACAACTGTGGAATCAGTGCCCTGAGACTGTTAAAGGAGCCTCAGGCAGAGGAATAAGCAAGGGGAACACCAGGAGGCTTGACCCTGAGAACAACTAGACATGAGACTTCAGGAGCCTCAAGAGTGGAGACAGACCCTGGGCATGAGGATAAACCTGAGAGGGCGCAGGGCTAACAATGGCAAGCCAGAGACAAGAATCCCAAAAGAGAAAGATCATCAAGAACAAATCTGTAATACCCGACAACTTTTACACAGGTAAAATTCAAACAAAAGAGCAAACAGCAGAGGAGAACAAACAGGTAATCATATCCAAACCTTCCCAAAATAATGAAAACTGGCCACAAACAATTGAACAGTTCAAATCTGAGATGATGAGAAAGATGGAAGCTATTTGGCAAGAGAAGTGGGAAATAGCTCAAAAGGAAATTAACAGGTTAGAAGACAGAAACTCCCAATTGGAGAAAGATGCCCCCAAATCAAACAAAATGGTAAGCAAATTCAAAACCAAAATCTGGCAAGAAAATAACAGTTTAAAAGGCAGAATTTCACAATTGGAAAGTGAGGCAAGTAAATTGAAGACCAGAAATGACCATATTGAAAAGGAAAACCAAAAGATTATAGCCAAAAACCAAAAGATTATAGTCGAAAAACAGTACCTAAAGGCTAGAATTGAGCAATTAGAAGCTAATGATCTCTCAAGACAGCAAGAACAAATAAAACAAAGTCAAAAGACTGATAAAATAGAAGTAAAAAAGGAATAACTCAATGAGAAAGTGACAGACCAAGAAAACAGGTCTAGAAGAGACAATCTAAGAATCATTGGTCTTCCTGAAAAAGGAGAAAGTAATAGAACTTTGGACTCCATACTAAAAAGAAAGTATTCAGCAAAATTGCCCTGAAGTTCTATAACAAGAGGGCAATATAGACATTAAAAGGTTCCATAGATCACCCTCTACACTAGACCCAGAAAAGAAAAACCCCAGGAATATAATAGCCAAATTCAAGAGCTTCCAAGTAAAAGAAAAAATTTTACAAGAAGCCAGAAAGAGACAATTCACATATTAAGGAGCACCAATCAGGATCACACAGGATCTGGCAGCCTCCACACTAAAAGACCACAAGGCTTGTGATATGATATTCAGAAAGGCAAGAGAACTGGGTCTACAACCAAGGATCACCTACCCATCAAAAGTAACTATATACTTCCAGGGGAAAGTTTGGGCATTCAACAAGATAGAAGATTTCCAAGTATTTGCACAGAAAAGACCAGGACTAAATGGAAAGTTCGATATCCAACCACAAAAATCAAGAGGTACATGAAAAGATAAATAAGAAACAGAGGGGAAAGAAAGAAAACTCGTATTTTTTTAAATTTGCCTCTTTAAGGGCTTCAATATGATCTAATTATTGGTATTCCTATGTGGAGAAATGTTATGTATAATTCACTGTAAGGAACTCTATTCTCTATTATAGTATTCACTATTATAGTAATTAGAAGAATTATTCATAGGGAGAGGTTGGAATACTAAATGGTCTAAGATAATATGAGGGTGAGAAGGAGGGGAGTGAATAGTAGAGGACACCAAGAAAAACTTGAATTAATAAGAAAACTAGGACATTCTATTACACACGAAGAGGGCATGGGAAGGAGAAGGGAAGAATACTATTAAAAGAAGGAGAGGAAGAGAGCATTAAGAGGTAAATAAAACTAATTGGGAAGAGTAGCTATATCCATTGGGATATAAAACTCTATGTAACCATACTGAGAAAGTCAGAAGGGATAAACCAAGGGGAAAAAGGAAGTGGGGAGGTCAAAAAAGGGAGGGGAGAAGAAGGGGTAGGGAATTCATTAGGCCTTAAAAATAAAGAGAGGGGAATAATAAGGGAGGGGGTAGAAAGGGAAGTAAATCAAGGGAGGGGACAAGGGTTACTGGCATAAAGCAAACCACTGGTTTAAAAGGAAATAGTATAAGAAGAAGGGGTAGAACTAGGAGAGGATACCAAAATGTTGGGAAATACACAACTGATAATTATAACTCTGAATGTGAATGGAATGAACTCGCCCATAAAAAGGAAGCAAATAGCAGAGTGGATTAGAAACCAAAATCCTACCATATGTTGTCTACAAGAAATACATATGAGGCGGGTGGACATACACAGGTTTGAGGTAAAGGGCTTAAGCAAAATCCTTAGGACATCAAATGAGTAAAAGAAGGCAGGAGTAGCAATTAAGATTTCTGTCAAAGCCAAAGTAAAAATAGATATGATTAAAAAAGACAGAGAAGGTCATTACATCCTGATTAAAGGCAGTATAGACAATGAGGAAATAAAATTGCTCAATATGTATCCACCAAATGGTATAGCAACCAGATTCGTAAAGGAGAAACTGGCAGATCTCAAGAAGGAAATAGATAGTAAAACCATACTAGTGGGGGATCTAAATATTCCTCTTTTAGATCTAGATAAATCAAACCAAAAAATAAATAAGAAAGAGGTAAGAGAGATGAATGAAATCCTAGAAAAAATAGATTTAATAGATATGTGGAGAAAAATAAATAGGAACAAAAAGGAATACACCTTCTTTTCAGCTGCACATAGTATATTCACAAAGATTGACCCCATAGAAACATTGCAAACAAATGCAAAAGAGCAGAAATAATAAATGTAATCTTCTCAGATCATAATGCAATAAAAATAATAATTAGTAAGGGAACCTGGACAGGCAAATCAAAAACTAATTGGAAATTAAATAATATGTTTCTCCAAAATCAGCTAGTCAAAGAAGAAATCATAGAAACATTCAACAATTTCATTGAAGAGAATGACAATGATAAGACATCCTACCAAACTCTGTGGGATGCAGCCAAGGCAATACTCAGAGGGAAATTTATATCCTTTAGTGCATATATTAACAAATTAGGGAGGGCAGAGATTAATGCATTGGGCATGCAACTTAAAAAATTAGAAAGAGAGCAAATTAAAAATCCCCAGATGAAAACTAAATTAGAAATACTAAACAGCAAGGGAGAAATTAATAAAATCAAAAGTAAAAGAACTATTGAATTAATAAATAAGATTAGAAGCTGGTATTTTGAAAAAACATATAAAATAGACAAAGTACTGGTCAATCTAATAAAAAAGGAAAGAAGAAAACCAAATTGACAGTATCAAAGATGAAAAGGGAGACTTCACCTCTAATGAAGAGGAAATTAATGCAATCATTAAAAACTATTTTGCCCAATTATATGGCAATAAATATAGCAATCTAGGAGATATGGATGAATATTTACAAAAATATAAATTTCCTAGATTAACAGCAGAAGAAATAGAATACTTAAATAATCCCATATCAGAAAAAGAAATTGAACAAGCCATCAAAGAACTCCCTAAGAAAAAACCACCAGGGCCTGATGGATTCACAAGTGAGTTCTATCAGACAATCAAAGAGCAACTAATCCCAATACTATATAAATTATTTGATATAATAAGCAAATAAGGATT